>NC_081768.1:13727336-14076503 GCF_963082965.1 Carassius carassius
CCAAATGTAGGCTACAAAACAAAGGAAAAAATCTATTAACACTTTAAAGATGTGCACTTTAAAGTATTTTTTAAGATAATTAAACATGTTTGCTGCATTGTTAAAAAACGCTATAGGCTACTTGTATAAGAAATAACATTATTAACCGGTTAATGACCATTTAAAATTTTCGATTCTGTTCAGAACTATACAATTAGATTTAGTTTCTGTTCCCGTCAAAATTTAATTCGTTTCTGGTTTTGGTTCCTTGAACTGGTTCAGAGCCCTGGATGATACCCCAACTCTTCACTTACAGTCAAGGTAACCTGTCAGAATGAATGTTTCATTAAAAGCCAGCACGTTATACTGTACCACATTAAGACTAAAGTCAGAGTGCATAGAAGATAATGGGTTTAAACTTCTCTCTTGACCTGCGATAAGCATTTCATTATCTTTACATAGGCTACCTCCTGCTTTGGAAACAGGTCGTTAGATAAGTGTAAAGATGATTAATACTTTGCAAAGATCCTTAAAATGGGTGTTCTCTTAATAAACCCTTTTACCCACCTCTGTTAAAAGATTAATCAGCACGTTAAGCTTCGGATTTCCCATGTGGCATGTCATTAACACATGCCATTATGTTGAGAGCTGAACTATATGTGCCAGTGCCGTCACTCAAAGCCTTATGCAAAAAAAAAAAAGCTGGGGTTTTAATGAAGGAAAAGCTCCATGAAATAAAATGTTTGGACAGAGTTGAGTTTTAAAAGAAAAATGATGGCACAGTGTGTGCTCCCACAGTTCTGACAGCTTTAAAACAACAGAACAACCTGTCCATTCAGGAAGTGAAAGACAGACAGAGGGACAGAGATAAAAAAAGACCAAGACAGAAAGACAGATTGTGATTGTGAAACTAATGAGCAACTCCTAGCAGAAGAAAGCAGAGTGTTGATTTAGAGCCATCAGTGTCCATTCAAAGCAGACCTGACACTTTGTTTATTTGTGTGACTTTGCAGAAGCTTCTACTGCAGAGAAATACTGCTCAGGAGCATAAAACAGGCGCACAGGAAACACAGTTTTGAAACAGATGAAACATTATAGATCATTGCAATAAAAGGTTTCTCAAAATGAAAATTTAACGAGAGGCTGAGGAAACTCAGCACACACACAATCACACACATGCATTCATATGTGTCCACACCATATAATGGAGATAATGAACATGTTGATTTAATATCCAAGCTACTTGACTTTGATTCATCATCAGCAGAAATATATACAGGATAAATAACATGAAATCTGATAAGTTAAAAATCACAAAAATTTCCTTAATTTTAATTTCAACAGATAAAAAATCAGAAAGCTCTCGAATTTCATAAAAACATATATTTCGTGTTCCAAAGATAAACAAAGGTCTTATGGTTTGAAACGACATGAGAATGAATAATTAATGGCAGAATTTTCATTTCTGGGTGAGCTATCCCTTTAAGAATAATTATATAAAAATTTTAATTTTTTAACATCAACATGCCAAAGGGACTACGGATGAAAATGAGCCGGTGTTGGCTAAATCTGGCACATTTTATTAATGTATCATTAATGTGCATTGTCCCTGACTAAAATAAATAAATACAATTATAGTTATTGTTACAGTTATCATCTGACGTGTGAACAAGCCTTTGCTATTTCTATAGAGCCATGTGCTCCTGAATGAATGAATGATTCACTGACTCACTCATGAAAACACTCTTTTGGTTTTGAACGAATGCGTCATTCACTCACTTGTAAAGACTCACTTTTCACTATCTACAATGTTCAGTTAGTAAAAAACTGAACAGAACTAACTGTTGCGCATATATATATATATATAAGAATTTCTGAATTCAGCAAGCAAGACATAAAAAGATTTAATGGAGTGATAAATAGAACTAAATATGAGAATAACTTCCCATGTCCAGACATTCTAATGGCAGATGAGGAAGAATAAATAGAAAATAAAGTTCCCAGTATGACCATTTAATTGCATTTGTTCTGCAGACATAAAAGCAGAGAAGTGCATCCTCTACTTAATTAACCACAAACAAGACAAGCATGAATGATGCTTACAGCAAGTGGACAACAGCGGTTATGAGAATAATGCTTGTAAATGAAACAAAGGGAAAGTTTGAAAATAATTAAATAAATAAAGGAGGAGGATACAATAATCCAGCCCTAAAAATAGACATTATAGAAGCCCAATAAAATACAATGAAAATCTTGAAACTTTGACAATGATTAATGATTCTCAATAAATACACCACATGACATTAATTCAGGAAGAACTGTGTATTCCAATATCTTTTCAAAATCTGTTCTTGACTCCATAAATCTCTGCGGTTTATGCTCAGGGGTATACTACTGTGACACGGAGCAGAGACGAGACCGTGAGATTACATATGCTCCGGATGCAGCGGCATTCCGGGATGTGCATTAGACAACATGCAGCTTTACTGCTCTAATCTGGATCATCTGATCCTGGGTCAGATTAAACTGACCCTCATCTAAGCAAAACCTCAGACACGGTCATGCATTTGTAGTATAGCAGCTGAGACCTGACATATGTGGTTTCTTCAGTTTGTGAATGTATTCCAGTGTTTACAGCAACACTGTGTGAGCGGTTATTTCTGATATGCAAACAAATGATTCCTGTGAACAGGTTCATTTAAATGAGTCAGTTGAAAAGATTTGTGATTCAAAATTGAGTTTTTTTTAGTCTGGAACACACGCACAAACAGTGGTACACACACATTCATAATTTACATGAACGCAGTGTCTAGTGTCTTTATCCATCTGATGAACCTCATTATCCCAAGCCAAATATTTCTCAGCCTGATGATACAAATGCCATGTCCATACAATTCGAAACAGAATGCAAATACCATGTTTTTATTCAGTTTATCAAACCATATGCTAACTGTTTCTGTCAGGACCTGACTGCTCCCAGTGCATTTTATCCAATCAAAGGTGACATGTTTGGTTTACCCTGACATCTATGACCCACCGCATGAGCACAGAGATGACTGACAGGTGGAGGGGAAATGTCACGATATAAACATGCTCTCTACTTTCCACACTGTACTTTCCTACAAGCCACTCTCATTTCTTCTAAAACAGAGCCAAGGTTTCTCATGGCTGTGTTTAGCAATTCAAAACAGGACAGATTTCTTCTAAGGTCACCCCTCAGCGGATGTGTGCAAAATCAGTATATCCCTGGATCACTATCATCATATTTTGCATTGCTCTGATATTTCATGGTTTCATTAGGTGCATTTTTTTTTTATTGTTAGGATGCAAAAAAAAGATCAGCAAAATAATGTCATGTAAGATGTGTATGTATGTATTTAAAAGTAAATATGCAAATATAGCTATAAATGTTATTTCGGAATAGATATATATATACATTTATATATACGTATAAGAATTCCCAGTTTATAATTAAAAAAAAATGATTATTGCTGAATATTGTAGGAAAATGATTGCACACAGGTAGTGTGCACAAATAAGCTTGTGCAGATTTAGTGAATAAGACCTACTTGGAAATGAGCCTGATCTTATTAGTATTAGTACATATTCATATATAACATTGTACGTGCATTTTTAGAGAGTGAGTAATGTGGGGAAAATATATATATTAAGTTTTGACAGATTACAGTTCACTTTGGAGGACTTTACAGGAGTATTTTGATTGCACAGACTGGACTGTTTTTGAAGATGCTTCAAGCTATATTGATGCATATATCTCTTTCTGTTCTGAATGTATTTTTCCTTATAAGATGCTTGGAGTATTCCCCAATAATAAGCCTTGGATTTCAAAAAGAAAAAAAGATCTTCTGCATAAAAATAAAATTGCTTTTCAGGTGGGAGAATTACAAAAAGTTAAGAGATATCAGTATGATGGTGAAAGTAGAAATACAGAAGGATAAGTTAACATTTAAAGATAAAGCAGAAGAGTAGCAGAATAAAAATAAATAAATAAATGAAATGAAGATGGGCATGGCAGGGGATCAAAACCTTGACAGGTATTGAGAGAAAGGATACCTACATAATCAGATTGGATGGTTAAATTGGATGGCTAAATTTCACTGAATGTATGATAATCATGATTTTAGTGCAGAAATCAATTATTTAAAACAGAGAACACTATCTAGTGATTTTGAAAATATTAAAGTTCATGAGGTTTAACATCTTTTTCGTGAAGAAAAAAGATAAAGAAAAGTCCAGGGCTTCATAACATAGGAGGGAAGGTGTTAGGGACCTGGAATTTTTCACTATAGATATTTCTCTTAGAGTCTCTTAAGGTACAAAAAGTCCCCTGAAAATGGAAGAAATCTAATATAGTCCCTGTGAATTTAAATGATTTTATACCAGTTCCACAGGTTCACTGCAATGTTGTTGTTTGAGACCCTTCACTCTTAAACATAAAGGTGCTTCACGATGCTATAGAAGAACCATTTTGTCTAAATGGTTCCATAAAGAACCTTTAACATTCGAAGAACCTCTCTGTTTCAAAAAGTTAGAAAGTCATTTGTCTTTCTGTGTAAATTATATAGCTAGCAGAGTGAATACAAATGAACTGGTCACTGGTTGAACATCTAATGAATGCTACAGTGCCCTGATGACCTGAATGGCCCTCATAAAAGTATTTATCGCCCGCAGGGTTTTGTCTGTTTTTAAGATCTGATGTGTGAAAATAAACAGCAAATTCAGTGTCATAACAGTCTTCTGCTGATGTGTGCAGCTGTGTCCCAAACAGCATTAGTGCTTTAAGTCAGTTCCTCTCAGAGTTCATTGAATCAGAAGGCCTGTGAGGCTGAGTGATTAGTCATTAACAGACTGATGCTAATGGGTAAACAGAAGGGAAATTCACCAGTTGTATCTCTTGGAAAAAAGAGAAAAATATTCATATCTATAATAAGAATATAACATGCAATATTTCCTTTAGTGGCAATTTCGAGAGTTGCCATAATTGCTGTAGTGGCATATAGGATGTGTCAGCTCAGTACAGGGTCTGGCTGTATGAAAATTCATCATTAATTGACTCGAGCAGCTCGTTAAAGGCTAGTCACACTGTTTTACTGAGGACCTCGCCGAGACACATGAATAAAACATTTACTGCAAAATCCACAAAGATGAATTAAGGCTCTACAGCTATGAGACTTTCTCACTTCAGACAACAAAGCAGAGCTTCCATTGAATCCATTGAAAACTGGCCAAAAACGTACTCGGTTACTAACGTAACCTCGGTTCTCTCTAGAAGAGGGAACGAGTACTGCGTCTTAGCTAAGACGCTACGGGAAAGTCTCTTTTCACGAAACACTGAAGCAAAAAATTATCCTTAATTTTGAATTATTGTAAAGCGCATTTGCAGCAGCACACAGCCATAGGCGAGACGGCTCGCTCGCTCATTGGCGACCATCAGACCAATAAGGGCGCTTCGCGCCCTTCATGCCACTTCCCGCCGAAATGGGTGTGGCCTAGCCCTATAAAAGGAGCTCGAAAAGGCTGACTCACCTGATTTATTTCATCGCCGAAGCGAACCAGAGTGAATCGTACGCACGGCAGAGAACGCAGTACTCGTTCCCTCTTCTAGAGAGAACCGAGGTTACGTTAGTAACCGAGTACGTTCTCTTACGAGAGTTATCTCGTACTGCGTCTTAGCTAAGACGCTACGGGAACCCCATGTAAAGTGCCGTGCGCGCAGGGATCAAGCAACAATAAACCTGGAAGCAACGCCCTGGATTTACAGTGCACAGTCACCTGAGGGACTCACAGAGAGTCCAGAACAGGAGGGGGGCCCTCCGTCCCATATCTAGCAGCATCCGTAGACGCGGCAATATGACATCACAGTCTAGGCAAGGCCGCAGAGCAGCCAATGAGCGAGCGAGCCGTCTCGCCTATGGCTGTGTGCTGCTGCAAATGCGCTTTACAATAATTCAAAATTAAGGATAATTTTTTGCTTCAGTATTGCGTGAAAATAGACTTTCCCGTAGCATCTTAGCTAAGAAGCAGTACGAGAGAACTCTCGTAAGAGAACTATAAACATAAAGATATTACAGAGATAAGAAGCAGACAAAGTTTCATCTCATGGTCTAAAGAGTGTGAACCTACAGCTTTAACGTCCATAATCCAGATAGTTTCTTCATTATTCTTCCTGTATGTGAGAGAACAATTTGGAGTTATCACTACTGTGAAATATATATATATATATATTAGGGGTGTAACGGTTCACAAAATTCACGGTTCGGTTCGATACGATACACTGGTGTCACGGTTTGGTTCGGTACGGTTCTGTACATTTTAGATACAGCAAAAAGAAAAAATTGGCAGATAAATTTCCTTGATTTTTAAAAAATGTTTTATTTATTAAAACTAACAAAGTATGTTTTTTTTTTACATTGAACAATGATGGAGCTATTCTTTACCCATCTTCTATAGTGTTTTCTTAGCAGCATACTGTATAAAACAAAAACAGCTCCTTATAAAAAAATGAAAATGTTATATTATTGTAGTAGTTATGAACAAATACAAAGATGTAACTTTTTATATGGAACTCTATAACTCTTTATATTGAGTGTGTTTTTACTCAATTGGTTCTCTATAGGGCTTATGTTTTTTGGAACAAAGCAGGAATTACGGTCTGTCTGAAATGGGCTCGTGAAGGAATATTGTAACGGGGCTCAATTACATTAAGCATGTTCTTAAAACCTACTTTTTCCACTACAGAGTGGGCCTTTCACACAGGACGCGGTATGCGCGGCGCTTGCCGCTGGGTTCAGCGTTGCCCTTCAGATACAACGCGATTTGCGCTGCGCTATAGCATAGGCGGAGTTTTAAAAACTTTTAGCGGGAGCTCTATCATAGTCTGTTGTTCCTTGAATGGAGATATGTCTCCATGACACAGCTTTCCTGACGATGTCCCTATACTACCTCAAACTTGTATCGTACAGCTCAGGAAATTCTGACACACACAGTACTGTACTAACCGTTCATTCATTTTGATTTCCGTGATTGTTTTGGATCCTATTGGTCGCGCTGGTAGCTAATCGTCACAGAGCGCAGCGGCAAAAGTTGAACTATTTTGAACTTTGACCGTGGCGTGCGCACGCACGCAAATGATGCGAACCGCGCATACCGCGTCCTGTGTGAAAGGCCCATTAAGGCGCTCGCTCACTTACAGGGAATCCAAAGTGCACCCAAACACCAGACCTGTTGGTTATTGGAGGATCTTCTATTTCTTGTCTGTTAAACGCATTAGCCATTTTGCAATGAGCCTTCAGCGCGTACTGAGTGAGCGAGCGCCTGACTGAGTAGCCTAACATAAACATATAAGTTGGTGTTTTTTTCTTCTTCGGGGGTGTCAGGGGCATTGCCTGTTACGTCGTTTGGGTTATTGGGCTACCTTGTTGAACGCATATCATTATATTTCACAATTTTTTTTTTATTTTCCAAATATAATTAATTAGTCCAACGAACCGTTCGGTCCATAATGCGTACCGCGTACCGAACTATATATTATAATAATAATCCCCCAATACAGCAATGGTTTAAATGTTGAACTGAAAAGTAAGAAATTACAAAGGTCTTAGCTGCCACGCTGTCTGGTCTCTGTTTCCCTGGGTTTCCTCTGTTTCCTCTCACTTCCCCATAGGCACCTCACCGTAGGCACTACAATTCCCACTAGCCTTGTCCCTTCATCACAGTAATTGCACTCCTGTTAATTGCACTCAGGTGTCTTCACTTGTTAGTCATTATCCTCCCTATATTAACGAGTCCTTTTCTGTTTGTCTGCATGGAGTCCTTATTTTCCATCACCGGGTTTCCCCGTGTTCCTAGTTTTCTAGTTCCTGTTCTTGATCCTGTTTGTTTATTTGTTTGTTTCTGTTTTGGACTGATGTTTGGTTACGACCCCGGCTTGTTTTGATTCTGATTTTGGATTGCCCAATAAATCTCACACTGCACTTGGATCTCACGTCTCCTGTGTACCCGAACGTGACATTAGCATCGTTTTTGTTTAATGACAGCAGCATTTCAGCTGCTTGAACTTCACATTGATGAAAAATAAATCACAAATCCAGCATGATTTGAAAATGATACAAAGAACATCTTGAGGTTTAATGTAAGAAAATCGGATTTTTTTTTTCAAGACGATTCACATGGTAAAACATAATTAAAGAACATGCATTGCAACACTTGCATTCTGCCATGCTGGGATACAGCTACAAGAGTTTAGAGAAGAGATAATGTTATTTTAATAATGTGCAATGTCTATGTCTCACACAGGACCCAGCCAGCTGTGACTGCTGTCGGAGTTGTTTCATTACCAGTGGGCTTCGTGCCTCAGCAAATGTCACTGATTCGAGCCCAAGTCTGATCAATCTTGGTGGAGGATATATTTCTGTCACATCAATGAAGGGCTGTTTGGAGTACTGGAGAGGAGGTGAGAGCGGGAGAAGCGGTGGAAGTCTGTCCTATCAGATTGTGTTAGTGCAGGCATTTAAAAATGTTCTTCCCTATTAATGTCTGGGTTTGGGACCAGAATAACGGCATTCTCCTTATGCAGGGGATCTGTGCTGGAGAGTTTAATGGTCGGAATAGTCATGGATTTCCAATTATGAATCTCAAATTACATAATAAACCGATCAAAAATCGTTTTGACTGACAAAAAGGACAAAAACTGAGCATAAACTAATCATTAACTGTTGCTAAGGATTTAATCTCTGGTTCTTTAATTGCATGCAGTGTGTATGAATTGTAATGTTTTGTGGAGAAAAAGTCTTATGTACGAAAAAAAAAAGTCTATAATGATTCATGTATTATTTTCCAATTTCTGAAGCTGAGTGTCCAGTTCTTAAGTTAAATTCACTACCTCCATGAATCAATTCACAATTTCACAGATGATTTACACTACATCTACTTACTTTTTCTTTAGTTTAACTGACTGACTGACATCCAGTTCTGAAGTTCAGCTCACTCATTTAATGACCCACTTCATGAGTTCAAATCAGTGCTTTAATGAAAAATTCAACAATTCAAATTACTGATTCACTGAACTCTGTTCTGAAGTTCTGGTTCTTGAGGTAAACTGTCTCAATGATCTGTGATCAACTTACTGACTGTTGTTCAACTTATTGCCTCTGTGATCCAATTCACAAGTTCAACTTCTTTATTGTTCAACTCATTAAATCAGTGACCTAAATCATAAATTCAGCTGTTTTATTCAATGATACAATTCAAAAATCCAGATTCAGTTATCCACCACAAGATCCAATGATCCAGACTGCAAGTTATTTGACTCAGTGTCCTGCTCTACAGTTTTCTTGAGATAACAACTCACTTTCAGAATAGTTTGAATATTATAAGTGAAAAATTACACAATCTGGTTTATTATTTATACAACTGTCATATGACTTTTAAAAGACTTCTACAATATCTTTTTTTGTCAACTGCCTCCGAAGAATTCTTGTGGAATGCCTCTCTTCAAAGAAACACCTGTCAAGAACTTACTTTCATCACTATCAAGTCAAATTAACAAGAACAAACTGCATTTGCTGAACTAACACAAGATGATGCTCTGAGGCACAGAAAGAAGGTGTGTAACCCTGCTAAAATGCTGATGGCAGAAATATGTGGAACAAGAGGTATAGAAATGCTGTCTGTCCAGATAGGGAGGGAGAGAGAGGCATGCCATCTTTAATAAGGTCCACAGAGATGCCCCTTTTTTAAAGTAAACTCACTTAACCTCACATCCATTCTCATGTTACAGTTGTCAGTTCAGACACACAATTTGACCCGTGCTGTCTCTAACCATGCATCATGTGTGTGAGAGAGAAAGAGAATGTGTTTATAGTTTTTCTCTTTCATTCAGAACAGTCAGATAAGTTTATTTTATTTACGTTTTTTGCTGCTACCTTTGACCTGCTACTATTTGCTTCCCTACAGTCATTAAACATGCCCCACTGCCTCATGGGAATCACTGAATAGGTAGTCCAATTTTAGGCAAACAATTACAGTCACTGTGGATTGTCTTTCTGTTCAGTGAATTGCATTTGAATTGCATGTAACGAATATGCATTACATAACATAGTCTTGCTCAACTAGTGTCATTGCTGCTGATGCTCGACTTCCTGGCTGAGATTAATCTCAAACCCAGAAATTATTACATTTTGAATAATTAATCAGTAAATATGTGTGGTATTATTGTGTTTTCTGTGCAAGGGGCTGTACAATATATTACTTTTATTCAGTTACTGATTGTGCTTCCACTTGAAGCAGCAGAAATGCTGCCATATTTATTTGTTTGCATTTGCTGACAACACACACACACACACACACACACACACACACACACACACACACACACACACACACACACACACACACTATGTAAGAACAAGAAATTGCAGCCAAACTGCCATGGTCACACATAATGATCAATAATATTCTAGTGCTCTGGATTTAGGTACAGGTTTATGCTACAAAATACATTTTACAAAAAAAATAAAATAATAATAATCAAAAATAAATAAATAAATTTACTATTTGGACTCATAAACCTCAAGAACAATGAGAAATCAAGAAGTTTATGCCGGGATTTTTACAAATTAAAAAATTTAAATAAATAAAGCAAATTGAGCAAATTAAATACAAATTTTTGTATTTACTTTTCAAGCAGAGCTTATATGCTTTTTTATATACAGTATATATTACCTGCATTAGTGACATTTTGTCCTTCATATATTTTAAAACATTTCTGAGTTCCACTCTCTAGTTTTTAGACTTGAAATACATATATAAATCTCTCTCCCTCTGTGTGTGTGTGTGTACAAATAAAATGTGGTGACAGAAGCTGAAAAACTAATCAAACACCACAAACAGGCTGTTTGAGCTTATTAAGACGGTGTAAGGTATCGCAGGGAGCTGGAGCACTATTGATTTTCCATGTGTACCATTGCTGGCTGCAGTCATGGGAATAACCCTGAGAGATCCGGATAGGTATGAAGGTTGCAGTTTGGTGAGATTGACCTAGTTGCTGGAGGTAATTAAGAACAGGACAATCACAACAGGACAAATCATGGAAAGGAGGGTGTACTGTCCTTTCAGATTACACATTAATCCACCAAATATATGCGGCAGCCTCCCTTCCTCCCCTTTCCAAAGAGTCCTCTCAGGGAACACGGTGTCCCTCTGTATTACTGCCATGAGAACAGACAAGAAGTGGAATTTCTGGCTCACAAATCCTTTATAGTTGTAGTCTCTCTGAATTGCAAAGAAAATAAATAATGAAGGATATATAAGCATTTAGAGAGAAAAAAAAACTCCAGTTTTATGGAATTAAATATACATATCACATATAGCATTAAAATCATACATTTGAGTTACATGTGCAAGTTTTATTAAGCTACAAGGTGGCATTTGTGACAGGGCTGCTGTCTCTTCTTCAAGACTAAATCTCATCCTGTTTACTGGCAAACATGATGTCTCCAAACAGACGTGGCTGACATCAGCCTGTTCCACACCAATGCAACATGGCACATCTCCACCCCTCAACCTCTTCCACTCACTTTTTATATCTCTCTAACACTACTGTATATCATATGAACCACAGTGACTCACTACCTTAACCATGAACAGATTTAAGTGAATCTGTGAGTTTTACCAATGGGTGTATTATTTGGCCATAAAATTCAAGAGTCACTTTTGAGATGTTTGTATAAGACAACCAAGCCAAATTTAGAACCTTGAACTCTTGAAAGAGAACCAAAAGACACATTTGTACAGAAATGCAGGAAAGATGCTGTGCACTGCAAATTAGTTGTTCTGCTGTGTATTAAAGTGAACGTTTGACTCAAGAGCAACTAACATTGGGTGTGGTGGAATGCCTGAGTGTGTTTAAATACATATATATATATATATATATATGTGTGTGTGTGTGTGTGTGTGTGTGTGTGTGTGTGTGTGTGTGTGTAACAATCCTAACAATCCCAAAAGAACACACTCCAAATTATCAATGTTTCCACAGGTTGTTTTCTGTAATTTCAATAGTTCACGCTTACATATAATTAGCTGAGGTATGGAATGCGTATTTGGTGTGCTGTCCGGTGAAGGGCTCCGAGCTCGGGAATGGCCCGAACCTAGAGTACCCCCCCTTCCCCATCTATTTATAAAGTGAACTTGAAGTGAGGAACTGGGGTGGAGGAGGGATGCTGATAAACCGTCAATGGATAGAGGTAAGTCAGCGATATTTATACTATGGGATTGATTACTTGATTATGGTCCACCTGTGTTGATTAGGCTAAGTATCTGACGCGCTCCTCCCGAATCTTATTAATAAAATTACATTTATTTTAAAAGGCCAAAAAGTAAAAAAAACAAAAAAAAAAAACAACAGAATGGAATTAAAGAGCTACATTTAATGAGGAACTGAGAACAGAATGCATTACTTGCATGTCAGCGACAACGTAAAGTTAATTGCAATATTTTTTCTTAATCATCCTTTGACATTTTGACAATGTCAAACTGATTTTTGTAATTGTATCAAAGTTCAACTCAAAATGTAATTTAAAGTCAGAAAAGACATTTAATAGCACAGAACATCACAGAATTAATCAAATCACATCAAAACTGTGTCACTTTCTGCAGGATGTGGTCCTATAGGAGTTAATTTAGTTAAAATGACATTACAAAATAAGGAAAGAAAGTGATAGAAGGCACTAAAGCTATGGATTGCTATAAAAATATTCCTAAGAAAACATGTTTTATATATATATATATATATATATATATATATATAAATTGCATAATTTAGAATGAGAAAAAAATGTGAAGAAACACCTATTGTATTGTATTGTATTGTATTTAAGCATGCATTTATTCATGAAGAAATTAACCTCTGGCGACCTCTGCTCAAATCAAAGGAGTAATGGAATGACTCTTGGTCTAACATCATGGACTGATAAAATCAACCTTAAAATACAGAACCTACTCAAACTTAATTTGAACAAGGTCTGCATGTTAATTAACCATTTAATTAATATGTGTAACCCTTTCTCTAATCTCTGGCACAAGGGTTTCATACATTGTGACTAAACACTGTGAACATACGATTGTACATGCTGTTAGCCAACGTTGTCTTAACACATTTGGAAATCCAGTGATTTGAAACTAAAACATCAACTGAAAGTCTAAACCTGTTATGTCAGTTGTGGATCTGTTTCAGACATACAAGATGACACACAGACTGACAAGGTAGTTCAGTTTGCTCTGAGGTTGGAGGGCTATAACTGTTACTGCAGAGCGGCCATAAAACATCAGGTACCATTAGACTGAACTTCTATAGAGCCTTGCACACTGACAGGAGGCGTTCACTCCACTCACATGTCCAGATTTAAAACGTGTGTCCTGCTGAAGGCCATCAGTGATTAATGCACTCATCCTTCATTGTGATGGTTACACACAGTGTCCAGCAACTACGATCAGTTATCACGACTCAATCAGCAGACGTGGTTGGCACTTCAGCCAGAGCACATCTGTTTACTACTATTTAAATGATTGAAATGAAGACACAGACTATAATTAGCCTGTCTATGGTCAGTTGCCACTGTGGGATGCAACTAATATAGACAAACACACACAAATTCTCTCAAAAAATATTATTTACACTTGTCTTCAAAAAAGTTTTCTTTTCCACAATCTTATCAATAATGGTAACTTCAAAAAGCTGAAAACGTTCTCTGAATGTCTAAAAACCCATTTACAATTCATTCATACAAATCAAGATGCTATTTAGACTATAACGTTACAACATACCGTAATGTAATAATATACTGGATAATACTGGATAAACATCACAGATGATAAGTGCTCTGAAAAAAAAGAAGTTTTATTAGCCCTTAAATTCTCCAGAGATGAATTAAGTTCCTCTCATTTAAGTGAGCAATAACCACTATGGTAAGTGCAAAGTGCCTCTGAAGCATCTGAGAGCACTTGTGTTTGTTACGAGAGGAGAGGGACCTTTAAGGAGTAATGCATGCAAGCGTAGCTGCTGTGCATGAACAGATTTGAGCTCTGTGATACCCTCAAACTGACTGTCATGCCTTATGATGACATGTTAACCTTTTTGCCCCCTGGGGAAGGTCAACATGGAAGGTCAGGACAAGCAAGAGTAAATAAACTCTTAATGGCCCTTTACTGCAGAAAAGGGAGATATTGTGCTGGAAATACTAAAAATTTAAAAATGTAAAATAAATAATTAAATGTTTTGTAAAAATTTCAATTGTATCCACAAAGAGTGACATGCCTTTATCTATACGAATTCATAGAAGTTAGACCATAAACCTGAAATGGTCAAAAAAATATGATGTACTCCTTTTGGGAGGTTTGTTTAATTTACTCCCCTTTTTTCTCCAGAGGTCTTTGAATCTAAATTGCTTTATTAATTTCATGTTGTGTACCCATAAGAGTAGCATAAAAGTCAGTAATGAAGAGACCATGGATTATTTGACTGAAGTGTCCCACAGGCCTGAAAATATTGATTACTAGAAGTCAAGGGGTTAAGAGGATCTACATGTATGTGGCTATATCAGTATCAACAGCTTAACTGATTTGCCTAATAAAGCCTGACAAACTTACATGCTTAGAAATAGATTAATGCACTATTAAACCAACCAAAACCCAACAGTTTTATGTGTGAATTCATTGCTGTGTGTTTAAGTAATTATTTAACTATGCTAACTGAAAACATAAGACAATAAACATTTATGATTCCACTTATTTGCTTGGTATATGTTAGTATCATTTTCAATGACGACTGTCAAATAATACGGTTCCAGAACTGAGAACAAAACCTTTTCAGGGTTCCTTGGTGGTCAGAAACCTTACCTTTGAAGTTAAATCCATACATTCGGTCCATCTGATCTATGATGACCAAATGTATTAAGCAATGTCACAAAAAAACAATCCTGATGTCACTAATGACCTTTACTGGTGGAGAGTACGGGTCTCTTGGGAGAGCTTGGTTATTACCCTCTCGAGGAGCTTCTCTGGACTGCCTTTGATTGTTGGAAGCAGTTAATGAGCCATGAGCTGGAGAAGGGTCATTTTTATTTAATGACTGGGGTGTTATCTCATTCTACTGTCACCAAATACTGATCTGACCTGATCTATTGCTCCACAGGCTGCAGGAATAAAAGACATTAATGGAGAAGAAGAAGAGCATCTTCTGCTAAAATTCTGCCATCAACTATGAATATAATGTTGCAGGCATTAATTTGTGTTTTTTACAGCTGGTTAATTGAACATGGATTGACTAAGCACACAGCAAACCCAAGACAAGCAAATTGCCTTTAAGGCAAGTCAGTTCACTTAGCAGTTATCTTTGAAATGACCCACAATAGCTATTTTCTATGTATAGGCTAGAGGCAAAGGGAAGTAAATCTCATCTACTTGAATGGGAAAAAATCAACACCCTAGAAACAGTTTGA
Source organism: Carassius carassius (assembly GCF_963082965.1). Classification (NCBI taxonomy): domain Eukaryota; kingdom Metazoa; phylum Chordata; class Actinopteri; order Cypriniformes; family Cyprinidae; genus Carassius; species Carassius carassius. The sequence goes on from NC_081768.1 coordinate 13,742,831, forward strand.
AATACATAAATTAATCATAATCTTAACAACAGAAATCATACATTTTGCTTCTTTAACTCAAATGTGAGTTCCAGAGCAAACAATGCTCCAATTGTTTCCAATGCTCCAATCAAAACGGTAACTGGATCCTTCAAGAGGGAAATTTTATTCCTAAAACCATGTGATTTAAAAATGTTTTTGTCCAGCTCAATTCAGGCCAACATACTGTATAAACCATTTCACTCAAGGATTTTCAGTATACACTTACCTAAGTATGCAGGCAATGTTTAATACACAGCCTCTTTTAACCCTCTGGGGTCGACAAACATGGATATGCGTCTTGTGGCATCTTCTCCTGATAACACTGAAAAGAACTTAAATTACACTTTCAGTTTTGATCATACAGATAAGAGCAATACATCAATCAAATCTGTAAAGGGTCTACTTTTATATGTATACACACATAATAACAACAAAACTTTGTGCATTTACAAAATAAAGAAAACAAACCGGGTGCACTGTCTTCAGCCTTGGTCTGCATGATCTTCGTTTAGAAACGCTTTATTAAAATGAGCTGTAACTCAGCAAATACTCAACAAAGAGACATAAGAGATATATCTATAGAAAGCTTGACATGTTCTTATTGGAATCAAATATTCTGTGATAAAGTAATCCATATGAAAACAAGGCAATATCATTATATCTAATGCGACCACGCCCACACGCTGATTGACACACTAATTGAATAAAACTAAGACTTTAATATTTTTGCAAAATGATATTGCATTGCTGACAGTTAGTCAGTGTCACTAAAGGTGCATTTGTTTTTTCCAAAACAATTAAATGGATCTGGCAATGTTTATTACACTGGATGTTGTATGTTTCATTGCATCTTGGAAATGAAATGTCTAGGTGGTGCTAAAAAACTTATTACCTGCACAAAATTCTTCCCAAAACCTAACCAGTACTACAAAACGTGGGATAAAAATACATTTGCTGAAAGAAACATGCCATTTTAGCTGCTTTTACAAATCCTTTGGCTATTGGATCAACATTTTTTGTTTCAATGCTCCACATTACAAGTGCAAAACTGTACCAAGTGAGCTAACAAGCTAGGTTTAATATGAAAAAAGCCATACAAATGGAGATGGTTGTGTGATGAGTAAATTAGTAAATTGTGCACACGATTTAGCCTAATATTTTTTCCTGCATGTCGTGTGCGGGGCTCCGTAGAATTGTTTATCCATATCACACAACATGTGATGCCATAACAAACAGTTTGTGCTCAACCTAGTCAAATATGCAAATAACAAATATTTGTGCCCATGTATTATTCATAGTTCCTGACATCTATCTACTGCAGATGGTATGAAAGACCATACAGCAAGAAACTAGTCTTTTTTTTTTCCGATACTCGAATGGAAAATAGTGTGCAAAGGACAAAATGTTAGCAGGGTCTTAACTCTATTTTTCAGACTTCATGTTCCACTGATAACACAATTCTGCTTATTTTCGGTGACAGTTGATATTCCTTTCAAACAAGTAACTTTGATGTTATGTTTAATATTTACATTTGTTTCATTTTCTCATCCAACTCGTCATATATATATATCTTTAAACTTTAAGCAGCTCATTAACACCCAGCCTTGCTATAAAAGTTATAGCAAGTTATTTTTTTTTTTTGCTCTACAAATAAGATACAGCTACTGAAGAACTAGACCAAGAACTAAAAAAATAATTAAACATTTTCGATATAGGGTCCCATGCATTGTTCAATGACCGGATAGTGGTTTAAAATCCTTCAGAAACTTTATATGAGATTTGAATCAAAACATATTTCTCCCATCTCGCCATCAGAGCAACTGACAGTAGAGATTCAATATAACCACATGAGTTATATAAATTGATTTTTTAGAATCTTTTAACTTCACCATCTATCACAGCTGGCGAAATCTCTAGAGGTTTCACAAAATCCAATAAACAATACAGAGATTTTTTTTTTACTGGTGTTACAGAACTTTACAGGAGCCCATAACAATGAGAAATAGGATGATCATGGGAGTATGATCATGTAGAGAATATGGTTTGATAAACACAATATCATAAAAGCATAATGAAGCAATTCTTATTCGTAATGTCCTAATGAAGCAGAAGTCATTATGGAGCAATGATTTTGGAACCAGTCGTTAAAGTCAATTAGCACTGAACAGCAAAGCAAACAAACAAAAAGTATACTTGAATTATACTGAATCAAATTGTTTGCTAACAGCTCTAGGTTGATAGGACAATGCTCAAGGCATTTTAAGATGAGCAAGCGTTATGGGCTCTGGAAAAGGGTAGAGGAGTGGTTGCCCAGGAAACGGCTTATGCAGCAAATCTGAAGGTTAATAAACTAAGGGTTGGGCATGGTGAAAATGCTCACTCCGGAGAGAGGGAATTATATGGAATGAGATCTGATCCAAATGCGTGACCACCCTTGAGAAATTGACTTTGGCTATTGGTTAGGTCCTATTTACACAGCCGGCATAGAGAGAAGAGCATTTATCAGGCTGATCTGTCAGCAGGCACACACTGGCTGTCGTTTTTCATGTGAATTCACAGGAATAAGGACAAGCACACAGTTTTACATAGTTCAGGGATATTTATTGTGGAACACAACTTTTTATTACAAAAAAAAGAGGGGGGGAAAAAGAGAGAGTTTGATATCCTCCCTCCCTAGTCCACCCAGACCATTTATGGAAACTTGGCTGCAAATGTGGCTCATTCATAATCCAGCATGGTTAAGGAATCACAAGTACAAATCATAATATGGAGCTATCAAAAAAACTATTCTGTATCTATATATTTCCTAAAGGTAAAGTAGCCTTTTACCATAAAAATATATTATCCATACCATAGGCCGATGAAAATGTTATTTTATTCACAACCAAATGGCAATTAGTTTTTGTTGCACAAAATAAATGCACAAATGGGCAAAGTTTAATTGTTTGCACCTAATATAAAAAATTACAATACTTCACTTTAGACACACGCCCGACAAGAGTCACATTTATCGCACATGAAATAAATATTTTGAGCATGGAAAACATGAAAACTCAGAAAAATAGCATTTATTTGGTCACAGTAGCATGCATTAGTATGCTTGCACTGCGTGTTCCACACCGCTTCGTGTGCCTGAAAAACAACGGTATACTGCAATAAAAGTGTGCTGCCTGTTAAGTATTGTGTAAAAGAGCTTTATAGATTAGCTATAAACTAAATTATAACATATATATATATATATATATATATATATATATATATATATATATATATATATATATATATATATATATATATATATATATATATATTGATGCAAGAAACCTTGATTAACATTATACAATGACAACACAGCAAAAACAGTCTTTCTTTGGAGGGGCGCTGTCCTGACCAGGATCCTTTACTTTGTGCAAAAGAAAGGTAAAAAAAAAAAAAAAAAGCACCCAGGACCACATATAAAAGCTTTATTGCTCCAGCTATCCTCAGGGATATTTTTATGATGTTAATGTGTTCAGTGGCTTGCGCTTTTCCAGCCCTGATATATTGTTGTTATTACGTATCCATTTGTATCTGGAATGGTTGAGCAGTGGGCTTAGTGGCCCTGAGTTTGATCTTATTCGTCCACATCTCATACAACACCTCATAGCAACCGTCCAATCAGCTATTTCTGTCTGTCCAGCCACAGAATGGTCCACATCATAAGTTAAGATCAATTATACCTCCGTCATTAACACTACCCCACAAGGCAAGCTGTGCCCATGCAAGCGATTTGTTTGGAAATGGTAATATGATTCATTATGAAAGGTACATGGGGCTAACCTCTTATTTTATGTAAACCCTGGCAAATTCAGCTAACACCCCACAAAGAGAAGGTATTTCTGCATATATGAGGGAGTGGGGGAGGGAGAACAAACAGTGTAGCTCATATCCCAGTTCCATCGCTGTCATCTGCCTAAATTTAGATGAATTACTTCAGGGCCCTGCAAATTCACAACATTGAAGGGAATGTGATTTACAGAGGAAGCACACCTGATTCCTTATGAGCAAAATTGAAAAAGTTGTCTGTTATACCTTCATTTCCCTCTTCCTTCTACTTTTAAGGGACTAAATGTAATGTCGGTTTCAATCTATATCATAAGTGTGGCTATAAATCACTGTGTTTAATGATCCTGCAGAATGGAAAGAAACAATAAGCAACAGCACAGAACTGGAACCATCATTTCCTGTACCGCTTGACTCATGCATGCCACACCAACCCTGTCTTTCTTTCAAACATCTTGTTTTATTCCAAACACCTGCCCAAACCACCATAACCACAGATAAAACAGAATGAGATGCATTTTAATGAAGGACTTTCACAACCTCATTGTATCTGCTCATGGACAGCAGATGTCTGTTTGACGTGAACAGCCTTCAAATAGTCCAAGAGGAAAGGTTGTTCAGAGAAACACAGTGATCTGGAGCCGGAACTATCAGTTTCTTTTGGCAGAAAGCTTGCAGCAAAGATTAAAGCGTTAGAGTGCTTCCACAGCATTTGAAACTAAAAAGAAGAAAAAAAGCCAAAATACTAGAAAAATGGCTGAGGATGTGTGAAGACCAGAAGGCTGTCTGGAAACATGGCGTTTGTGTGTGATGTCCTACTTTAGATTCTTCAGGGAAAAGTGAACAGCTGTACATGCACATATGAGAGACGGCTTGTCAACATGTCAATGAGAAAAATGTTTCCTCTGTCTTCCAAGCAGATGTGTTAAATCCTTAGCGTAACACCAAACACAAATAAGTGTGAAGACAAAGGCTTACATATTCAATCAATCAATCTGATAAAGTATTTACAGTATATAGAGCTAACTAAATCAGTCACAGACGACACTAACGGAGGAAGTCCATGGAGACATCAGGGAGGTGAGGGTCAATGGCCCTCAGGATTGTGTTCATGTCACTTCAGTAATAATTATGAACCTGTTCACATTAACGGACAACCATATTCTTCATTTTGTTGTATGCATATATGCAAATGTATAGTTAGGGGAAACATAAAGGAAATAAAAGACTAAAGATGAAAAAAAATAATTAACACATAATATGTGCATTAAAGGGGTCATATGTTTTCCTTTCTCTTTGTAGTGTTACAAGCTGTTAGAGCATATATAAGATTAAACTATTTTATTCCTCCATCTTCATGGTTCAAAACACTTGCCCATTGTGTTCCTGTAAACCAATGGTAAAGATCTTTTTTTTTCCTTTCTTTTTTTTCTATTCTACACCACCTGCAAAGCTGCACAATAATGGTTGTGAATTCTCTATTTTCTACAGTACATAAACAGCAGTTAGTATTAGTAGTCCAAACTATATTAGGTGAATAACGCACTTGAACTATGTTTTCTGTCTAAAATCCAGTTAAATGGAGACTGGGTTCAGACTGTGAACTTTACAAACAGGAGCACTGATTCCAGCTCTCTCTGTGTGACTGGGTGGAAAGCTGCTCTGGTTGCCATGGTAATGGTTTGAGGGAGGGATGGGAATGCAGGTGTCAGTGAAGGATTTAAAGGCACATTTTACTGCATGCAGCAGATGCAGAAATAATGTTCAGCATTAAAAGCTATGGGCTGCAGCAGCATGGAATATTGTGCATGCTTATATGGACACGCTGCTAGGACAATAAAGATATACAGTAGATCTGCAGCAGAGAGCCAGGGATCACACACTAAATGTTTTGGGACTAAACTAGCATTCCTGTATTAAAAATAATCCAAAGGTCTACAAATTATATTCCATTTTCCTCCATTATCCCATTGAGGCAAATACATCACACAGGTTAAGACAGTGTACAAGACTGACACTACTGAGCTGTCCTGTTGCACCTGATCAATATACTGTAAAAAGTAAAACATTGAAACATATTTGCTGTTGTGGTTATATTTAGGTGCTAAATATATTTATGGTAACAAACGAATCAGGATTTAGGCTATGACTTATCCTAGTTTTTATTTTTATTTTGTTTGATAACTGCTCATTAAAATTCAGAACTACTGCAAGCTAAGTGAGCAGATGAATTCAATCTCTGAATCAGCCAAGTAAACTATGTGGTTTATTCTTAGTCACAGCTGCAACAAGTAGGACAAATAATAGAAATAACAATTTTGATAATATATCTTATAGAGGCAAAGTAAATCATTCAGAGTATTATGGGATGTGATAAAAGAGAGGGCAGGGCCATGTGCAAAGCCTTCAGTGAATATAACAGCCTGGTGTTAATGGGCACAGAGGTCTATGACTTCCTGAGGCCACATCTCTCCACATGCTCTCTCTTTCTTCTCGTTCATTGCCTTTTCTCATTACACAAAAGCATGTGTGGCACATTAGCAACATTACTCAAGCAGGCGGAGAGCAAAACCTGTGCTACGTTACCTATGACTGATGTGGTCCTATAGCATACACATCGGTACGTTGATTCATTAGAAGCCAGATGCACAGGGTCAAGAATATTTCACATTTACTGTGAAAGAAGACAGTGGAAGAGTGATTAAATCTAATAAGGAGACATGCACAAATCACTGTGGGTCCTTTTTATATCTTTTCAAACAAAACATGTTAAATATTAAGAATAGCCAACATTTTGTTTTAATTGGTAAGTGTTTTACAGACTTTTCCAGTATCCTCAATATCATACTCCATTTTTTTGTTTCTCATTTTCCTTCTTCCAGATCAAACATCTTAATTACATAATCATCTTCCAGGAAATGGCATCATTTTACTGGACAAACCAACAACTTAAGAAACATTAGCAATCATTTTTGTGATCCATTCCTTACAATATCAACGTGTACTCAATGCAGACAGCATGTGAATATAAACAGCACTATTACTGCAATTAATTTTTATTGTCTGTGCTTGACCAGAGCACATTTCTGAAAGTCTGATATACACATTTATAAAAATATTTCCATTAATTACACACAGTAATGCACAATGCTGTGCTCTAAGCTCACGGTGACGTGACTTCTGCTACAGGATGTCTGGTCCTGATGGTATGTGACAATCTGAACTGTGCAGCCCTGACCTCATTACCTTTGCATCAGGCTTATACATTGCCAGAGACCTGTGAGAGATAAAGATACAGAGGGGAAAAAAACAATCCAGTATTGGATTCAGTAGGAAATCAATAGTACAGTAGCCTGTTGTTTGGCAAATAGCATTTTTTCTATATTACTCTGTTTCAGGTTCTGTGTCTGCCAGTTATAATATGAGCACACATCCTTCAGCTTTGAGACAATTACAAAAAAAATAAAATAAAATAAAAAATACCTGGGATACACAGGAAAAGTAAAGTTCAGCATTGATTAATCAAGCTTTGTGGTTCAGACTACGCATCAAGTCCAAACAGCACAGCAGTGATTCATTTTGACATGAGGAAGAGCTGTCTCTGCTCAAACAGAGTGCCAACAAGATCCCCAGCAGAGATGCCACAGCCTTCAGCATGTCTTGCAGCATTAAAGCTAAATTGAAGGTGTTTCCTGAAAGTGGAGAGAGAGTCAGGTCTCCTGTTTAAAACATGGAATTGCACTGATCCTTACCAAATGCAGTAGCACATTTCTGTGTTCTCTTTACACCTCCACTTCACACACTGATTTAATTTGCACTGAATACAGAAACCAAGGAAATTACAGCTAAATTTAGTACTTTTGTAACACCAGATCTTAACACATACTGGTTAAAAAAAATCTTTAGCCTGAATGCACTGTAAGTCGCTTTGGATAAAAGCGTCTGCTAAATGCATAAATGTAAATGTAACACTTCAATTAGCCATGATGTCTGTAGCAGCAATGAGGAATTTACTGTATAATTACAAAAAAAAGAATATATATAGTATTAGCTGTATAAAAATATAAATGTTGTATCTCACACACTAAATAACATAGTAAATGTCAAATTATTATTAATTAATTAATTATTTGTAATATTAAAGGAATAGTTCACACAAAAATGACAAGTACCCCGTGATTTATTCGCCTTTATACGCCTACATCTTATGTCATTCACTGAAACACCACTCAATAATGACAGTTAATGGAAGCAAGAGATTATGGTTTATAAAGCTTTAAATATTGATATTTTTCCTACACAAACACATCACTTCACTTCAGAAGGCCTTTATTAACCCCGGGGAGCAGTGTGGAATAGGCCTACTTTTTTAATGGATGGATGCACTTTTTAGGCTTAAAAATCTAAACCACCATTCACTGCCATAATAAAGCTTGGAAGAGTCAGGGTATTTTTAATATAACTTTGTCTGTATTTGTCTGAATGTAGACAAATATATACAACTAGGATATCTTTAAATGCTAAGGTAAAATATGCCACACACTCACATACGAGGCAGGCTATATTAACATTACAACTCAAGTCTTTGAGGAATAGTTTAATGACATAAGAATAATAAAACTGAACTCAACCTTAAAGAAACCCACTTGGGCAAATTCACAGGGACTTTATTAAAACAGCTTCTTTTAAAAAAGGGCCAGCTATACTTTCATCTTTCCTGGAGTCCTCGCAGCCATTTGGGGCTCAGAAGTAGTCAATCCTCCTTTTGAGTTACAACTATGCTAGTGCCACAGTACAAAACAGAGAGAAGACAATGAATGAGCCAAGAATTAATCAATAATGACTGCACAAGATCTGCTAAAAGTGTACACAGATCAACTGCCTCATGCAGTGCAATGAACAGTAGATGGAATTCTGACTCATTCTGATTCATATGGTGTCCTTGAGATGTAATTCCACAGTTTTGAAAGTGTATGGTTTTGATGAAAGTTTTTACTTAGTCATCTACAATTCTGTTTTTCTATCCTAAATGGTTTGGGTTTAATTTTTTCCCTCCTCATCTTCCTACAATCTAGGCTTTCCCCTCAGGACAGCATACTGAGGTGTGGGAGGGTGGACAGGAGAAGGAAACAACGTGACATTTCATGGTGGGGTCCTGGAAGAGCTTAGAGAGAAGCTTCTGCAGACATGACAGCAGTTGTCATGTTCAGTCTCTGTGGGTGGCACAGGGAGGTAATTTTGCCTCACCCCTGCCCAACTACCTGCTGCCATTTCAGACAAGCCTCCTAATCACCTCTTCCTCCTTTTTATTTTCCTCTTCCTCAGGCACAGAGCAGAAGGTAAAGCAACTGTCTGGAATCTTCTTTAGAATCACTGACAAGTTTGGAACACAGAGAAACTCTAGAGAGATGAGATAAGAACACATTAGCTCTGTTTTAAAATAGTGAGCTCCCCGCTCCATACTGTTCTCATGAATAATCATAAGTGATGGTTTGCAGTTAAACCAGAAGGTTTGATACTTCAATAAGCTTAAACACAAAAAGCACACAAAAATGTTGAGTAAAAAACAAGTTTTGTGTAACACAGGTTAGAATTCAGCTATTTAAGAAACAGAAAGAAAATAATATAACTTTCAAATAATTATATTTCTAATAAAATACAGGATATATTTAAACAAAAAGCTTAATAACGTCATTGCAGTTTAAAATAATAAATTAATAAAATGACTAAATGCCTAATTAACATAATCACCCTGGACGGAGATTGCGCGTGACGTCATTGAGACGAGACGCGAAAGCAACGAGAGACACACACATTGCTGATCGCGAGAGGAAAAAGCTAAGATGAATCTGAGGCAAATATCTAAATAATCCTTTCTAATATTCGAATAATATGATGTATAATATGTTGCAGACCTATTATTTAACTATATTGGGTTACTTTTAGAACGTGATTGTTGATATTGCCGCTGATGATTGTTGATTGAGAACCCCTGTGAAATCCAATGTGGGTTAAAAGCATATGAACCCCGGATTTGGTGAGTTTCTAAGTAATATTTGTTCATCTTACTGAAAACTGAATGTTATAATTGTTTATTGAAGTTCTGAAGTGTTTTATGTTTGTAATAGTTTCTGAAGGAGTGTGAAATGTGATGTAATATTCCAATTAAGCACTTACATGCTATATTGTGCATAATTACATATTCTGATATGTTTTATCTATGCTGAATAAGAAAGAAAAGGGTTTTTGAATACTATTTTCATATAGATTGATAGATGATTGATGAGTGTGTAGTGTGTGTATATTGTGTTGTTCTAAAGGAAATGGTGTGTAAATGCTTTTGAAACTTAAGACGCTGTTTGTATGAACAGGTCAGGTTTTTTTGGTGTGATTGGATCAAACCCTTCATACGATGAGATGGCGAGCCTCCCAACTGAATCTCTGTGAATTTGAGAAGTGCGGATGGAGTAAACCTGTGCGTTCCAATGGATTAGTGCTTCTACTGATCAGGTGGAATCCAGTTCATTGCATATATTCTGATCGGTAGGATCGGACTTTTCCTTAAGCGATCATTTTGCACCATTGACTGTTGAAACGAAGCTTTCATCTACACCAAGAGACTTTTGCACACACTAACATATTTTTCCACTTTGGATGACAAAGAAACATTTATTTATACACAGACTGAGAAGTTATTGACTTAAATTGTTGGAATTATTTTCGAATTGTTTCAAATTGAACTATTGTGATATTATACTTTTCTTTTATTATTTCAATTGTTTTAATTTGGGTTCATATTTTCTATGATCTTTTATATAAAGATAGAAAAACCCTAAATATAAGAAAAGCTCTTATTAAACTAACAGTTAGTAAAACTAAATATCTATAAACCAAAATAGAAACTAAACAACTGAAATATAAGTCGAAGACCTAGAAACAAATAGAAAGAAAAGCTAAACCTATTTAAATAGAGAGCAGAGCTCAAAGATAATAAAAAGAACAAGGGATTGAAAAGAACAATTATTTCATTTGTTTTATTTATTTTTCTTCTATTGTTGTTGTGGTTGTATTACATTTGTTTTTTTATTATTATTACTTTTGCACTAACAAAATACATCTGAGTCATTTCCAGCTATTATCTGTGTCCTTGTGTGCCTTGATTACTTACCCTCCTGTAACGAACCTAGTCACTGGTCCAATATCAGGTGTCTAAAGTGACCTGTCCCTTAGTCAAGTAACTTTTTATGCTACAAAAGTGGCGAGCCAGCAGCCAGGAGTGGTATAGTTTGTAAATTTAAAAATTTTGAAGGGCACAAAAGAAAAAGAAAAATCAAACTAAGTGGTGCAAATAGTCAAAATGGAAGTTATTGAGCTTGAAAACATTGTAATTGAAAACTCGGTAATAATTAGTGGACTGACCGACACAGAAATTGACGAAGATCTAACTGACTTCCTAAACAAATATGGTCATATCCATAGACACCTTACCATAGACGATCCCAAATCGCCTTACCATAAAGAAGTCATCGTAGAGTATGGAAGTTGTTCTGCAATAGTAGCTCTCAAACCCCTGTTGCCCTACACTTTCAAGAGCCCACACGATGTTGCTTACAACAATAAGGTTCTATCAAATGTCTATACCTCAGCAGTAACTGAAAGTGCCACAACCCATTATTTTGCTGAATTGAAGAGGATAGCAAAGCTCAGTGGCAGAACTTTTGATGATCTCTTGAAAGAGCAGCTTCTTGCAAACGCGACTGATGTCGCTGACAATCCGGCTAATGCCAATGATCTTGAGTCATCTCAAATGACTGGTCACTCTTCCTCTGACATTCCGCTTCCAACCAAGCGAACTGAGCATTCAGATGAGAGACGAAACTCAGATACAGTCCGAAAAACTAGTACAGGAAGTTTTTCACCCACACTTGAGCCAAAAGATGTGAACCCACCTGAAGTCCAAAGGATGATCATTGAGCATATTTTGAAAAGTGATGGCGCTTCAACCTCTAATGCATCGATCAGGCTAAGAGTGTTCTCAGGCAAAGTTCCCCGACCTGTTGGCGAAGTTGATTATGACACCTGGCGGAACAGTGTAGAGTTAATTCTCCAAGATCCTTCACTGTCTGACTTACATCGTTCCAGAAAGATATTAGACAGCCTGCTGCCGCCAGCGTCAGAGATTGTTAAGCAGTTAGGTTCAAAAGCTTTACCTGCTGCTTACCTTGATGTCCTAGATTCTGCTTTTGACACCGTAGAAGATGGTGATGATCTATTTGCTAAGTTTCTGAACACGCTGCAGAATGCAGGGGAAAAACCTTCTTTGTACCTGCAACGATTGTACACCAACCTTCTCAAAGTGATGAAAAGAGGCGGTATTCCTGTTGATGAAGCTGACCGACAGCTCCTGAAACAATTCTGCCGGGGCTGTTGGGATGACACGCTAATAGCCAACCTTCAGCTTGAACATAAAAGGAACAAACCACCTCCATTTCCTGAGCTACTTCTGCAGTTGCGCAGTGAAGAAAACAAATACTTCACAAAAGAAAGTCGCATGAAGCAGCACTTAGGAGTGCAGAGACAAAGAGCCAGTTCCCATGTTGTCACTGCTAATTATCTTGATCTGAATCACAATGAAGTGTCAGAACATACAGAAGTTGCCGAATTAAAGAAACAAGTCGCTAAACTTCAGAGCCAGCTTGCTAAGCAGAAGAGCAAAACGACAAGACAAAGTGAATTGTCATCAAATGATGCTGTTCTTGAGCTAAAGCAGCAAGTTTCAGAGCTCCAGAGTCAGATGACAAAGCTCAGTGTACAAAAGAACTCTGAGTCGAAGAGCAATTCAAGTAAATCAAAGCAAACGCACACACAAGTTCGCAAAGACCCTCCTACAACTGACCATAAACAACCTCACAGGCCTAAGCCAGGCTATTGCTTCCGATGTGGCGAGGATGGACATGTTGTTTCAATTTGTGAAAATGACCCAAACCCATCTCTTGTAACTGATAAGAGAAAGCAGTTGAAAGAACGTCAAGTCCTATGGGATAGTCAGTATGGTCCAAGTTCCTCAGAAACTTTAAACGCCGCCCAGCCCTGGTAGCGAGACGTACGAGGGCTGTCACTTGTCAGAATAGTCTCAAGAAACCAGTGAACATCAGCAACTTAAAGTCCCATGGTATAAACCGTCTAGTTGATCTACCCAAAGGATTAATTGGTACAAAATGCACTGCTCAAGTGAACATTGAGGGAAAAGCTTGTTCTTGTCTACTTGACACAGGGTCACAAGTGACCACCATATCCCATTCGTTTTATGAGCAGAATTTGCCTGGACTAAGCATAACTTCCCTAGATGACCTGCTGGAAATAGAAGCAGCCAATGGTCAAGCAGTACCCTACTTGGGGTTTGTTGAAGTAAAAATTGCATTCCCCAGAGACTTTCTTGGATCTGACGTTGAAGTGTCTACTCTTGCCCTGGTTATTCCAGAAACCGGAGGCACTGCTCAACCAAAGGTGCTAATAGGCACGAACACCTTGGATCTCGCATATGACAAACATCTTGAAACGAATGATTCAGTCTGTCGAGCCGTCCCATTTGGTTACCGAGCTATAATCCAGACCATCGAGCACAGACGCCAACAGAAAGTAGACAGCAGCATAGGAATCGTTAGGCTTCCTGATGTTACCCCTACTGTTGTTCCTGCGGGTCAAAATGTTGTTCTTGAAGGAGTGGTGAGTGTAAAGGGACAAGTAGCTGAAAAATGGGCTGTGATGGAACCCCCTTCAAATTCACCTTTTCCAGGAGGATTGCTAGTTGCCAGTTGCTTACTCAACCTACCTCAGCATCCATTGCGTAAAGTTCCAGTGGTGTTGAAGAATGAGACAGAGCATGATATCATCATCCCTGGAAAAAGTGTGATTGCAGATATTCATGCACTGCAGAAAGTGATGTCGGACAATATTGTGCAAGCTGATTGTTCAGAGTCAAGTAGCCATGAAAAATCCACCAAAGAACTTTGCTTTGACTTCGGTGATTCCAGTTTGCCAGAAGAGTGGAAAAGAAGAATCACTCAGAAACTGCGCACCATGCCCGAGGTCTTTGCATTGCACGACATGGATGTTGGACAAACAAGCAAAGTGAAACACACAATCAAATTACACGACGAAACCCCCTTCAAGCACAAAGCAAGGCCGATCCATCCCAACGACCTTGAAGCTGTCCGCAGACATTTAGAGGAATTATTAGATGCTGGTATCATCCGTGAATCAGAGTCATCCTTCTCTTCCCCTATTGTTGTAGTAAGGAAGAAGAACGGCGATATAAGACTTTGCATCGACTACCGCAAGTTGAATATGCAGACCATCAAGGATGCATATGCCTTACCCAACTTGGAGGAAACCTTTTCAGCACTTCGAGGTTCAAAATGGTTCTCAGTGCTCGACCTCAAATCTGGGTATTACCAGATCGAACTAGAAGAGAAAGACAAACCCAAGACCGCTTTCGTTTGCCCATTAGGTTTTTGGGAGTTTAATAGGATGCCCCAAGGTATCACAAATGCTCCCAGCACATTCCAAAGGCTGATGGAGAAGTGCATGGGTGACATCAACCTCTCGGAAGTCCTAGTGTTCTTGGACGATTTGATTGTCTTCTCAGATACCCTAGAAGAGCATGAAAGACGTCTTCTTCATGTTTTGGGACGTTTGAGGGATTATGGATTAAAGCTTTCGTTGGAGAAGTGCAAGTTTTTCCAGACGTCAGTAAAATATCTCTGTCACATAGTCTCAGAAAACGGTGTGGAGACGGATCCCCAGAAAATAGAAGTCATCAAGACCTGGCCAAGTCCGAAGAACTTGAAAGAGTTGCGTTCCTTCCTGGGTTTCTCTGGTTATTACCGCCGATTTATTAAGGATTATGCAAACATCGTCAAGCCATTAAATGAACTTACCGTGGGATATCCTCCGCTTCAGAAAAGTTGCAGGACGAAAAGTAAGGAAAGCACTTACCTTGACCCCAAAGAACTTTTCGGAGGGCGATGGACAGCTGACTGTCAACAAGCATTCAAAACGCTCATCTCAAAACTTACCGAAGCACCAGTGTTAGGATTCGCAGATCCTGGGTTGCCGTATGTGTTACACACAGACGCAAGTACCACCGGACTAGGTGCAGCGCTCTATCAGGAGCAAGAGGGAGTGCTACGAGTAATTGCATACGCCAGTCGAGGGTTGTCAAGAAGTGAAGCCCGGTATCCTGCTCACAAGCTGGAATTCCTAGCCTTGAAGTGGGCAGTGACTGAAAAGTTTTGCGATTACCTCTATGGAAACACTTTCAAGGTGATCACAGATAGCAACCCCCTTACTTATGTTTTAACTTCAGCCAAGTTGGATGCAACAAGCTATAGGTGGTTGTCTGCTTTGTCTACCTTTTCCTTTACTCTCCAGTATCGACCTGGAAAGAACAATCTGGATGCGGATGCACTTTCGAGACGACCCCATGGTGATCTGGTAAATGATCCTACATCTCAAAAGGAACAAGATCGAATACGGCAGTTTACTTTGTACCATTCACCTGAAACGGCCAATTCCATCTCAGTTTCCATGGATGCAATCCAAGCAGTCTGTGAAAAACACTCCTTACATCAAGCAGGTGGCAGTAATGGTATCACTCTCGTTGAATCACTTTCCATGAGTCCAGATGCAATTCCTGAGGATTACGAGCAAATGGAAGGATCTTCTGTTGTTCCCTGCATGTCGGAAAAGGAATTGAAAGAAAAGCAGAGAAATGATCCAGCCATGCGGGAAATAATCATTCAGTTGGAATCAGGATGTACTGTCTTACCTGTACTTAGACGTGAGCTTCCAGAACTTCCTTTTCTGTTGAGAGAATGGAGAAGACTTGAGTTAAAAGATGGTATTCTCTATCGCAAAAGAGCCCATGGAGACTGTACAACTTACCAGCTTGTTCTACCACTTGACTTAAGAGCCATGATCATGGAGAGTCTACACGATAATATGGGTCACATGGGAATAGAATGGACCCTTGATCTCATCCGGTCCCGATTCTATTGGCCCAGAATGGCCATGGATGTCGAAAATAAAGTCAAGACCTGTAATCGCTGTGTGTGTAGAAAGACCTTACCGGAAAGAGCTGCACCTCTAGTGAACATCCAAGTCACCCGGCCACTAGAGTTAGTGTGCATGGACTTTTTGTCATTGGAGCCTGACCGTAGCAACACCAAAGATATCTTGGTGATAACAGACTTCTTCAAGTATGCGGTCGCAGTTCCCACCCCAAACCAAAAAGCCAGAACTGTCGAAAAGAGTCTGTGGGAGAATTTTATAGTTCACTATGGTGTGCCTGAAAAGCTCCACAGCGACCAAGGACGTGACTTTGAGTCCAGGACAATCAAAGAACTTTGTGACATTGCTGGTATCAGGAAGGTTAGAACTACACCGTACCATCCTAGAGGGAACCCGGTCGAGCGTTTCAACCGCACGCTGCTAGGAATGCTCGGTACCTAGAAAACTAAAGAGAAAACCCGATGGAAAGACTTTGTTAAACCACTTGTACATGCCTACAATTGTACAAAGCATGAAACAACAGGATTCACACCGTACGAGCTGATGTTCGGACGACAGCCAAGATTGCCAGTTGACTTGATTTTCAACACTACAGTGAGTCAAGACAATCCTAAGTTCCATTCACAGTATGTGCAATCACTGAAAACTCATCTTCAAGAGAGCTACAAATTAGCTCAGAAGAATGCAACCAAATCTGCAGAGAGAAACAAAATCCGTTTCGACCGTAAAGTAACAGAGTCATCTCTCGAGGAAGGTGACCGTGTCCTGGTCAAAAATGTGAGAGTACGCGGTAAACACAAATTAGCTGACAGATGGGATCCCGTGGTACACATTGTAGTGAGTCGTGCTGGTGAATTACCTGTCTATACAGTGAAGCCTGAAAGACAAGATGGTCCCTTACGGACATTACACAGAGATTTGTTGTTACCTTGTGGATTCTTATCTCCGCTGATGGAGGATGAAACTGATGTAACAAAACCTCAGAGAAAACGAGTAACCAGACAAAACAGAGATGAGGAAACTGATGAATGTCAGGAAAACTATCAAAGTTCTGATGAAGATGACTATGTACCCCAATTCTCTGAAGTTCCAGCCGTCCCTACACAAAGGGTCATCAGAGAGTACAATGTGGTCAGAGAACCTAAAGCTGTTTCTTCTAACTCTGATGCTGAAATTCAATCATCTGTTCCAAGTCATGGTACAGAGACTGTGAATGCAAAAAACATACCCAGAAGAGATGATTCATCCGAAATGGAACGCTTACCTGATATGCAGTACTTACCTGAAACCCAGTCTTCATCCTGTGGGACAGGACCTGTAAAGGAAAACCTGAAAGAAAGAAGCCACTTACCTCAAGTAGAGCAGCAATCACTGGATGTACCTGATGTTCCATTGAGGAGAAGGAGAACAGAATCAGCTGAATCTGCTGAACTTACTGAACCTGGGGAAGAAACAGATCAAAGTACAAGTGAGGATGAAATTCAGTTAAGAAGGT
The DNA here is from genome assembly GCF_963082965.1 of Carassius carassius. NCBI lineage: Eukaryota > Metazoa > Chordata > Actinopteri > Cypriniformes > Cyprinidae > Carassius > Carassius carassius. The sequence continues at coordinate 13,760,241 of NC_081768.1, forward strand.
CCAAAAGAGTGAAGCAGAAGTCAAAAAGACTGACTTACCCGGAAATGGGAAACCCAATGATATCCATTATCCAATCCCTGCTTCAAGGACTGAACACTGCTTTTGTAGAAACACTTGCAGAACATCCCAAACCAGTTAGACACCCCAAGCTCTAAAGTCTTAGGTTTTAGCTATGCAAAGGGACTTGCATAGATTTAAGAGGGGAGGGTGTAACACAGGTTAGAATTCAGCTATTTAAGAAACAGAAAGAAAATAATTTAACTTTCAAATAATTATATTTCTAATAAAATACAGGATATATTTAAACAAAAAGCTTAATAACGTCATTGCAGTTTAAAATAATAAATTAATAAAATGACTAAATGCCTAATTAACATAATCACTCTGGACGGAGATTGCGCGTGACGTCATTGAGACGAGACGCGAAAGCAACGAGAGACACACACATTGCTGATCGCGAGAGGAAAAAGCTAAGATGAATCTGAGGCAAATATCTAAATAATCCTTTCTAATATTCGAATAATATGATGTATAATATGTTGCAGACCTATTATTTAACTATATTGGGTTACTTTTAGAACGTGATTGTTGATATTGCCGCTGATGATTGTTGATTGAGAACCCCTGTGAAATCCAATTGTGGGTTAAAAGCATATGAACCCCGGATTTGGTGAGTTTCTAAGTAATATTTGTTCATCTTACTGAAAACTGAATGTTATAATTGTTTATTGAAGTTCTGAAGTGTTTTATGTTTGTAATAGTTTCTGAAGGAGTGTGAAATGTGATGTAATATTCCAATTAAGCACTTACATGCTATATTGTGCATAATTACATATTCTGATATGTTTTATCTATGCTGAATAAGAAAGAAAAGGGTTTTTGAATACTATTTTCATATAGATTGATAGATGATTGATGAGTGTGTAGTGTGTGTATATTGTGTTGTTCTAAAGGAAATGGTGTGTAAATGCTTTTGAAACTTAAGACGCTGTTTGTATGAACAGGTCAGGTTTTTTTGGTGTGATTGGATCAAACCCTTCATACGATGAGATGGCGAGCCTCCCAACTGAATCTCTGTGAATTTGAGAAGTGCGGATGGAGTAAACCTGTGCGTTCCAATGGATTAGTGCTTCTACTGATCAGGTGGAATCCAGTTCATTGCATATATTCTGATCGGTAGGATTGGACTTTTCCTTAAGCGATCATTTTGCACCATTGACTGTTGAAACGAAGCTTTCATCTACACCGAGACTTTTGCACACACTAACATATTTTTTCCACTTTGGATGACAAAGAAACATTTATTTATACACAGACTGAGAAGTTATTGACTTATATTGTTGGAATTATTTTCGAATTGTTTCAAATTGAACTATTGTGATATTATACTTTTCTTTTATTATTTCAATTGTTTTAATTTGGGTTCATATTTTCTATGATCTTTTATATAAAGATAGAAAAACCCTAAATATAAGAAAAGCTCTTATTAAACTAACAGTTAGTAAAACTAAATATTTATAAACCAAAATAGAAACTAAACAACTGAAATATAAGTCGAAGACCTAGAAACAAATAGAAAGAAAAGCTAAACCTATTTAAATAGAGAGCAGAGCTCAAAGATAATAAAAAGAACAACAAGGGATTGAAAAGAACAATTATTTCATTTGTTTTATTTATTTTTCTTCTATTGTTGTTGTGGTTGTATTACATTTGTTTTTTTATTATTATTACTTTTGCACTAACAAAATACATCTGAGTCATTTCCAGCTATTATCTGTGTCCTTGTGTGCCTTGATTACTTACCCTCCTGTAACGAACCTAGTCACTGGTCCAATATCAGGTGTCTAAAGTGACCTGTCCCTTAGTCAAGTAACTTTTTATGCTACATTTGGAACAGAGCATTTCAATCCTGCCCTTTTTCACAAACTATTAACTATAAAAAGGTCACAGACAAACTTTTTTTTTTCTGAGCAGCATAACAGCTATAACTCTGTCCCAATAAAACGTGGTATCCTGGGTCAATCTGTAAGGAGATACGGCTCTTCAGAGTACCATTTACATGTGTAATTTCCCTAGTACTTTCTTAACTTGTTTTATTGAACTGTATGACTCTACCCATCTATCTGGTCCAAATATCAACTTGCACAGCATTCATAACTATTGCACAAATTAAAAAGACACTTATAATAGCAGTATTTTCACAATGGTGCAGTACTAATTCAAATGTCAATAGTTTTTCAAAAATGTCTGTCCATTCACGAGGGTGTTCATCAGCTTCCAAAGTAAGGAGCTCTCAGGGGTTCTTCTACACTGTGGCTTCCATCATACTAGCTGATAAATGGCACTGATAAACCTCTCAATTAAGACTCAGGCTTGTAAAAGGTCACATGGAATTGAATAGCAGGTCAGGCTAGATATTAACATATTAAATCAAGAATGAGTTAAATGTCAGCGATCAGTCACCGCAAAACAGAGAATTTCTGTTCTTGAATCAAGACATCAAGGTGACTACACAGTCATACTGGGAGTCTTTGACTGCACTCTTCAGGGTAAGACTCTATAAGAAAACTCAATGGAAAGAGTCACTACTGCTAAACAGAATGACACTAGGTCATAGGGAGTACCAGGAATCTCAGTATATCCACCTTTTTCCTCAACGCGGAAGGAAGCCTATGGGTGAAACTTCCGTTCCATTAGCTACTATAGGTAAATAACGAGGAGAATAACAACGTGCAGTAAACGGTAAAACTGTTAGCAGTACAAACCAGTGTGTTCTTAATTAAGATAATAGATTAAAATAATATGATAGGACACATCAATTGTCAATATCAAGCAGCAAAACTTATCTGTCCTGGTTAGGTTACTGGATTCACCCACTCTAAGTTCCACCTGCCCATTTCATTGAAAATTATTTCTATTCAAGCAGGTAATTGTTTCCAAGCTGCTCTCTATGCTATACGTCTCTCCTGCCGCCGACAGCCCCATTCCACTTTTTCTACTATCTGCCTACTGATGAGGCTCTTCACATGCAACATGGTTATTTAAAAACTTGACTGGGTACTATAACCCTGGGTACTAGTTTGCTAAAGATTAAACTGTAATGATATGGGAAGTGAACCTGTGTGTTTGTGATTTAATGAACCTTTTAGGCTTTTTACATTGTTGATTTTTTTTTAAATATGTATAATATGCTAATTGTTTTAATTCATTGTGTTAATTGTGATATGTACACTCTAAAAAATGCTAGGTTCAGCCTGATGGGTAATTTTACTGGGTTGTTTTTAATATATCTTTTTACCCAGGTGCTGGGTAATTTTTCTGTAACTAAGTTGCTGGGTCATTTTTAATGTTGGGTTATTATGTTGGGCCTTGCATAACATAAATTGATTTTATTCATTATAATACTGAGTTTAATTTAATTTGATGTAAAAATATGTTCTCTAATCTCAGTAATGTTTGTTTATGGGCAGGTTATGGAGTCATTCATGGCATCTTTCATCTACAAGTGAAAGGCGAGGCCGTGGTCTGAAGTTCACAGTTCCCCCACGACCAGCAGCCCTTCACCACTGGCACGAGAATTAGCACTCTTTTGGTAAAAAGTGATTACAGAGAACAGTTGAATAGACGTAAATTAAAATGCATTTTAAGTCTAAAATGCTTGTTCAATGAGTTTAAATGATTGTAATATTGTAAACTATGCTGTATTCACCCAAATTAATTCAATTTGTTTTTCTATTTTGTCCATGTGTTCTTGCTTGATAATAAATGTTCGTCTTTTGATTGTTGCCTATAGTAATTCTGTGTGTGATTTTTAATTTCCAGTCCATTTTAAGACATTTTTAAACAATAGTTGACTTAAATAAAACAACAACCTAGCATATTTGGTACAAACAATTACCCCAATCAGCTGGGTCAAAATAATGTGTTCTGTCAAATATTCACCCAGCACTGTGTTGCCAAATAACCCACGTTGGGTTGTGTTTATCCCAGCATTTTTAGAGTGTAAATACAGATATTCTCTTGGTTCTTTTGGTCCAGACCAAAAAGGAAAATTACATATTTGCACATATGGTGGAATTTTTTTTTACCAGCTAATAACTCTGTGAAGGAGTTAAAACAGTCCTAGGATTCATTACACATGGATATCAGCTGCAAGCTCTAAATATAGACAAGGAGAACTAGGTATGCTTGATAATTTTTGTCCTTGTTAGGATCAAAACTTGTGACATCACATCCTGTTTTTGGTCTGGTCATGTTACGTTCAATAGCACTGGAGTTTGTTAATCTAACCAAACCTGCCATATGTAAACATGTCCAGAAAATACATTACAACATACTGTATATGTAGATCCTTGGCTACTGGCTATCCCTGCATACTTTATTTTGGTACTATTATACAAAAAAAGAACATTATTAATCCGCAGCTCTGATCATGTAAATGTATTTTGTCCTATTCATCATGCATGTCATTTTATAATAATCACTGTAATAATATTTGAAAACCTGCCTTTTCTTGCGTGCAAAGGCCAGCAACAATTTAAACAAAGATGGATGGTTTACTTCTGTTATCACCATCCTAACGATTAAGGCTACATTTATACTGCAGACATGACTGAGATGTGTTTCCTCCTCATATATCTGCTCTTTCAACATATAAGCCTGGTGAGGTCTCTGCAAACTAATGACATCATCAATCACCATTACTCCCAACTCAAGCCAAAAACTCTGTGCTTCACTGAACTAGTGCTTCAAGGCTTCCTATAAACACAAATTAAACTACACAAGTCAGACATCTGCAGAACTGTTCATACACACTCCTCATGACCTCACGTCTTTTACTCATTTTTACATTTTTACTTGCTTGAAGTTAATATTTTAAAGACTAATAATTTAAAATTGTTAAATGTAATCTCAGAAATGATATCTAGTTCCTCTTCAGGAACTCGAGCTGCGTCGAGAACGAATGGGCAACGCGTCCAATGGAAGGGTCCATTGGAAGGGCGAGACATCATAGGCGGGTGACGTCAGAGACCAGGAAGCATAAAAGCACAAGCGGCGAAGCCGGTAATCAGCCTTGTGTCTTCAGCAAGCGCTCTGTGTGTGTATCAGTCCTATCTGTTTGTGAGTCATATTTAGTGTCGTTTGTCCACTGATAAACTCCATTGTCAAAGCTTCAATCAAGAGAAGTTTTGGGCGAGAGCAGGCAGCGTTCAGGCTGTGTGTTTTCCCTGCCAAAAAAAAAAGGTAGGGACACTCATGTGTTGTCTGCTTGAGAGTGAAGCGAGCAGTGTCAGCTCTCGAGGGAGTTGACGGCTGCGATGCGAGCCTTTGCTTCACGCTCAGAAGGCTCTCTTTGAGGAAAGAGCTTTCACTGGTGTTTCTCGCGGTATCAGCCCCGCTTTCGCCGAGGCGGAGCGGTGGTTGTACTCGCGGGATTCACTTTCGGATCTGCTGGAAGGAATGTAAGACGGGCAAGTCCCTATCTTCTTTCTTAGCCACCAGATCCGGCGCCCGCTCTCGGGGGTCGGAAGCCCGCGTTTAAGGTACTTTCTCCCCGATGAGAGGGCGCGACACGCTGCCTGTCTTTCTCTGAGGAGACTGATGTGGAAAGGCGTCGATTAGCTTGCCAGTTGCACAAGCACCAGTCACACAAGCATATTATGCCCTAATATTAACATAAGCGCTGGTGCTGAGGCACGGCGGCGACCGCGATAGCGGGAATCGCACATGATCTGGCGAACGGGTTGGAGACGGCTCATCCTATCTCCACCCGTGTTCACTAGATCTAGAGCTCGTTCTCGAGGCTTGGAAACCAGCGCAGCAATTTCTTCGCCCTCTGAGACAGCTCACTGCTGCTGCTGCATGGTCTCTCGCCGGGCACGCTCCGAAGAGTGTGTCCATGCATGCGATCTTGCGGTCACGGTCACGGTCGTGCTGGTGCTGAGGCACAGTGGCGACCACAATAGCGGGAATCGCACATGATCTGGCGAACGGGTTGGAGACGGCTCGTCCTATCTCCACCCGTGTTCACTAGATCTAGAGCTCGTTCTCAAGGCTTGGAAACCAGCGCTGCGGTTTCCTCGTCCTTGGAGGCAGAGCTCGCTGCAGCATCCATCTTTCTCTGAGGAGATTTATGTTGTTTGTATGACTGAGTAGCATAAAATAAAAAAAAAAAATAAAAAAAAATATATATATATATATATATATAAACAAAAAAAAAAGACATGCGCGCTGCCGAGGCAACGCGTGTATTACATTGTAATGAATTAAACCTTAATAATCATCGGGAAGAAGGAGGCGGGAACCGGCGGACAATCAAATGAAACTTTAATAATCACAAAATAAACAAAACAGCGCATGAGCCCCTCACGGACGACTGATGCGCACAAAATAAAACCAAAACCTAAAATAGAGCCCAGGCCTGGTCCTCTCTCGTCCTTCACTGTCGTCGCTCCAGTTTTATATCCTTCCATCTCCTCCGTGGGCTTCGAGACCGGCGGGTCGAACAGGTGTAGCTCATCTCCAATCACTCCACCGGCCTCGCTCCCACGTCCCTCGGCCCTGCCCCCCTCGTCACATACCCCCATCGCCCCTCGCAGGCCGGGGGGTACTCCTGAGACTGCGCTCTACTCCCCCCCCCCCTTCCCTCCGGGGGGGACCGCTCACGGGGACCTGCGGGAACCTGGGGGTAGGACAGACGAGGCGAGAGAAAAGGAGATGGAAGGAAGAGCGACAGAGATGAGAGAGGGGAGAGAGAAAATAAAATTCCGGTTCCCAGACGCACTGCTGCTCGGCCCTCCACCAGCTGGGTGATCTCCTCCGCGGTGCCTGGCGGTGGCACTGGATGGCCCTCGGCGGACGGCACGACACTCCTCCACCGCCCGGTGGACGGAAATGGCTCCTCCAGTTTTGGGCAGCCGGCAGGAGTCCCCCGTTCCCTGCTCCTCCCCGTTCCGGCGGATGGCAGCAGGCTCCAGCCACCTGGCGATCGACACCGACTCCTCCGCTCCCTCACGGACGGCAGCCGCACCTCCATATCGTGGGGGGCCGGCAGCGAGCTCGCCCGTCCCCGGCAACTCACTCCAGCCCACCGCCTCGAGCGTCCATGGCGGCACACTCCTCGCCAGACGCTAGAGTCAGAGTGGTGCTCCCAGGCTGAAGGCTTCTAGTGGAAAGCAGTTCTACGGACCGTTGTTTTCGCTGGATAGCCTTCATCATAACGTCCTGACGCCTAAGGCCTAGGACGTTTTGAGGGCCAGCTCCCTCTGGGGAAGAGTGGTGTACACCGCATTACACGGTGCCCGTCTCTCCTCAGTGCCCTCAAGAGATTGTTACCTCTTGTACACCTCTACGGAGGTCTCTAGAGCAGCTAGTAGGGTCGTCCCCTGCCGCTTCAGGGCACCGAGCTAGTGGCTCTAGGCGCACCAGAGGCCAGTCTCGCGAGACTGGTTCTCTTAGGAGGTCACATGGCGGTGTGGGAGCCCCTGCCAAGTGTACTTCACGGGGTCCTGCCCCGAGCAGGCTCTGGTCTAGTCTTCCTAGCAGACGATGTGGGTCTGAGGACCGTCGTTTTTAAGAGACTTCAACAACAAGAGTCCTGATGCTGCGGCTGAAGCGCTGCTTTAGAGCTAATTGCTCTGATGCCACCAGAGATCAGTCTTGAGAGGCTGATTCCCTTAGTAGACTATTTGGCAGCATGAAAACTACTGCCAAATGTGTCTCAGTGGGTCCTGCACACTGTAGTGAGAGGCCACAGAATCCAGTTCTGGTGGGCCCCAAGCAGGCTCTGGTAATGGAACAGAAGTAGACTCTCTCTGAGGACGGAGACCATCGAGTTGGTCCCTCCTTGAGTTGCAGGGTCCGGGTCCTACAGCCGGTATTTCACTGTTCCGAGGAAGGATGAGGTGTTGTGTCCTTTTCTAGATCTGTGCTTTTGAACAGTCAGGGGACTGAAGTTTAGCATGCCTGCACAGGCCAAGTCCGAGGACTGGTGTGTCACAATCTATCAAAAGATGCACTTATCTCCATCCTTCTTCATCGGAAGTTCCTGAGGTTTGCTTTTGGGGGCAAAAGCCTACCAATACGGATCTTCCACTGGCCTTGCACTCTCACCCCACACTTTCACGACTCAACCACATTGACGATTCGTTGATATCAGCTCAATCTGAGCAGATGACGGTTCGGCACCGAGGTGTCGTTCTCGCTCACATGAAAGAACTGGGGTTAAGACTTAATGCCAAGAAAAGTGTGCTTTCTCCAGTTCAGAGAACCACTTATCTGAGCATGGTGTGGGATTCGACCACGATGCAGGCACGTATGTCACCTGCTCGGATCGAGTCGATCCTCACTGCAGTCGCGAGAGTGAGAGAAGGCTGGTCACTCACTGTCAAGCAGTCACAGAGATTGCTGGGTCTGATGGCAGCTGCGTCCAACGTGAATACTATTGGCCTGCTGTACATGAGACCCCTACAGTGGTGGCTCAAGACCAAGGGGTTCTCCCTGAGGGGAAACCCACTTCGCATGCTAAAGGTCACACGGCACTGCCTACGTGCCTTGGATATGTGGAGGAAGCCTTGGTTCTTGTCTCAGGGCCCGGTGCTGGGAGCTCCTTGTCGCCGCGTGATGCTAGCGACGGACGCGTCCCTCACTGGCTGGGGTGCGGTCATGAGTGGCCACCCTGCCCGCGGTCTGTGGAGTGGTCGCCATCTGACAAGGCACATCAACTGCCTGGAGATGCTGTCCGTGCTTCGTGCACTTCGTTATTTTCTCCCAGACATAAGAGGTCACCATGTGTTGGTGCGCACCGACAACACAGCGGTGGTCTCTTACATCAACCACCAAGGAGGTCTGCACTCACGCTGTTTATACAACTAGCGTTCCAGATCCTTGTGTGGGCCCAGGACGAATTCCTCTCGCTCAGAGCAGTTCACATTCCTGGGCATCTTAATATGGGAGCAGACATCCTTTTGAGGCAGGGGCCGAGGCCCGGGGAATGGCGGCTTCACACTGAGGTGATGAAGCAGAGTTGGAGAGGTTGGACAGACTCAGATCTGTTTGCGACTCGAGAGACATCGCACTGTCCCCTCTGGCTTCCTCTGACTCATCCAGCTCCACTGGGGCTGGACGCCATGCTACAGACATGGCCGAGGCTTCATCTGTACATTTTTCCCCCGATTGCTCTGCTCTCGGGAGTTCTGGAGAGAGTGCGCCGGGACGGAGTCCGGCTGCTGTTAGTAGCCCTGTTCTGGACGAGCTGGGTATGGGTATATCCTAAGCCTCGAGTCCTCTGATCTCCCCTCTCCTGGGGGTCAAGACTCACTCCTTCTGAAGTTTGGCTCAAGGGAAAATACTTTATTAATCAAAAACTAATTCCAAAAATGGGGGAATAATAAAATAAAGACAATGTTTCTATGAGTATCAGTTTCATCAGTGCATAATGCAGGCTGTCTCAATGAAGTGTAATGTACTGGTGTGACATTGAAAAATGTATAAAACAAAACCCAAAGCAGAAACAAAATGGGCAGTCAAAACAAGATCAAAGACAAACCAAATGCATAACAAAAGCCCAAGCAAAGCAAAGATATACTCAAACAAAGCCTCAAACCCTAGTCCCCACACTAACACATCTAACAGTCTCTTTTAAAGGAGTGTCCCAGCCACAGCGACACGTGCAGCCAATGAACCGCCCATCAGGCAACCAATCACCACGCTCCCAAAACAAAAGTGCAGGGATCGTCACACAATAATCTGCCAAAACATACAATTACTAGCTTATTGGTATGAGCAAAATTGTTTAAATTGGTGCATCCGAACAATTTTTCCTACCCCATCTGAATAAACAGCCAAATACAACCAATCAGAACCCCCGTCACACACACTCTCCAATCACTTCTACATCCCGCATCTCCACTTGGATTTACAACCATCGTAAAGAAACTTATTATGACTCAGAAAATAATAGGTAATAAAAGTTAGCAAACTTTGTGAAGACACACTGATGATGGAACACCTGGTACTTTGGTACGTGTGTGTCTGATGCTGTATAAATCAATTGCTGGAAAGAACAGTGAGCATGAGACAGCAATTACAGAGCATGGAGAGAAAAGCTGCAAGATGCCTTATGCACACACATACACACACACACACACACACACACACACACACACATACACACCCTACAAGTATGTATTTGAACCACCTAGCTGGCATGTTGACAGTGTGGCCAAAAGCCAATCACATTATTCTGTGAATTATCCCTTTATGACACAGCTGTGCTAGCAGACGCCCTCCACTATCCTGGGTGATAAGTGCATTTAGCTCTCAAACACACTCTTCTCACACTCATCTGCAGTCAATGGTCTTATTCTCTCATCTGACATTTAGCTACAGTCACTGTTCACCCCTCTAAATCAGAGAGCAATGTACAAGACAAACTGTCACAACAGGGTGTACGCAAGAGATAAATTCATTATTTAGCTATGCACTACTGTTGACTTCCAAATACTTCCTGGGGCAATTCCACTGCAATATTTCCCACGAGGATGTGTGTTTATGTCTGTAAGAAAGAGAAAGTAAGAGCATGTTATGAATTTTGTCAATGCACACTGGTGTGTATGTGTGGAGAGAGAGAAAAAGAGAGAGAGAGAGAGATAAAGAAAGAAAGAAAGCCTTAGGCTTTGACCTTGTGATAGACAGTGTAGGTAATGAGGGCTGATGTATGTTGCGGGGTATTTTTTAATTAGGAACATTTGGATATTTTAGCTATTCATATAAATATTTAAAAATATATTTTAATACTGGGGTACATAAAAAAAAAACATTTCTGCCTCAGAGAGAAAAATAAAACAGGTAATTGTGGGATAAACTTGAACTCAAGGAAATATCAAGTCAAAAATTAACGATAAGAATTAAATTAAATTAAATTAAATTAAAAATTAAAAGACAATGCGAGTTACAAGAAATAGTTGTAATATTAAACTATTAAGTCACAATAGTGAGATATAAAACAATAAATAAGAAAAAAAGTCACAACTGTGAGATATAAATTCACATTCATGAGAAAAAGGTGTAATAAGAAAACAATTACAAAAAGTTTTAGATATAAATATAATCAATATATTATATATATATAATTAATGTTACAAACCCTTTTTAGTCTAGAGGAAATAAGGCGTGCAACACTAAAACATTGAACACGTACTGGAAAACACCTCACACCCAAACAAATCTAGTGTAAGAAAGATGGTAGTTTATTACAATGAGAATCAATATGACAAGGACACCTCAAAGTAATTGATTATATAAACAATTTATGCAAACCAAAGAAAACGGTTCACAAAAGAAACAAGGGTAAAGAGACAAGAACTAGACCGTGCCAAATCAAAGAAATAAGTAAAACCAAAACCAATCTTACTAGAAAAAAAACAAAACAATATATAATCTGACTTAATTAACAACAGAGACAAAAAAACAAAAGATCCTCAGCGTCAAAGACGCCCTAAATAAACTACTCTTACTAACAAAATGAAAAATACAAACAGTGGCACAGGTCAGAACTAGAACTAGTGTTCTAGACACAATTGATAACTCAGTGTAGCATGTTCTTTGGCCCTTAACCCTGCTCTCCACAAGTGCTCTGATGGATCTGGGGCACGCTGTTCCTTGCCCAATCTCAACCTGTTCCCAGAATGCACCAGGCCTGCTCCCCATCCATTCCCCATGAGATATAGGCTATATATGATCTTCCACTGATCCACAATGAATATTTGTTAATGGAGCACAACTGATATGTCAGATAATCAGCAAAAATACAAACATAACAGATGTAAGAAAATGCAAACATACTACAAATTTCCAGATTTGTACAGGATATCTACAGGACACATTCCTCTGTGAGAGTTCAACAGACCAATTGTGAGCTTAATAGAAAAAGAAGGAAAATATGTGGGGTAATGCCGGTTGAGCAGCTGAGAAGAGCTGCAGGGTAACATTATGAACCTCTCACACTTGTCTGTGAAAACCAATGAACCAAATAGCATGACATTCCTGTATAACACAAATTTTACAGCACGTTAGTGAAATAGGGGGAGGGGTGCAAATGAACTTATAGATTGTGTGTTTATGTGTGTGTGAGCTTCAGAGAATAGGTCTCTTTTGTATTACCTATTATGCATTTTAAAAGCAACCTCAGCACAAGCTGTAAATTATTATGAGCATGTCTGACTGAGAGCGAAAATGAGCCACACATTTTCTGTTACAATCATATTACTCAATTTTTCACATTCAAACTGAATGTTGCGTTATTCACGGCAATAATATAAAATAAAAACAAATAATGGGAAACAGAGTGTCAGACACATCATTAGCTAGTTTCAAGTATACAGTATATATAAAAAAAATTTTGAACAATCTAGCTAATATTTAAGAATGATTAATAATTATATGCTACATTGTTGTCACATAATTTTATTATATTGCATTTGTGTAGCATCCAGCTATAATCTTGGAGGAAAAAAGGTTAATTTCCATTTTTATTTCAGTTTTGCATAAAAACTTAAAATGTGTAAAAGAACAAGTCAAATACTTCAGGTAATTATTCAAGGCTCATTCATAGAAATAAAAGATCAAGTCGAGTGCATTGCATTGTGGAATATATATATATATATATATATATATATATATATTATATATATATATATATATACACACACTGTATATATATTATTCTATAGTATGGTCTGCTATATTTTGGCGAACATAGCAGGTCATCTATATACTCATACAGACAAATATACTGTACACCGCAATATTCGTTAGACTAGCAGTATGCTAGTTGTCGTGAACTTACAGTATTGGTTAAATTCAGTAATTGTTTTATGCGAACAGAAAGAAAGCATAGTTCTCCTTCCTGTAAAACAAAATCCTACTGTCTGAACAGTGTTTGTGTAATAAGTAAATGACTGTAAACAGGTCAAAGCTGTGCATTTGGTAGCCCTTCCGGTGACCCATCTGTCTGTTCTTCTGTCCCCTCGCTCTGTCTCTCTTTTCCTTTCTCTGTGGTTTGCTCTAGGTTATCCCTCCCTCCTTCCCTCCCTCTGCGAGTCTAAACAGTGCTTCTATAATGAGTGAATCACAGTTAACAGGCCGGAGCTCTGGGCCCTGTGGCCATTCTGGTGACCCTTATGTTCTCCTGACCAATCAGCGTAATCCGTTGAGCTGCAATAGGGGTCAGATGCCCAGAGTAGCTGGCTTGGGTTTCCTGGAGCAGGGCCTAAACCTCTCTCTGAGCATTTGGTAGGGCACAGCGTGGCCATATGTCTGCTCTGAATACTGTGACCGCTGCTGGGCCTGGGAGCATCCGATGACAATGTGTCTCAGAGGTCAGCGTGAGTCACCTCACTAGATGATGTCATTATACCCTGGAAAGTTACACAAACTACCTAGTAAACACAGACCAGAGAGTAACCTGCTGGAACTATTTATTATGCTGCACTTTAGTCATTCTGGATGGTAATTTCATCAGTATATTAATTCTCATTTTATGTCCTGAACATAGCACACAACAATGATGAATTGTAAAAATGACCTAGTCTATATCTTATATCACTCAGAAATCCCTTTGTTTCAACACAGTAGTGTATGCTTTTGAAAAAAAAATAAATAGAAATAAAAAAATAAATATAAAAATAAAAATATACCAATAACAGCATAGCATTACTCAAATAAATTAAAAAATAAATAAATAAATAAATTCACCTATAAAGTTATATTTTTAGCAGGGAGTTATACTACATTTATCATGCTACATTTATCCCTCAAGGCAAGTGCCAAGATAAACACACAATAGTGATGATTTTTTTTTTTAAATGATCTAAAGTCTATGCCTAATGTCATTCAGAATTGCCTTAGTTTGGACTTGTGCTGATGAAAATAAATGTTCAGGTGGATATTCTGAATAAGAATTCTGATTAAATGCCCATTCAGATCAAGAAAGATAACCATAAAGATAATTATAACAGTAACTATAGAGGTGGCCAAAATTATTAGAACACTAATATTTTCACCAGCTAAAAAATGGTTTTAAGTCAGTTATTTCTATCATTTGATGTAGTGTGTCAGAAGGAAGTGTGTAATATGAAATAAATAAAGAGTTGTTGTTTTTTTTTTGCACAAGGTGTCAGAAAACAGCCAACTGAGGGGCCGTTTACACAACAAAATTTTCAGCCAAAAACGGTAAACTTTTTATGCGTTTATGACTAAAAACGCATGTTTTTAAAAACAGGTTTCAAAGTGCAAGTTTTTGAAAACGCCACCATTATTGTTTCTGTGTAACGTCCATAATGGGAATCTTTGAAAACGGTGATGTCATGCACGTGCGTTATTATGTGTTAGGTATGTAGACATGCACAGTACGTGTCGATTTTAAAGGCAAGTTCGAACAAATACACAACAATGGTGGAGTACATGGTACTGTTGTTGCTGCTCAAGAGTTTGCTAATGCTTCTTCAAGTGTTGATTTACTTCACCAATATTACAACCAACAGCAGAGACGCATCGTATACAACATATAATTGTCACTTCCCTACAGGTACTGTTTACTAACAAGGTGACAGTGCCAACTACTGGCCTGGCATACGCAATACTGTGATTTTGTCAGTTTCACAGATATGGGTAAATGCAAATCATTTTGAAAACGTTGTTGTGTATATATGAAACTTTTTAAAAACACAAGGGAAAAAGCTTTTCAAATTTTGACTTCATTGTTGTCATGTAAACATAGCCTGAGATCGACTAAATCCAGAAGAACTGTGACAATGTCTCAAAGATGCTATAAGAAACACACCAAATGTTGATTTAATATAGTTAATAGAAGTTAATTGATAAATAACATTTATTTATTACATTGTTTTGACAGCATCCTCATTTTATAGCATTTTTACACAAGTGCCTTAAACTTTTAACATTACTGTAGCTTTGCAGGAAGGTTTCTTGAAGTATCTTGGAGATGTTGACACAGTTCTTCTTATTATGGCAATCAGGTTAAAATGTTTTAATGGGTCATGTGACGATGATAAAAATAACATTAATTTGCATACTAGGTGAAATGCAATGTGTTTAAGTGGTTTAAGATTAAAAAGACATTATTTTCCACATACTGTACACTATTGTTGCTCCTCTCTGTCCCGCCTTTCTGAAATGCGTTGATTTTTACAAAACTCTTCTTTCTGAAAAAAGTGAGGTGTGCTCTGATTGACAATCCAGTAATCCAGTGCATTGTGATTGGACGAACACCTCAAGGGTGTGACAGAAATGTTATGCCCCTTACCATATTTTGAAACGCACAGCATCTCCACGACATGGCGGTGGTGGCAACAATAAAACAGTGAGAATAAAAGTTATGCCATATTTCATTGCATAAACACTTTGGCACTGTTGTGCAAATCGTCCAACACAGTGATGTATATATGTGGGGGTGTGTTTAAATGAGATTTAGAAAGGTTTTAGAAAGGTGTGGACAAGTCTTAACTTTTATAAAGAATACCTCTGGGTTTGAGACTTTAGTTTTTGCAACTTTACATATCTTATATATGCATGAACAGCTTGTAATACTCAAAAGACAAAGGAAAACTTGAAATAGGCTAGGTGCACAAGATGGCGCCGGTGAGCTTCAGTGACATGAGTGTGTGTGGACTTATTTCCGGTCTTGCGACGCTCGCATTTAACTTACATAAAACCTGTTATGTAAGATCAAGGTTTCTGACTGTCAAATGAGACGCACAGAGATTTCTGATAAAGCATGTTTTATTAACTTTACTTGATAACTGTAACTGTGCAATTAGACGTAATGTAGTTTGCATTCATGTAATGTTTGCATTCATGTGTGTTTTTATCAATTTTTATTTGTTTTGTGAAAGATCTGCAGCATAAATCATTATCTGTCTATGAGGACATGCATGCATGTATATTGCATTAATTAACTGATAAAACAGATATTAAAATTAGTCATGTATTAGTTAACTGTTTAAAATAATAAAATATGTGCACAATTGAGAAATAGATACTTATGAAGATAAATCGCAGCCCACGTCTCACGAGGTAAATATTTCATTTAAAAAAAATCAATGTAATACAAACATTATCGAAAATAAGTAATTTGTACATTTATATAATTGGTAAGATAAAAATACATTATGTAGCTGTGTATACACAACCATGAGTTCAACTTTCATTTGTGAACAGTAGGGACTACTAGGGAACATATAGTGTATTTAATTCATTCACCGGACCCAAACATACGCAAGTTTCAAATCCTCTGGCTCAGTTAACATTTATAGTATAGTAATAATAGCAGTATATATATTTTATTTGCATTTGAAGGGATATTATAAATCCTGTAAACATTTAGAAGGTAATATTTGGATTTCTCCGGTTTTCTGCACTGGTGTTTATAGCACAAACGGAAGTATCAATACACACACTCGCAAGACAAAAAATCCAAGATGGCGGAGATATGCAACTAGCCCATTGCATCATATGACCCATTTAGACGAGCATACATACATTTAATATGATTAAATTCTGATTAAATTCTAAATATTCATGTGCATGTAAAAACAGTAAATGATGTGTTCATCCTAGGGCTGGTCTGAATACCATTTTTTGAGCTTCGAAGGTTTGGTAGTAATCAACAAAGAATATTCGGAGGGAGGGGCTAAACATATTCTTCTCTCTAATAAAGGCAGTAATCACTGTGTGTCTGTCTGTCTGTTTGCATTTATATTATGTCGAGAACCATCCATTCAATCGACTTCACGTGTGATATACTTTTAATATAGACATATTATTATTAAGCTGGGCTACTGTACGCTTTTTTATGACTGCCATATTCACATGTATTTTCCAAGCAAATTAAGTTCCCGTTTTTATCATGTGTAAAATCACTGATTAACATGGAGGATAAAAGCAGCTAGTTTTTTTTACACCAACAATATACTATATGCGTACTAATTACAGAACTCATGAGGTGATTTTTCAAACTTGATGTGGTGTTGTGGTAGGACAGTTTCACATCCTCACACAGTTTAAAGTGCTCCCACACAGCTGAGGTCTTCGGCATTTTTGTCTTCTCTTCCAGATGAACTGAATCATGAAGTTCACTCATGGGCGATTCATAAGCCACTTTTCCACTATCGGCCCGAACGGTACTTACTTAACCGTTCCCTTCCGTGCTGATCCGGGCCAGTCAGCACGGATACAGTTTATACAAAACACATGTACACCAACTGCACAAATGAGGAAAACAACGTGATTTACCAACGTGATGTGATTAGAAACATGGCCTTTACAAATGCCAATGCAAAGCATGACAAAAATAAAAAAAGAAAGAAAGATATGAATATATATATATATATATATATATATATATATATATATATATATATATATATATATATATATATATATATATATATATATATAAATCTTCAGACAGTGTTGAAACAAGTTGTATGTGTTTGCCTGGACTTTTCTTATTCATGAACCCTCAGATCAATACTGACGCCTCCTGACCAGCTACTGGAGGAATTCCCTTGTTTCCATCTATTTTTTGGCTTTTTAAAATGCAAGTGAGTTTGTAAATCAGAGGGTGGAGGAGAAAAAGAACGAGGGATTGAGCTTGCATGATCAGAAAATAAAAAAGTAAGCAACAGACAGACAAATAGAGGTTAAACCTCCTTTAATAAGAGAATGGTGACCTGTTCTCTAGTGTAAAGTCCATACAGACTCACACATCACAATGCCAGTCTAGATGTTTCGTAGATATAAACTCACACCTCTGTGTATCATTAAAATAAGATAGATAAATTATGCCACACTCACTGGATTTATATCAGCATATGAGTAAATATGGGTTTTCACGGCAGAGAAAAAAAAAACTCACTTTGCAGTGTGAATTTAATCGCCTTCAGAGTTTTTTGTGATGTTTCGATGATGGAGCCTTGCTCATTAATTTTGTAGTCTGCTGTATGGCAAAAGTTCCTGATAGAATGAAATATTCTTAAAGCTTTTAATCACACTGGAGATGTGCTTCAAACCTGCAGAGAGACTTATGGAACTCCCAAAATTTCACTATATTTTGTCAAAAGAGAGAGATGCTTGAACAACTTGATAACATTGGCCTATATGCCTTCAATGCAGTATAATTTCAGTACTAAGTGGTAAATATCTAAATATATCACTGAAAGCAGAACTACAGTAGCAGTATCACTCAGCAGAATACTATTGTTTTAAACTGTTTAACTAGCCTTGAACTAACAGATTTTTTAAATAAATTATATATTTATAGACCTAAATAATGCATATTAGTCTAATAATTGCATTACAGATTTTACACCATGTATTATTTTGCATATTTGTTTTTTTGTTTTTAGATTCTAGTCCAAATGAATGCAACCGTGACAGTATGGTTAGCAATTTCAGCACTGTCTGACATCATCCATTTTTTTAAACTAGTGAATATAAATATGAACAAACAACAGCATCCACAGAAACATCTCAGGCCTCATTATCCACATATCCAGCCTCAGTTATAAGTAAAGAGCTCCAAAGTTCTCCAAGGCAGCAAGCTATCAGCAATACAGTGATTTGCTATTAGACCACTGGTTATTCTCTAAGTCAGCAAGAGTGAGAATGTGGCAGCTAGAACGTTTTAAAAGTTGTGGGTATGAAAACACAAAAGACAGGTAAGAAATGAGCTGCTGAAGTTATCAAACATTTTACAGACGATATTTGATCAGCATCTCTCAGTAATTTATAGTATTACTGGTCCAATATAAGTAATATGAAATGTATGCTAAGAATATTGTTGGTTCTGTGACAAAACATATATAATGTAAAATATAGGTCTAAAACTAGCTGCTTTACTGTAACTCTAAAAGAAAATGATTTTCAGTATTTATCATAGAGTAAATAAAGCATTTATGAAATGAAGTATTTACTCTAACATAGCAACACTGCGTACGAGCAATTAAAAGTCAATGTCATCATATATTTTTTTAAAGTCTCAAATACATTCAATGAATAATTCTTTCAATGAAACATGGTTTCTAAGTTCCATCGTAATGGAAATTTTTTTTTATAAAAAAGCTGCAACCATCCACTGCATGCTAATTTTCTCCTCCATTTCCTATAGCACAGAAGGAGAACTCAAGGGACCGTTTCATTTTGCCTTCCCTCTCTTTAAAACCCGCACTTTTCATATACAGTATATGAAAAACAAGACCACTTAGCCTACAGGATAATACAGCATGTGGAGAATTAGCAAATTAGCATCACCAGACACAAAAACATGAAATTAAATGAATAATACATTAACAAAAACAAATCTCTGTTGCTATTAAGCCAGTTTTGACATGCTTACATTGGTTCAGAAGATATTAAGACTACTGCCTCAGTGACTAATACAGTATCAGCCGAGTTCCTCTGCACAACATGCACACACAAAGGTCTCGACGAACATGTCTCCACGGAGACCAGAGGTCATGTCATGATCAACAATAACACAAGTGTGAAGGAGAGAGGAAATAAGAAGGTAAAAGACAGAGATCGAGAAATTGCACAAATTTTAACTCATTATCTCAAAATGCTCACATAACTTGCTTCTTTTTCACAGTATTTTTTAGCAGGAAAAACCTCTTAGCTCAAGCTAAGATATCTTTTCTTACTCTTTTACAGTATATATGAAATATATTGTATAATATATAATATCTTTGTATAAAATTGAACCTAACACATTTTTAAGGCTATTTGTGTGTGTGTGTGTGTGTGTGTGTGTATGTGTGTGTGTGTGTGTGTGTGTGTGTGTGTGTGTGTGTGTGTGTGTGTGTGTACATGTGGTTGACTGATAAGTGTTATTTAGGGTTGGTGCCGATACCAATTATTACAGATCAAGTAGACCGATAACAGATATTTTGAACCAATGTGTATGTCTGGTGTACAAATGAAAGTTAATGTCAAAATGAATAATATCAAGGGCTCTGACAAAAACTTTCTTTAAATACTCTTAAATTATTTTATTAGGTTTTCTAAATGACTTACACCGATATCCATAAAATGATTAATATCGGCCAGGCCGATAATCGATCAACCCAAAGGTGTTTTTTTTTGTAAATTTAGTATACATTTTATTATTAAAGTTATTGGCGAATAACGATTTGTTCA
Organism: Carassius carassius; assembly: GCF_963082965.1. NCBI lineage: Eukaryota > Metazoa > Chordata > Actinopteri > Cypriniformes > Cyprinidae > Carassius > Carassius carassius. The sequence goes on from NC_081768.1 coordinate 13,780,458, forward strand.
TTAAATTATTCATATGCAGATTTCACACACGAATTTGTGCATTCAATACTTATTAAATGAGCCCCACTGTCTTCAATGTAATACTTGCACTACTTTTGTGATGAAAATAATATGAGATGGAAGGAAAAACTATACTTCAGTGCATTTGCAAATAAACTCAGTTTCTTGTGGTAATGCAATTGCAAGAGAAAACAAAGTTGTCCTCCATCACATTTTTTTTTCCGTTTCCATGTACCTCTGGGCTTTGTACACACACACACACACACCCTCCAAGATGGAGGAGTGGGCAGGGAGGAATGACAAACAGAATTGATCTCTCTCACTGAGTCTAAAAGAAATCACTCCAATATGCTGGTAACGATTACCACTCCATATGAGACTCACTGATAAACTAATAGAGTACAAGGGCAAGAGACACTTGGTAAAATGACAGACGCAGTCTTGCCCTACTCTCAGCCCCTGCATCGTAGATTCATGCTTGAGTGACAGATTGAAAACAGGGCACTGTAGGCATGAGAGAGGAACATCAAATCATTTTATACTACAGTACTTAACCTCAGCTGTTCCAGTGCCTTGCAGTCATTGCTTCATCTCTGCCTGTTGCATTGTGTGAATATGCTGAGCTGCTGACGATATCATGTCAAGGTTATGTCCTCCAGCTCCTCCTCCGAGTACCTAATGTAAAGTCAACAAGCCAACAGGGGATTAACAATCTTGAAGCCCCAGTTCTCTGATTCTATGTGAAGTGGAACTCTTGTTTCTTAGTGCTGCCACATCAGGAAAGGCCTCCATCCATCAAGTCTCTAAGGTCATTGAATTCCTGCCTGTCTCTCCTATAGTAAAACCCACATAAGGGGTTAAAGTTATATAATAAAAAAAGAATGCAGTGTCCACCAACTTCTATAAAGAAAGATTTTTTATGGTTGCATAGTTATTACTTATTACTTTCTTGCAGAATCATGGGTAATATAGTTTTTCATCAAGAATTCTGCTCTAAAAATTAACTTAAAATTAAGTTAAAAATGCAGTCTGGTGGCTTCAGCAACAGCATACCATCGACTAACATTCTTATAGCTCACAGTAGGTCTGACTTTAAAGCTTTATATTGACAATAAAATCAATTCTCCAATAGAGAAAATGAAATGTATTTTTTCTTCTGGATTGTTACACTATTAACTATAACATCATTAAACAACAAAACACAGTAGCAGCATAACTGAATGAATCATCGTTTAATTGTTTGAGTGAATAATTCAATGACTCCATCAATATCCACCACAAACTAACTGTCTGAAATGCATAAACAAAGATACAGTAGGCAGAATGTATTATTGCTCTCAGAACAAATCTCAATTAGTTTAGAAGACTGAAAATGACTAGGTAACTACATTACTTAGCAGAAGAATTGTTTACTGTGGTAATTGTCACTGGAGTCATATAATATTGCTGTTGAAACTGTTTTCTAAAAGCCACAAACCACTTGTTACTGTTATTACCATAGGTAAGTGACTAGGGACGTTTAAAGCGAACATGATTTAAAGACTTCTATCATTATGTGAGCATTTCAATATTCCATAAGCCTGTATTTAATGTCAAGGGCATATTTGCCTCATATAGCAGGCTTACTGTGTTTTCTTGTGCCGTTCCTGCTGAGCCCTGCTTTGATCTGGGATAATGGTCCATCACTCCACAGCTGCCGGCTTACTTTTCTTCCACCATGGACTGAAACAGACATTCCAACATTGATCCACCCAACAGATGATAGAAACACTGCAAGAACAGGTCTGGGATTTTTGTGTATTAGATTTTTACCCTTAGCTTTGTCTTCAACTCCCTGTCTGCCCTGAAACCAGCGCATTGTTGACATTCGACCTCATATTTCCATTCGTTATCTGTGGTTAGACTGAAAAAAATAAATAAAAAGCACTTTACTCCAGTTATGACCTCTAAACTACAGTCCTATAATTTGTAAATGCATCCAAATAATCGTTTACTCATGGAAGAAAACAATTGTCCAGTCAGTCTCCAAGTCTTGAATTCATCAGTGCTGAAGTGCTCAGAGAGTAGGCCTACATCAAATTGTGACTAATTTTTTTTTTATGTTTGTTTAATAATTAAAACTTAACTGCCCTAAAGCAACTGTTCCCTGAATTGTACCTTGAATTGTTCCACTTTAAATGACAAATGAAGCACTGGGTGAAATCAGTCACACTGAAAGCTTAAAGGGAATAAAACTGCTTATTTATGATAGTTTAAAGCCGATCTATGCCATAAAACTCTGTGTTTTACTCTCCTGGCAGGATATGAAATCAGTCAGTCCACCCTGCAGCCAACATTACTGAATCAATTATGCCCTTCTGATTCAATTACTTATTGCTTATTTAAACCATTTTTTCATAAATTTCTGCTAGAAAAACGAGAATGAAATGATCAAATGTATGCCCATGTTCCATAATAATATTACATTGGTATAGATCTTGCACATTGATTTAGAACATTTAGAATTGTGAGGGAATAGATAGAATCTAGCTTTTTTTTTCACCATTCGCCATTCGGATGACATCATTCTTTGCGATTCCCATGTAGCCCTGGGGAATCTTACCATTTGACAGAGGAACCTGGATCATGGATGAGGAATTTACAGCCTTCCTAATAGTAAGCCATGCTGCCATCTACTGTTCTTACCATTAAACCACACACACTATATATATATATATATATATATATATATATATATATATATATATATATATATATATATTATTGATCATTTAGTAATTAACAGGATTATTTAGCAGGATGTACAAAAGAATAAAAACAAAGAGTTAAAGTTAAAGCAAAGAGCTGATCAGTGAGTAAGCATATGACATTTAACTCTTTTTGACTATTAAATAATAATCATTGAACTTAATGCATAGGGGAAAAAGTCAACATCTCCTCAAACTAAAGTTCTTTAATAAAATTCACTCTTATTGTACTTCAGTTAATTGTAATGTTATGATACAACTTTAATTAATATTGTTTATTTATATATATATATATATCTTAACACACACACACACACACACATATATATATATTATATATTATAATATAATATATATATATATATGAAGAGTTCAGATGCAAAAGCTTCTAAGTGCCATCTGAAATTTTCATCTAAAATTTTAGATGAAAATTTCAGATGGCACTTAGAGGCTTTTGCATCTGAACTCTTCATATATATATATATATATATATATATATATATATATATATATATATATATATATATATATATATATATGTGTGTGTGTGTGTGTGTGTGTGTGTGTGTGTGTGTGTGTGTGTTATGATATATAATATCCATAGCATGGAGACATGCACTTCACATTAGGAATAACCATTTATTAAGGCAATTGTTGCTAACTGTTCATTAGTTAATGTGAAAGCTTAAAATTAAGGCATCTCAAATCCTCATTCCTAATTATTCTACAGTAAATGATGGCCATCAGGCATGAACATAAATGTAAAGAGCTGGATAAATTCCTTAAAAGGACACTTTGGAATGTCTTCTCTCTTCTATGTTGCATCTGATTGTGGCTTATCTCAGTGTTCTGTCGTGTCTTTCTGTTGAAGTGAGAAATAGCACATCCTCTCAGTTTTGTAGCTGTAAGCCACTCTTCCACTAATAGAGGAGATGGGCCAAGTGCCAGGCGCTTGCTGGCAGCCCGTGTCCAGGTCTGTCTTAACTCCTGTAGCTATAGATTCTCTGCTCTTTGAAATCCCATTTTGTGCAATCTTTTTCTTTTTAAACTGCTGTCCATCAACTTGTCCTTTCCCCTGAACGATCCAATTATCCCTGCCATACTACAAAACACATACACTTACAGATTCACACTTATGTATTAAAACCTTCAAACACACATGCATAACTAAACACTAAATGCAGATACTGGTATAAACCCAATTTAACCCAACAATAAATATAGTGCTTATAAATGTAATTTTATTAGTCTTTCATGAATTGTTTCCCAGCAAAAATATTTAACAATACTTAAACATGTTAAACTAACATCTAAAGAAACACTGCATATAGGATATTTAGGTTTGTTTTGACAGTATGCATCTTGGAAAATAGTATTTTCTTACTGACAGATTTTGAGTGTGGTCAGATTAAATAATTCTAGTTATATTCTAATTCTCATATGTAATGAAAGGAATGCGTGGTAGAAGGAGACTGGTACTTGCAGAACAGATCTGAACCTGCTTCCCCTGCAACATGGCTCACACATTTCAGAACTCATACATTACCTTCCAGTAAAAGACAATATAACATGCTTATGGGTTCAGGTCTTCTACAGTCATACAAGGATTTTTACTGAAGCACAGTGTTTAAACCTGCACCGGATGCTTTGTGTTTCAAAAAAAAAAAAAAAGAGAGCCTGATAGAGTAACTGCATCATAAAGCCAATGCCCAGGAGACTGCTGTATGACCAGAGAACTTAAAAGCTTCAAAATGTCTAGCAGAGATAGGCCAGAGCTACTGAACTCTATGACAGACATTTCAACAGACAAAGATAATCAATTTAGCTTGAGTGCTAGGCGACAGAAAACACAATACAGGAGTTATCAATTACCGAACCGCTGCCTTGGGACTATTAGGCTCTTTAGAATCCTCACTATAAGAACAGGGCTATCCTTTCATTCTATAAGCCACATGGAACTACAGTCACACCATGTTACAGTACATGCCATCTCCAATGAACTGGCTGAGTAGCAGGAGATGAGCTGTGATACTGAACTTAATAAAGTTAAACTCTGTGAAAAAAATAAATAAAATAAAAGTGCCCTGAAATGTTTTTTTTTTTTTTTTTTTTTTGAGACAGAAGTAGGACAGTAACTGAAGTGTAAAAAACAAAAAGAGGCTGAAAACATTTCTGAAAAAAAAAAAAAAAAAAAAAAAGCGTGGCTGTATATAGTTCCCTGACTGTTTTCCACACTGTTTACTAGCCTTGAGCTGTCAAAGAGGCAGGTGTGATTTCAGGACACCTATTTCAGTGATAACTGTCAGGTAGTATGGACATTTTGTGCATTAAAAAAATAAATAAACATCAGCACTTTGAAATGCCAGAAAAAAAATACTTTAGAGTAAAATAGCACTTTACTGCGGTGACAGTACTTTTATTCTAAATATTTTAAATTATAAGCAAATAGGTATTTTATCATTTTAAATGGATTATTGATCAACACAAATTATTAAAATTTTATGTTTTGTAATGCAGTTTTTTTTTTTTTTATCTGCAAGATTTTTAATTGATCCATCAAAAAACTAAATAAATCATTAACAGATAGAGATTACAAGCAGCTCTGGTAAAAGTGCAGCCTCATATTATCAAGATGATGCTGACATGAAGACCACACTCTGAGAAGGTTTCACAATATTTTGATATTGAATGAAGCCAGGGTCAGTGTGCATGACTTGAATTTGGAGAAAAGCGGGATGAAGAAAGGCCAAGAATTCAATCATATCAGGCCTCTGGGCAATCCTGCCCATTTTTCATTGGTCTTTCATGTATCTCTTTGTTTATTTTATAAATGTTTCATATTTTTCCTTTTGTAAATTGCAATCAAATATTTATCATATTAGAATATTTAACCGTGTCCTGTTTTCATATTTTGTTTGCGTTCTTTGCACACTCTCTGTCTCATTGGCGTGCCTCTCCTCTCTCTATAAAACTTTTCTGCTCATCATGGAGTTTAGGATCTAAAAACACTAACTACATGCTCTTTCATCACTTCTTTCCTAAAATCCCTTCATCCTTACCCAATTTCTTTTTCTCTCTCTGTGTCTCCTCTGAGTTGTACTAGTTCTGTCAGGTCTGTGGATCTCTCTGTGCCTACAGGCCTGACAGCCCGTCCTCTGCGCAATATCACTATTAAGATTACTATCCCAACCAATCATTATTTATTGAAGTACAATAAGTAGCTACTGTCAGTCTGTTTGATTTTATCAACAAGAATTTCTAATAAAGACATATCAAAGGCACTCTGAACAGTTTTTAAAAGGCAAATTCAGAAACGAACTAATCTTTATGGTGACTGCAGGCAGTTAGTTTAACAAATCCTAAAGGGCTACTAACTGCTTTCCATTTATCCTTAAATCCTCTCTTTTAAATAAAGAACAATGGAATTTCATAAGAAACTAAAAGAGATTAAGACAGCAGTTTAGAAAGAGTGTAGAATAGCCTAAGCAGTATAGAATATATATGATCCATGTTATAAATAGCTATTCTTTTACTGGTTTAGAAAGTGGGGCTCACAACATCCAACTCCGTCTGAAACACGTCTGCCCTCTGCTGACAGTTAGTGAGATCACAGCGCATTGGTGAAAAAAAGGAGAAAAGGGCTCATAAATAAATAAATAATTGAGACTAATTCCACACTGACATTTGTTTACACACAAGTTCCAGGCTCATGAAAACTTCAAGAACACTTTTTTTTCTCTCTCTCTCTCATCATTTGGCCTCATATTAATTTAATCAACTATATTGCAACAATACAGTGTACTGTAATTGACCTTAGATAACAAATACAACTAATTACCACAATTGGTGTATATAAAAAATACACGAAATTATTCATCGTCGACTAATTCCAGGTACACAATGGAAATAAATGACAGATTCAAAATATTGGACCCCATGATTTTTATATATATATATATATATATATATATATGTGTGTGTGTGTGTGTGTGTGTGTCTGTGTGTTTTATTTTTAAAAAAAGTTTCTTATGTCATCAACAAAATAAATAAGTAAATGAACACCAGGTATATCATTAAAATATTATTGGAATTTAAAATATAAGTATTTTATTTTAATATACTTTAAAACATAACTTATTCCTGTGATGCACTGCTAAATTTTAATCAAAAGATTTCTAAAGATTTTTTGTTGTTGAATAAATTATATTCTTTTAAACTTTCTATTCATTGAAAAAAAAGCTTCCAGGTTCCAAAAAAAAAAAAAATATATATATATATTAAGCAGCAAAACTGTTTTCAACATTGTTAATAAATATGCATATTATAATGATTTCTGCAAGATCATATGACACTGAAGACTGGAGGAATGACTGGAGTAATGGGCAAATGGACAATTCAGTTCTGCTTTACAGGAATAAATAATATTTTAAAGTATATTTTGTAATAATATTTCACAATATTACTGTTTTGTTCTGTATTTTTATTAAATAAATGTAGCATTGGTGAGCTTTAAATTCTTCTTCAAAAATCTGAAATATACTAGCAAATTTCTGAGTGAATCATTCTAATGTGTTGATTTATTAATACTTTTTTTGTTTTAAACAGATTTGCCACTTATATATATATATATATATATATATATATATATTGTTGATAAATCAGAACAGCATTTACTCAAAATAGAAGTCTTTACTATCACTTTTAAAAAAAAATCAGTTTAACCCTTCCTTGTTGAATATATATATATATATATATATATATATATATATATATATATATATCACCTGTGTTTTATTTGCCATTTCATGCATCTACGCAAATACAAATACATTGTGCACTGCCTATAATGTACCTTTTCTTATATTTTTCTTGTCTCTGCCACTCTTTCTCTCTTCACCTGGTCCTCTTTCTCCAGCAACCAGCTTAATGATGAGTGTTTGCTCGCAGTGCCTGGTGAGATGCTCCGTCTACTGAAAGTAATTTATGTAACCAATCAAGCGCTCATTTGTCAACCATCACTCTTCATTTCAGTGACTGCAGGACACCAGTGCTGTGGTCTCTGGGGTGTTGACATATGTTGTTTTGTTATTTTGATTGCAATTAGCGGATGTGTCTGAGTAATAAGGGATGGTGGAACAGGGCCATGGCAATATGGTCACCTCAGTGAACGAGAAAGAGAGAGAGACTGAGACAGACGGACAGCTACATAGTTTGATTATTCATTTTACTACACCATAACAATACTGTGTAAGAGCTAATTCTGTGTTTAACTCATTTTGTCACCACAGGATTCAGTAAACATAATTGATAAAAATGATCCTTTTCAAACAAGTCTGCACACTCCTGCTATTGGTCAGACAAAACGTTGATCAGCGTTGATTGTAATCAAGTAATGGACAACATCAAGACTCACCTACACTAAATTATTATATTATATATATTATCTATACATTTTTACTTTTGTTTGCTAACATGTTAAAGTCCTGCACTAAGCATACACTTGTGTGTGTTTCTGAGAGAGATCATATGCATAGAAGTATATATAAATATAAATAGTTAAAAAAGATAACTAGATAACTAAAAAAGAGAGAGATTATCCTACTTCTCATAAAACATTCAATAAATAATTAACCCTGTTAGAGAGCTACATATGGCAATTTGCACATTCAATAAAAAAGCCTCTCCGCTTCTCTGCGTCACTTTAAATTTCAAGTGTACTGCTCTGAAAATCAATGTTAATTCTCACTTTATTATAGGCTCTGTCGCATCCTCTTTTTGCAAGCAGAAGCTCCTCTGTTCAGCCTTATTTATTTATTTGTTTGTTTATGTGGTTTGACATTTAGCGTAACTCATGTTGCTATTTCTCATCTCGCGGAAAGCGTCCCACTGCATTTAAAATATAAGCACTTAAATCAGGGTTACCATAGTGAATCAGGTTAAAACAAAAACATGTTTTAGAAGTGGGACTGATATTGTATTGACTCGTTTTAATAGTTAAGTTTGCATCAAAAAAGTTACAACAAGTTGCATCAAATTACTTTACCTTTAAGCATTTCAGAATGTCCTGAATTTATGTTTAAAATAGATTGTTATTGAACACAAGTGCCCAAAACCATTGACTATGTGGAGCAGTATTGTTGAATGCTCAATAAACGATAAGAAAATACTGAGTTAGTTATGTTTTAGTTATAGTATTGCCAGCTTTTGTCCATGTACACCTACAAACAAGGTGGACTGAGCTATTCATTGCACCACAGAAGCATTCCTGAATGAACCACTGGAGGTTTTGAATAAAATCAACAGATCAGTCAAGTGAATGATTCAAATTAGCCTAAAGGCAGGCACTTGTTGCATTACTTAACACTTGTTTAGTTACTTAAGTATTTTGAATGATTTGGTTGACCAAAAAGAATCAAATAATAAAGACATGTTGTCACCTGTTGTTACATGATGAACTAACAAGATGCTTAACTGACAATTCAGCACTCTTGGAATGCAGCATGACCGATCTACTAGGCTGTTAGTGTCTATAATGGGTTCTTGCAGATGTGTCCATCTCACATAAGCTCCCTGCTTATGTTGATAGCCACATCCAGATGCTGAATGGGGCAAGTATTCCTCTCCCTCCGTTCCTTTCTGCATCACCGCCTTCCTATTAGCCAGCTCATATTCCACATCAAAGGCACAGATGCCAATAACCTCACTCTGCCCCCTAAATGCTAAATTATTATTATTAAAGTATGATTGACGGGCCTGCTTATTAATTATAATCTTGTGCACATATGCGGGGTGATGGCAGAAGTGGAAGTGGCTTTGTGTGCCAAGGCACCTCCACACAGAAGGTAATTTGCTCTGACACACTATCAAAGCATGCTCTTCAGAACTCCCATGGTGGCTCCTATGGGCCGCACTCATGTTTGAAGGGACACACAGTGCAAGGGAGGAAGGAGCATCACATCACACACATATGGATTTTACACACAACCGACAGAAGCCAAAAAAAAAAAGGTCAAAGGTGGAATGCTTTGTCAGATAGCACTTTTTTTGCTCTTTAAAACACATGAAAACATAAACCTAATCCTTAAGAAAAAATTATTTACTAGTCAAAATATCAAAACATGCTAAAGAAGATCAATTAAATTTTTATTATTTTTGCTTTACTTGAATTACATTTATTTTTCATTTATTTTTCTTAGTATATATATATATATATATATATATATATATATATATATATACTAAGAAAAATAAATGTAATTAAAATATTTTTTTTATATTTACATGTATTTACATGTCTATATTTATATTCATATAATTTATATTATAAATAAATAGTATATGTAAATAAAAACCTATTTTAAATGCGATTATATATATATATATATATATATATATATATATATATATATATATATATATATATAATCGCATTTAAAATAGGTTATATATACATTATAATATATATATAATGTATTATTATATTTGACTAGAATAAATTAATGCATGAATGAATAAAATATTTTCCCTGCCCTTCCAATTTTAATCTTTCTCAACCTTTTCTTCGTTATCCTTTTTTTTCCTGACCACATACAGCCTGCTTCTTTGCCAAGTGATGAAACTGAAAGTATGGCGTGTTTATCACCAGCACAGAAGATCAAGACAGTTTGAAAACATAGAGAAGACAATGACTCACTAATGCAATTTGTAAAGATGCTTTGTAATACACTTAAGACACCCACATAAACTTTACCTGCTGGACTTTTATAGCTGCAAGGAATCGGAGATGCTGTTAGTGTAAGATAAATGTCAGAGCAATTCATATTGTCTCCATTAGGAAAGAAGACGAGGAAGGGACACTTTTCTAAGATGATGGGAAATGAAGTGAAACCTTTTCCATGTATCCTGCATATGCTCTTTTTTATTTTTAATAGCAATTTGCAGTAAATAAAACAACATTTACAATAAAAAAGCAACACAAATGTCCCTTATATATAATATTTGCACCATAATGTTACATACAAATAAATTTTAAGTTAAATTCAACAAAATTTTGAAATAATTCACTGTTATTATTATTATTATTATTGTTATTGATTTGTGTTATAAAATAACCAACAAAATGGGATTTGTCATGCAATACCTATATATTTGCTATTCAAAGGATGTACAGGTGTTCCAATATCTAACCAGAAGGGGGCACTGAAACATCATGCATGTCAATGGACAGGTGCAGTATTTAATTTCTCCGTACAGTGTTGGTCACAAACTCACTCATGATCCATTTTTCATCATGGTCTGAGACTTAACACTCAATTAAGGAAGTAGTATCACATCATCATGGATGTATATGGTTAACGTCATCCCATTAATGATTCCATCTCCTCAGTCTCCTAAACCACCAATGTTATTATCATGTAAGGCTACCAATGGGCATTTAATATGTTATATGGCCATATTGTATGTAACAGATGTGACAAAGAAGAAGTTCTACACAACCGCAAAATCATTAAATCAAACCTTGCACAAATGGACATGCACGCAGACACTTTAAAACACAGACGCAAAGCTGAAATGGCAGAGATGAGTAGGTAGAATATAAAGAGCAGCTCACAGGGTGGTAGGACCTGCAGCCGTGATAGGCGCTGAATGACTCTTTTAATGGGCGAAAAAGACTTAGGAGATTAAATTGAGGCCCTCCGATGCAACTCAATTCAATTTGTCAGTATGCCTATTCATTTGGCAGGCCAGGCCCCGCTATATAATTTCTCCATCTCTATGCTCTCATCCTAGACAGGCGAGTGGCATGGACATCTCGTGCTGGGTTTTTACCTACACATTCATTAGAGAGCCAGCAAACTACCAGCACTTATATGACGGCAGAGCCCCGGTCAGGGTTCAGCTTCATTATGCCTGTATGTATATTTCAAATAAAGTAAAACGCATCTGCTTTCCAGAGCAGAATCTGCACTCTTGCAAATGGAGTTCAAATTGCCTGAAATGAGGGAAGAAGTGAGCAGACAGAACAAAGAGGAAAAAAACGGGAAGATTTCATCCCCCCGGAAAAAATGACTAATAGCTGTTTCTGCCGGGGCTCGTACAATCCTGTCGGACTATTCGAAAATGAGAGGCTGCCTAATTTGCCAGTGCATTTTTCTCTCCATTGTCCTCTCCTTTTGCACTTTTTCTCCTTTTCTCTGTTCCTCCGTGGCCCCCCCAAGCAGTCATCCCCCTCTCGTTCTCTCTTCCTCTAAATGCAAAGATGTACCCAAGGGCAGCGTGTGGATCGTGGTCAATCACAGTGAGCAGATCTGCATATTCAGTGAGTCATAAATCTTCTATTAGCTGCTCCGCTCTGACTGACTCCTGACCCTTATTTTTCCAGGATGGAGGGGAGGCTTTGGTAGACAAGGGCACACTAACAGCTCCCGTCCCATCCTGTTCTGAATAACACCCGGTCTTCACAGCATTCACACGTTCCACTCATCCAAGAACACATCCCATCATACCTGGGACAATCACACTTCCACACCCTCGAGGGCTAAATGCTCATTTGGTGGTACAAGTCCATGATGTAATGAGCGGGGAAAAGCTGATTATTTTTCTTTCACACCAAGATGATGGATGGAAACCGTTCGTACTTCTGAAAACTATGGAAAGCCTGGGAGAGGGATGAAACAGACAGAGAGGAAGCGAGATGTGCGTTAGATGGAGGAACAGAACAAGACACTGGAGGTAGAAGAGAGAGAGGGAGGGAGAGAGAGAGTTTCTGGAGTGGCCTTGATCAGAATGGATAACGGTGGAAGTTTCTTGAGACCCTCATAAATTCCTGCCGGAGGTGTGAGCCTCTAACACTTTAACATGTCGCGGTGCCAGCCGTCAGTGCAGCGTTTAACAGTAGGCAAAAGCCTGTGACAGCACCACACCTAATTCATTATTTAAAAAGACCTGAATGCAGCACACAGCAACACATCCACCAGCTGCAGTGCTTGCTCTTAATGATCCCTCCGGTCCAGTGAAAAAAAGATAAAGAGAGAGCGGTAACAAAAGCAATGCAAAGTTGCAAAGCAATGCAAACAGAGACAGTTTTTCTTGAAACACTTATACTCAATCGCTTTGGATCAATTCTTGAATGACATGATCTAAATATTCAGTTCCTTGTTCACACCAAGCTTGAATTTCTTATTTTGTTTTTGCACCTTTGTGAAAAAAATAAGCACAGTAACTAAATGCACTTGGCTTGTTGATCAAAACTGATGCATTGATTCTTTGCTAAATTGTCATCTCTTCACAACTTATAAACATGCTTTCACCATATGAGACATCACATACAAAAAAAAATCCATTCAGTTACCAAAATAGAATGTTTTCTGTTTATACGTAACACACTACTAAAAAAAAAAAAATTATGTACTGTATATTCTGCATATTTCTTTTTTCTTCTTCTGTGTACTACAGTGAGATACACAAAAGCATGCAGCTAGACAAAACTAGACAGCTAGATAGCTAGACTGACAGACGGATAGACAGATAGATAGATAGATAGATAGATAGATAGATAGATAGATAGATAGATAGATAGATAGATAGATAGATAGATAGATAGATAGATAGATAGATAGATAGATAGATAGATAGATAGATAGATAGATAGATAGATAGATAGATAGATAGATAGATAGATAGATAGATAGAGAGATAGATAGATCTATGCATCTTGCAGATGGCCAGAGAGAGGTGAGGAGGAGGAACTGTGTTGTGGGAGAGAATGGGTAAAAAATAGAAAATGTGGGATGAAACAAGGAACAGGAAAGATAGATGAGACAAGTGGGAAAGGAAAGGAAGAGAGAGAGAGAGAGAGAGAGAGAGAGATTTGCATGCCTGAATCAGCAGCGCTCACACATCTGGTCATATCCCATAGTGATGACATCCAAGTTTCACATTACTACATTCATAATGTTTGCATTCAAACTCTTGTTTATGATTTAAGCATGAGGCTGAGCTGATAAAACATAGATAAGATGAGACCTGGGTTGGTGAAAATCCCTTTCAGGTAGCTGTATGCCCATACTTCATATAATCAATTAGCTAACAAGGCTGTAGCGCCAAGAGCGAGAGCAGGTTTGATGGATCAGCCAACTTTTTCCCAGCAGGCTAAGCTTACTCAGGTATTTTTTTTCTCCCCTTTATTCTGAAAGAATGCTGAAAAAAAGTTATGAGGGTGCCGTAAAAAGACAGGCTTGCCGATCTATGACAAATTTACTGTCCCATAGTAACCCTCGCGATTCCCATAAGCTCTACAGATGGGAGTAGAAAGAGAACGGGAGAGGGAAAACCTAGAAGAGCGAGAGATTTCATTAAGATGTCCTTTATTTGAAGGTTAATTGGAAATGTATTCACTGTCAAACCATCAGCCCATACATCAAGGCCAGATACTTCTGTTGTTTGAAAGCACATTCAGAGGACGTAATAACAAATATCTTTGTTTTCTTTGCCAACAGCCCATTTCAGGGCTAACTAAAAAGCAATCATATTATTTATTAAAGCATTTTTTTTTTCATCTCATTTTCATCTGTCGCTGCCCCTTGGCATTCATTGGCCTTTTGTGGGGTCAAGCGCTGGCATTAAGTCTGACATTTGGCTGAAATCTATAAAAAACCTCTATCGTTATAGGTCAAAGTCCCATCACTACAGTCAGACCCTGACCCCCTGACCGCAGCCGATGTGTTTTTCTGGAGCAAACCGAGGTGATTTGCCATGGCAGCTTTGGTTTTACTAGTTAAAATACCCTATTCTCTCACTCTTTCACTAATAGACACCTGTTTCCAGCTCAAAGTAAACTTTATTTCTCATAATTGTGACTTTAAATGTCACAATATGACTTTATATATCACAATGGTGACTTTTTCATAAAATGTGACATCTCAACTTTATTATTAACTACTGTATTATTTATTTCTTACAACTGCACTAACAATTATTCTCAAATTTATTTTTTTCATCTTAAATAGTTACTTTGATCTCCCACAATATTCTCCCAATTTATTTCTTATAATTGAATATGCATTTCTTAAATTCTTAATTTCTTGTAGATTGCAACTAAATTGCAATCACAGTTTTTAACCCCTTAACTGTCACCCCGTCCCGAATACGGGACGCCTAGGTTTACTTCACTATATTACAATCAAATCTAATCTAATCTTGACAAACTATATATCGTTGGAAAGGTCTAAGACTCCCAAATATATATTTTACCAATGTTTTTTGTTAAAAATTATGTAGGAAAATTAATAGATCAATTTATGACAAGAGTGCACCCTCAAAAAATCTAAATTATAACAGGAGTTTTGACCTTTGTTTAAAAAAAGGCTTCTTCGTTGCCTTTTTCTCTATCACATTTTAGAAATCATCAGAAGTTATATATCAACTGAAAACTTAAAATTTCAAAATTCATCCTTTAAAACCCATTTTTAAATCAGACATTGCATTACCATGTAAATGAGTGACAGTTAAGGGGTTTTAAATCAGTTTACATAAAGTTGTGACCATCTAAAAATAGTTCAATCTCTAACAACTGCAAATTCTCATTCACTTTTTTTTATTGCAGTTTGTAGTAGTTTTAAATATCCTACCAATTGCAACTTTTTGTCATAATTTAACCTTACATCTACAACAACTTTATATTTTAGCTATTGCGATTCACAATTGCCATTTTTATTTATTTATTATTATTATTATTATTTTACAATGTACATATTTAATCTAAAAATTATTTGATGGTCCTATTTCTCAATTAACTTCACATTTATTTAGTCTTTTACATTTTAACTTTTAATCACAATATCCATTTTTTTTAACAATATTACTTTACAGTATTTCTGACATTTTATTTTGAACTTTATCTCACAGTTTACTTTTGGGCTTCCATAAAATCCACTTCCATGTCCTTTTGTAGTGTGTGACAAATACATCTCCTGAGACATTCTCACCCTGCTTCCTGAGCACTTCCTCTTGCACAAAGTTTGCCCTCACATTACAAGGGCTAGAACTAGGACATCCCCATTCGTGCTGATGGTGTTTAGCCATAGGGCTTTTTCTGCATGTGTTTGTCTGTGGCTACTAAAAGAAACCACAGAGTGTTACACAGAGCCTCAGTATCTCTGTTCTTCTCAAGAGAGAACATTCTCTTGGGAGATAAATCTCAGGGCCACAGGCCTCCGAGGCAAGAGCCAGGGAACTTCTATGGCCAGGTCACCTTGCTTTTCCCATGGAAATGGGTCAGGGTGGAAAGCATCTCTGCAGTCCATTTGCACGCCTCCTGAAAGCAGTCCAGCCTTTGCTTGTAGAGGACATGGAGGAGATTTGGAGTGTAGGAGAGGATAAGACACCAATCATCAGAGTGAAAGAAGGAAAAAAAGACCTTACACTCACTCACAAAAGAGAGAAAATACAGTGGGCCCAAATCCACCAGCTGTGGGCCTGTCGTTTTGCATAAGTCAGGTATGTGTTTGTGGATGGGGATGGCTCATAACTCTCGGCAGGCTGATATTAAATCCGTATGTGTGGAGACGTGCCCCCGGACAGTAATGGATTACCTGGCCCTGATTCCCCTCCCAGCCCGGCCTGGCTTGGCTCAGCCCACCGACCCCGACTGTCTGGAATGTGACAAGATAGCAGGAAGCTGCCAGGGCTGCCGGGAGGCCAGATTTATCTCGCTCTGCACTGACGGATGATAAAAAAATGTCAGGCCGTGATGTTTGGACCGGGTTGCCAGCCGGAAGGCCCGTACATCGGACGGGCCACCAAAAGATACATACAGTACACATCTGCAGAACTATACATATCTTCACAATCGCTCGATCACCTGACCCCACCTTCAAGGCTTCAGAAAGTAATCTTTAGCTTGATCTTTTCATTTTTCTGGCCTCGCTGCCTGAAAAACACCTCAGGTAGAGAGCGCTTTGGTCCTCTGCTGCATCTTTCATGAACGCTGATAACATCACAATGCATGCGATAACACCATTCCAACAACACGCCACCCACACACACGAGGCTCAACAATACAGATGGCTCTGGGCCAGTTTGAGAAAGTTTCGGGCCAGCTGACAGAACTGTCACTTCCAGCCTATTTTTGTTGATCATGTGTCATTATGCCTTACAAACCTCACCATTTGGATTTCTGGGAGGTATAGAACATAGCAGATTGTGCCAATTTAGTCTAGAATAGAATGTCTTCAAGGTAATGTTAACTTGCTGGCCAACAGTGATGAGGTTTTAGTGAAATATGAGTATGATGAATAGTCCTGAAACATCAGTTTAAATGGGGTGCAAATTCTAAATAAATCTGAAATGTCACAGAAAAATGAAATGTCACAGCTGAATAATTTATTCTGTCGAATCATTCATTTTAAATGGATACATTATCTTACATTTTATTAATAATGCTACACAATAGAGGTGTGCGATATGACAATTTTTGATTGTGGATCGTATCTACGATCTGTTTTTGTCATATATCGTAAATATCGTAGCAAGGTTCCTTTCAGGCAAGTCATGTCTCTCATTCAGCAGCTAACTTTGAAATGCCTCTGGGGCATGCAAGTGCAGTTCCTATCTCTTTGAATGGGGAAGCATCAAATTCTCCAGAACTGCTCAGTGAGCTTATGATTAAATTTAATATTTTATATCACCAATGAAATCTGACAACAACTGTATCATAAATGGTGTTTATTTTTCTTAAAAAGCTTTAAAACGTCTCAGAGCGTTGACTGTTTCTATAGCAAATCGGCCTTCTAATGGCAGCTGCAGTGATGCGCTGACTTTACAGATTAGCGGTTGGCTCTTTTGTTCAAAAGGCCGGGCTTCGTTCGATAGAGCGGCTATACTCAGTGTTGCATTTTTCCCCATTCAAAACAATATGAGGGATGTGTCTTGGGTATTCTATAATAGTCTTTGTATCCCAATAGTATCAGGTACAGTTTTGACGCCTCCCTCTCAATTTACTGTGCAAGGCGAAATACATTTAGTGTTAACTCAGCGGTAGAGTTACACACACAGTACACTGCACTATTTCACAATCACAAAAAAAACATTATTTGCTTTAAAGTCTTGACGGTTAAACATTTTATATGTGTGATGTTCTGATGAGCTTTTCGAGTGTGTACACCTGAAGTGCTCGGCTTGCACACTATAAGCCTGTCAAATATCGCCTAAGTACTGAACTAAGTTATGTATCGCATCTGTTTGTGCTAATACAGTCAAAAACTCACAAGACTTACATATAAACACAGTTGCTTATGTCTAAAGTAAAAAGTAAAGAACTGAGAAAAAACGGATGCGTGCAGCTCTTAAAGAGACAGTACTAAATATGCTGACGCTTGTCATTAAGGGGATAGTCTCAGCCTCAGACATCACGCCCACTGAATGTCTAATGCATATGCAACACAAAAGTGGAAACGCTTCTGGAGTTTTTAAAGTTGTCATCGGATTGGTTGAATTATACAGGATTTCTGGGAGAAGTGTGTGCCACGTTCTTTAACATTCTGCCTTGAAACAAATAAACCGTGGCGCCAAACCCCTAATAGAAGAAGAAAGCAATCATGTTTACAACTAAACAACTGATTAATAGTATACTAATCAATTCTGTGGCCTTTCATAAATAAAATGTTTCTGAAAAACAATGGAATGCACACACACACACACACTCCTTGAAAAAGGAGGGCTCTTCAGCAACTAGGTTGTTCCTGCCCACTGACTGGCCAGCTATAGTAGCGTGTGAGGCTGCTATGGCTACTACATAGACCTTGAGCATGGAAGGAGAACGACCCTTATCCAACAGCTCCTGCAAGAAGGACAATGTCAGAGATATGTCACAGGAAATTGGGTCTGTGCCGCGGGTCATACACCAGGTGGAGAAGACAGACCATTTAAGGGCGTAGAGCCACCTTGTAGGGGGTGCTCTAGCCTGAGATATTGTGTTTAGTATGCTCTTGGGGAGGTCCGCAGGCTCCCATCAAGAGGCCAGAGGTGCAGAGCCCACAGTTCGGGCTGGGGGTGCAATATCGCTCTGTTCGCCTGAGAGAGAAGGTCTCGTCTCAAGGGAATGGGCACATGTTCGAATCAGTGTTTGGTCATCCAGATCAGAGCCACAAACAGAAACTTGTGTTTCCACTCCTTGATTTGCCTGATCAACTGTAGGATCAGGTCAATCAGGGGAAAAGCATAAAGGAGGAGGTTGGGCCAGTCATGGGCCAAGTAATTTGGGCAGTGAGAGTTGTCTTCTGAGGCAAAATGGTCGACCTCTGCCTCACCGAAGATCTCCCAGATCCTCTGATCTGTATGCGGGTGGAGAATCCACTCTTCTGTAGAAACATTGCTCCAGGATAACATGTCTGCTCCCTGGTTCAATCTGCCCAGCACATGTGCTGCTCTTAGCGAATGCAATTTACCTGAGCCCATTCCAGGAGGCGCTGAATGAAGAGGCGCTTCGAGGAGAGACCACCCTGGCATTTTTATAAAGGACACCACTGCCATGCTGTCTGAGCAGACTAGCACGTGGTGTCCCTTTAAGTCTGGCAACATTTCCAGGCAGCCAACTCTCCTCATTCGACCAATGGTATGTCGAGACCATACCCAGGGGCATGCCCCAATTCATCCACTGAGAGTCTTTCCAAGGGGCCAGGGCTGCTACGCAGGCCCGGCTCACCTTGACACGCATGTGTCCATGGCACCAGGTATGGGACGGAACTCATGATTTCAGCCAGTACTGAAGGGGCTGCATGCGAAGCATTTTCATCTTCTGAAATGCCTTGAGAGGGTGAATGGCTCCAATTTCAAATGATACTGCGAGCTGCCAAATAGCCAGTGCACGATCTGGTGTGACTACCACCCTCAGTCGAGAACTGTTCCCAGGAATGATATACATTGGCTGGGGGACAGTGCACTCTTGGCAAAGTAGGGCTAGGGACTAGGGAGCTAGGGACAGTCCGATGGAAAGGACCATGTACTGATACGCCACTCCCTTGCAAGGTGAATCTCAAGAATTGCCTTTGGTGAGGGGCTATCTGGATGTGAAAGTAAGCATCTTTCGAAAAGAATCAGTCCCCTGAGCACACTTGCGAGAGGATCTGCTTCAATGTAATCATCCTGAATGACCGTTTCATGAGGGAGTGATTCAGGTGTCTCAGATCAAGGATGGGCTTTGGGCCGCCATCCCTTTTGGGGACTAGGAAATAACGGCTGTAGAAGCCTGACTCGCTCTGAGTTGGGGAAACCATTTCTAAAGCTCCTTTCGGCAGCAAATTCATCACCTCCCCATATAGCAAACGGACTTGGCCCAAATATGGCCTCAAGCTGGCACTGCTGGCCTCCTGTCGGTAATGGCATGTACCCTTTCAGCCAGAGCTGGGCCATGTGTGGCAATGATGGCATGGTGTGGATCAGGCAAACAATATGAGGGCCGATTGTAGGTGAGAGGACTGTGGCCCAGATCAGTCAGGTGATATGTGGCCCAAATCAGGCTAAGATCTGGCAGCATATTATGTGAACCATGATAAACAAGATAAATACAATATTGGATGATAATGGTTAAATGATCACATACATTTTAATGAAGTATAGTATTGCTAAAATGTCTTTGAAATAGCAAGTCAAAACAGAATGAAACATTATCATTTCAAAATTAAGCAAATCAGTCAAATACATTAAACTGCACTTAATTATAATTTTTTAAATTTTATATTATAACTTTTGGTACAAATAATCTTAGAATCCTTACATGAAAAGTATCTCCTTCCTCTGTAACTATAGAAACAATTTTTAAAAAAGTGCTGTTAAGAAGTTTTACAACAAGTTTTACAGCAGCGATATCAAATGCTCATTGGCTCTCGCCAGTTTTGTCATAGATTGCGACATGCCGTGTTTGCTTTGTGATGTGTGTTTTGAATGAGAAGCACGCGCCTTGAGGGATTGGATCGGGATAGTATTTTCAGCGTTTAACAACTTAAATTATGCCTTGCTATGAATTATGATTTGTGGGTTTTAAGTCTGATTTTCTATTCAGTTTAATGTACTTTATTGGCATAGTTTGTTTGAACATTACCAGACAGCAAGCAGTGTCAGCCCAGATCAGGCCCACATCTGCCCCACGTGAAATCCATGCGGGCCAGATGGGGGCCGGATATGGGCCAAAACTGCTTGCTATATGAGATCTGGGCTATATAAGGCTCAGGTGTGGCTCAGACTTGGGGATTTTGGTTTACTTAAGGCTGCGAATTGGCACCAATAATAAAACCATTTTTGGCCCAGTTCAGGGCCAGCTAAGGGTGATTGACTGGCTGAGATTCGGGCCGGTTATGGCTCATGTGTGGCCCTTATCTTTCATCCAGTTCTGGGCCACTTCAGGGCCATCATTCTTTGCGGCACTTGGGCCTAGGGAAAAGTGATTGTGTGGCACGGATCTGGGCCAGAAGTAATTTGCTATGTGGGTCGGCGCGTAAGACGTGTGCATCCTTGCTCTGAACCGAGGTGGAGACCACACCACAGAATTGTGGGGGTCTTCGAGCGAATTGCAGAGAATAACCTCATTCTATTATCCCTAGAATCCATCTTGACACCCCGCAGATGGCCAGCCAGCCCTCGGCACGCGTGGCAAGTGGCTGGGTTGGTTTGGGTGACAGGCTGCCATGTAGGAAAATGTGGAAGAGGAAATTTGTCTTTTTATCCTGTCAAACGTGCACAAACTACTAGCTACTACTAAATATTGTAGAAACATAATTTTCTGTAAAGTTGCTTTGTAACGATTTGTATTGTAAAAAGCGCTATACAAATAAACTTGAATTGAATTGAATTGAATTTTTGATAATGTTTGTGTCTAATTTTTCTCACTATAACAACGGTAAGTTGTGCGGGCGCTAATTGAATGGTTCACAACAGTATTTAGCCCAAACACATTGCCATCGGCACCCCGGAAGTGAACGGGGTGCTTGGAGGCACAAAAGAGGCTGGTCCCCCTCTTCCTGTCCTGCAGATCAGGTTGACGCCTTAGGTGCCGGGTCCAGCACTACCTTGGGCCGGGGTCCCTGGTGCTTAGGGAATAGGTAGTGTCTAGCCAAGCAGGAGCGATATCGGGGCTCAGGCTTAGAGGTTAGTTGCCTGACTACGTCAGACTTTGTACTTCTGCTCAATTTCAGTTCACTTCTGTACTCAGTCTGAGATAGCGAACTATCTCCCAGTTTTCCTCCGGCTCCAAAACAGCCAATCAATGAACAGAGTGCGGGCTGAGAGCCGTCACGTAGACCCAAAGAGCTGAATTTAGGATTGTAGTTTAGGTTAGGGAAATCGAAAACAGACACGGAGATACGGGATGCTTTTTGCTCTGTTGTGGAGAATATTCCCAGCATTTGCCAACTGAAGCCCGAATAAGAAGAGTGTTTGTTTCACATTTTGAATGGAGATGAAGTTGTGGCCTTACTCCCGAGTCCCAACAGGTTTTGGGAAAAGTTAAATTTGTCAACTGTTACCGATTATTAGCAAGAAACTGGGGAGGCCAAAGTCTGGCAAGGCGATAATTGTGATTGTGAACTGCCATGTTCCCTCCGGTATTTCGCTCGATGTTTTTTTTTCCGCAGCATTGCAGTGTTAACAGTGGAAGTTTGAGGCGGCTGAGCCGGCGAATAACACACATCGTAACCAAACTTTATGTGATTGGCTTACGGGTAACCAATGATTTTAAACTTCAGACAAGCATCCCCACCCCACCACGAGAAAGAAAACGCATGTCAATTATGCACTTCCAGACTCTGTCCATGAAACATAGCGAAGTAGCAGAGTTTGGTATTACCAGCCAGCGGAGGTCAGTGGTGCAGCTCAACCATAGGTGGCGCTCAAGCACCAAAGACTGGCCATGGATCTACCAATCGCCTGAGCTGTCATCTTGGTGGCGCGTAAAGCCAGGTCGGTCGTGCTGCATAGCTCTTTGAAAGCCACAGGGTCCGGTTCAGACTCCAGGTGGACCGCCATGGAGTGAAGCGCCGAGGCTGCTTGTCCAGGAGACGAGTAGCCCCTTCCTGCTTACCTGTTTACATTGTTACACTTTCAGATAAACATAATTTACTATTTTCAATATTTATTTTCCCTTCGAAATTTCTGATTTCACTATCCACTCAAACACACACAGTATATAGCTCTGTGTGTATGTTCTAATGGTAGATCTAATGCAATAATAATCCAATACAGTTAATGTCTAAAAAAAAATAATGAATTAAAAAAATCAGCTACAGTGGGGGAAAAAAAATCTGCACAAACATGCACACAAAGACACAGGATAGTCTTTCAGTTTTTCCAACACACTATGTTGAGTAAAAGTCAAGGTTGACTTTAGCACCTGCTTGAGTGATTCATTGTAATTCTTCCTCCATTTAAAGACAGAGAGAAACAGAGAGATACTGTGTTCTTTAAGAGCCTACTTGGCAACAGGCCAAAGTCCACAGGCTGTGTCCACGACAACGTAGGGATGAGCCTTTGAAAATCAACCAACGGCCCAATTATGTCCTCCTGAAGCAATTATGCCCAATGACACCAGCTTCGCCCCATTCCAGATGCCCTCCCCAGCCTTAATTACGTATGCTAATGCCGAACCCAAGTGACATCTCTAAACCTGTTTCTGCCAGTGAAAATAAATCACCAATTTTAATAAACATGTCTGTGCAAAGGATTAGCTTACCCAAAAACTAACATTCTATGGTCCTTTTATGATGTTTTTGCATCCTTTTTGAAGCTCAAAAGCCTCAGTACCCAGTTCCAACTGCATGGAAAAGAACAACCAGCACAGCCTTCATAATTTCTCCATTTGTCTTCTTTAAAAAGAAAATGAAAGTCACAACATCATGATATGCCAAAGCTCTTTCTTGGGTAAACAACCCCTTAAAAAATTTCAGGTTTGCCAGCATAGATCATCTGCCATCTTGCGTCAGTTAGAGGTTAAATGAAAGGCACCTGGTTTCGACCCGTTTTGGCCCATCACAGTGAGCTGAACCCAAAGAGGGCGAGGAGACGGTGTGCCCACTGACAGGTCTGGCCCACTGCATTTAATGATATTTAAAAGAAAAATATGCCAGTGTGATGGTTTAACACTGATTGATAAGGCTGCCAGAGGAAAGTAGATAAACAAGCAGGTGATGGATTTGCCGCTCTTGAAGTGAAGACATTACGCTGCGTGCAGAACCTCATGCCAGACATCTAGGAGCAGTGGGTGGCCGGAGGTTAGCCATTTTGTGCCCACTCAGTAATGCAGCTTTAATCACTCCCTATATTTCCAGTTAAAAAGGAGGCTTAATGAGCCAGTTTCACAAGCCCAAAGAAACTGATTATTATCTGAGAATTCCTACTGAGTTGGTGTTTGTCCAAGTCTCCCTCTCCCTTTTGCTACATACCCTCTGCTTTCTCAATAGATGGCGCTGCTGGTCTTCTGAAACCCAGCGGATTGTTGTCATAGAAAAGTGCCAAGTGGCTTTATGCTAGCATATTTTCTCCCTCCTGTCCTTATCATCAGCATGTGTGTGTGTTTTCACCACAGAATAAGTGTAAGAGTTCTTCAAGTGTTTATAGAGTTTGTACTGCCAAACCTATCACAACATACGAGTGCACAGTCAGTAGTATCGCAGCTCTCGGCCCATTTATAACAAGCGCTAATTTGGATATTTCTGTAAGGTAGCTTTTTACACAATCGATGAGAGAAAGAGATATTTTTCTATCATGGTAACAGACCCAAGTCTTGTCACTTAACATTATTTATGGCCATTTTAATTGTTGATGAGTCACACGGCACTGCCTGTCTCTGATCTGTCTACAAGCATATGCTACTGAGCCTGTCTCTCCTCTCTCAGGGCTAAAAACATTCCACAGAGCTTGATTGTCTTTCTCTCTCGGTCTCTCTCTAGGCTAACAGAACAGCTGTAGATATCACAAAATGGCTAAACTTACAGTCGCCCAAAGCAAAGATGCAAAGTATCTTCCCAGGGAAGATAGATGTGTGAAGGATGACAAAAAGCAACAGCATCACGCCTGTTATAGCCTGCACTATGTGTGTATGTTCATGTCCATGCATTTTGCTGTGGCTTTGTGCATTTTGTACATTCCGGGCTGATGGACACACATACTAATATGCCTGTGAGCGTTTCTGCATGTGTGAAGCCTGCAGAGTGTGAGGAAGCAACTTTTCAGGAGGCAAAGGCACAAACTGTGAAGAGATGGGCTTAATTAAAATCCACATGAATATGCATGAGACACTTGTACGGTTCCAGTAATTACATATTGAAAAAAGGTTTCATGCGCTAGCGAGACACTGGCGTAAGTATTCTTAAGTGATGTCTAATTCCAACACGCCGCACGGCACAGATAGGAAGGGAGATAGTAAAAACTCTCCTTTAGAAAAAGAAAAAAAAACTCAAAGAAAACAGAAAAAGTGCAAGATATTGTAGAGGTTAATGTGCTTGTACAAAACCATTGTAAAATACATGAATTTTTAAGAGAGAAAAACACCTTCAATTTATGTTAACCAGATGCAACAGTTCACAAAATGATCAGTGTTGATCTTTACAGAGGTACAGCTTGGTTATTGGTGAATACATGCTGCTATTGCACAATACCTTCATGTCGACCTGAATATTTGCAAGCACTTACAGCAGACAGACATATCTGCCCACTCAGTCTCAGTATAATAAAGAACCTTTACAACAGAAATGAAAGTTTAAAAGATGCACTACAGTATTTTTTTGTGTTGCTCTGGACAGAATTTGTTTTGGATAGGGACACCAAGTGGTGTGGATGTAGCATCACACAAAAGTTTGGTTTCAATTGACACTGAGGAAATGCTCTATATGTATGTATGCTGTGAGCGAGTGTTCGATAATAGAAAGTTTACTGAATAAGAAGTTAATAGCATTCAGCTGGAAATATGGTCTCAAGATGGCTGCCTCCATGTTGCTACCCATTCTGTGTAGAATTGTGTTTTTTAATTACTATTACTTACTTTAGAGGTAAACTTTTCTTTCTTTTTCTTTCTTTCTTTTTTTATGAAGAAAAACTAATGTTCTGAAAATGTGTTGCATAATTTACCTCCGTTTTTGGTTGGGGAAAAAATTGTTGATAACTCTTAATGTTAACTTAAAAACTGAGGTGCATGTGTTTAGATCACCAAGGCCTACAGTTAATTGGTTCTAAAAAGAGAGCTGGCGTTGATATAGCATAAAGAGAGATTTATACATATAAAATTTTTTAGGACAGTCATTTTTGACCAGGAACAAGATGAATCAAATAAATTCCAAAAGTGGAAAAGAGGGAGATAAGCTGAAAGGGACTGTGAAAGAAATTCAGAGAAGAATAGAAAAGGAAGTTGGGAATTGCAATGGCAAGTATGATAGGATGGTTAATCACCACTTTGCTCCGCTAATTTTGCGCCCCCGTGGCAACAGAGCATGTTTTATTCAACAATTTATTAGATCCCCATCCATTCTCGCACTTAACACGCTGAGTCCACGCCGCTCTGCCATGCACCGCATCTACAGATCCACCCAGCAGCGGCACGGCCTGTCTGCAGACCTCCCAGCTATCATTCCAGACCGCCGACAGAACAGCCAAACATCATTACAGACTGTCTACAGACTGAACCAACATCACTGCAGATTTTTACGGAATCATCCATCGCTGTGGTGTCTACAAACCCTCCAAACATCACCCACAGAAAAAAAATGAAGGAGGTAGCATGAGAGAAGGGCTGCGACAGCAGCACCAGGCAGGGTACTAATGGCTCCCCGAGCTGTGAGACACTGGCATAATGCAGAAACATGCTGGCCATATGGAAAAGAAAATGAAGTACAGTAATTAAAACAGAACAAAGAGAGAGACACAGTGTGCCATAATTAGAACACCGATTAATCAGCTGATAATTTTACCTTGATTAATGTTCCTGATTTTCTTTTTATACTGACCTGAGCCAGTTGGGTACGGTCCAATTAAATTTAAATTAAGCGCAGAAAATTCTGAATCAGAATAAGATGTCACAGGACAGGAAAGTATAATTGTTTTAGTGGTATGCTTGCTGGGCAAGTGTTCTCAATGTGCATGTAAGGGTTGCTTAATTGTTTATACTGTATAATATGCGATATTTAACCTATTATACATATTATAACTATGCAGATTCCACAGGGTGATCATCTTGTAACTCCCCATTGTCAAAGATAATATTTGAAGGTCCCTGAAGCTGCTCATTTTAAACTTTATTTACAAAAGTGTGAGTGGCAAAATATATATAAAAAAATTTCATTACAATAATTTCATAATTAGATGTTTCAATAACTGAATTTTATTCAGGGTGTCAGACCACTTAATTTACATAATTTTATAGTCAATTGTGCTTTTTTATGACTTTTTTTATAGCTAATTCTGCCTGATAAAATATTTTTGAACTTGACATAACTTGAAAAACTTAAATTCATTATAAAAATGTCCACCTTCTATAGTTGCTAATATATATATACAGATTTTCCAAGACAGTTAGAATTCTAAAGTTCTTAAATAAACATTACAGTTGTTAAGGTAACAAATTATTATTTTATTTTTTTGACAATGTCCATGCTTATTACACTGCTACTCACCAAATAAATAAACAGATAGTAATTTGATTTTTAGCTGTTTATTACAAACATCCAGTAAGAAAAAAAAACAGACCATTAGAATGTACAAAAAGCAACAAGATGAACAACAACCATTTTACAATAATATTAAAACTGAAGAAGGTAATTTTCAATATAATCTAGTGAAATGCAAGATGGAATCATTTTTGTATTCATGAAAAACAGAGAAAGCCAGTCTGTGATGTGAAAGACATGAAAGAAGTGCTAATTTCAGTTACTTGGCGTTGCAATAGATGATGGTGGACATCAGGCCTCTGTATGCCATGATTAACCAATCAGAGTCATGTATTCCAGAGTGCCATGGAATGCTCATTTTTTTAAGACTATAGAAGGAATTGCAGAAAATATTGTTCAGCTATTAAATAAATGTATAATTTCTGTGGCAAAAATTTGCTGTTCGAAATAATATAAAAATGTCCTCTCACTCCAATTACTGTACCTGCTCCATTATTCTCTCCAAATCAACTTTACCATCAGGCTATAATCGCCCAAAATATCAATACACCAATGGCTGGCCAGAAAGATGTTATTTAGTACAAATGAGAGCTCCCAGCAGCCCGCCTCCCTGGGTGGGTCCCCTTAGAGATGTCCCACTCTGACACCAACTCTTCAATCACAGCCAAAACTAATCTGCCCAATATCACACAATGGCAGGTGCATTTATTCTGTCAATTGAGAGGAGAGGGGAAAACAGTTGGACGGCTAAATGAAAAAGCTGGCTCTTGCATTCTCTAGTGGCATCTCCGCGCTTCACTTTCGTCCGGGCTGGGGCTGTTGGCCAGGCTTCAGTTGACTGGCTGGCATCCAGCCCCTGTAGAGTCACTTTGGGCAGGCCCTGCCAGCCATGTCAGCGTGCCAAATCCTCCTCCACCAGCGTTAGTGGAGGGCACCGCTACTGTCACTGGCGCCCCAGTGGACCCGACCTGGAGCGCTGTGTTAATTCACTCAGATCTATTTAAAAGCGGGTGACAGCTCTGTTACGGATGGAGAGGTGACAAGGGCAGCTGTTCCCTTGCACACATACACAAACACTACTGCAAACATCCAAACTACATAAGGCCTGCATGTTGACAAAGCATGCAGTGGCTGCAAAAAAAAGGTGTATGAATCTAGATTTATATTTAGATTATTTCTAATATGTAATATCATAAGTCGTGGCCTAATGGTTAGAGAGTCGGACTCGCAATTGAAAGG
This sequence comes from Carassius carassius, assembly GCF_963082965.1. Classification (NCBI taxonomy): domain Eukaryota; kingdom Metazoa; phylum Chordata; class Actinopteri; order Cypriniformes; family Cyprinidae; genus Carassius; species Carassius carassius. The sequence continues at coordinate 13,809,088 of NC_081768.1, forward strand.
TTGTGAGTTCGAGTCTCGGGCCTGCAGGAATTGTAGGTGGGGGGAGTGCATGTACAGTTCTCTCTCCACCTTCAATACCACGACTTAGATGCCCTTGAGCAAGGCACTGATCCCCCAACTGCTCCTCGGGCGTCGCAGCATAAATGGCTGCCCACTGCTCTGGATGTGTGTTCACAGTGTGTGTGTGTGTGTTCACTGCTCTGTGTGTGTGTGCACTTTGGATGGGTTAAAAGCAGAGCATGAATTCCGAGTATGGGTCAACATACTTGGCTGTATGTCACGTCACTTTTTTTTTTTTTTTAATGTTGTATTAGTGGAGCGGCTAAGTGCTTATGTTTGGCAGAATCGTTCAGTTTATGATACAAGCGTGAAAATTTGCATGAGCAGTCTCCATGGGTCACTTGACAAGAAAATTGTCCGAGCCACTTGAAATTTCAAGATGGCGGCCATTTTTCAAGATGGCCGACACCTTAGTGGAGCAGTTAAGTGATATAGTGGTTTATTTGGTGATACAAGAATGAAAATTGGCATGAGCAGTCTCTGTGGGTCACTTGACAATAAGCCACCTACAGCTACTTGGCAGCAATTTTTCAAGATTACCACCACCTAAATGGTGCAGTTAAGCGATATAATTGTTTAGTTAGTGACATAAGCATGAAAATTGGTATGAGCAGTCTCTAAGGGCTGCTTGACACGAAAACACTCTCAGACACTAGAAATTTCTATTTTCAAGATGGCCGACCCCTGGATCCTCGAAAGATCAATTTTCCGATAGAAATGTATTGTTTTTTCTTTTTCATTAAGGACAGTTTGGTGTCATTTTATTTTATATGTTTTAGATTATTCTAAAGAACAAGTTTTAATGCATCAAAATACAGTTGTGTTGATTATAGATAGATTAGACAAAAGTGAATATCTGCACTACCAGGGCACACTGGTGATATATCACTGCTGTTAAACTCAGAGTGGGGTTCAATGTCAGCTAATTGTAAAGTTAGTATCCCAAATGCTGTCTAATCTACCACAAAACAGTTAGATAGCCGCACCTGAATTGACAGGTTGTGCCAGTGCGGGAGAGCCGAGCCAAGGTTAATGGGGTTTTAGTAAACTGGATGGTGTACAGATCGCACAGGATATAAATGGAATTGGATGAACGATCGGACTAAGTGTAGGGTTAAGGCTTGAACTTATTTGTATCCCATACATCAAAGTGCTTGGCAAAAGGTGGTAAAAGGATAAACCCTCTTCCTATACATTTGCTGCAGACATGGCAGTGAAACAAGGACACAAATCCCTGATGATTGATGCCAATGACACAGACATTTTAATCATAGCCACTTCTGTTATGCCGGAAAGCAAAGACAATATGACTTGATCCCACCAACTCAAGCAGCAGTCAAAGAGCATGCCAAATTTGCTTCTTATGAGGCTGGATATGTGTGGGGACAGGCATTGAAGCGACATCCACAAATGCCGAGCCCATCCGACAGGGGATGGGTTAAAAAGGACGAAGAGTGGAAAGTCTTCTGGACTCCACTTCCACCTATTGCAGAAAGTTGTTGGAAGTTGACCAAATGTGGGTGCAACAAGGCATGTACTGGAAGGTGTAAGTGCTTCAGATATGGAATCAGTTGCACATGCCTATGTAGTTGCCCCTGCTTGAACCTATTTGCATGTTTCTTTTGCTAGTGTTAGTCCTGTTTCCGCTGTAGGCCTATGGCTCGGCTACCCCTCGCCACATCGGCGCATCATGTTTTATTTTGTCACCAGACTATCACTGCGACATTTTCAGTTTAGTTCCTTAGTATTGTTTGAGATACTTTCTGTTTGTCATGGTTCCATGGCTGTGTCAGCCAGAGTCGCTTTTGCCCCTGGATCTGTTCTTATTGACATTCAGTATTAGTCATTGCTCAATTTTTTGTTTGGTCCATTCAGCACCACAACTGTGCTAATTTATTAATCTTATTTTTTGTTTCCCCACCTCTCAGTATTAATTTAAAAAAGTAAAGTAAAGTAAAGTGACATGACATTCAGCCAAGTATGGTGACCCATACTCAGAATTCGTGCTCTGCATTTAACCCATCCAAAGTGCACACACACAGAGCAGTGAACACACTGTGAACACACACCTGGAGCAGTGGGCAGCCATTTATGCCTGGCGCCCGGGGAGCAGTTGGGGGTTCGACGCCTTGCTCAAGGGCACCTAAGTCGTGGTATTGAAGGTGGAGAGAGCACTGTACATGCACTCCTCCGACCCACAATTCCTGCCGGCCCGGGACTCGAACTCACCCTCAACCCTTCGATTGCGAGTCCAACTCTCTAACCATTAGGCCACAACTTCCCCGTATGTATTTGACATGTATAATAACCGTTAGTTTAAAAAAAAAACTCCCTTGTGACTGTTACCTTGTCGTGGTAAGGGAGCTTGTGTACCTCAATGAACCCTGAGAGCTATGCCAGTGGGAGGCAACTCCTGACAGGCTTTACCAAACTGGACAGGTCATGGGTGAGGAGTCAGACAAAACACAGTCAAACTACCTCTCTTGACAGAGTCTTTTGAGGAACCCAATACATTTCTATGAAAAGATTTATCATTTAAAGATCCACATGGCGGGTGGCAGTAATCCTGAAAAATTGCCGCCATCTTGAAATTTGATGTTGCTGTGGGAGGTTTCTTGTCAAATGACCCTTTGAGACAGCTCATGGCAATTTTCATGCTTGTATCACCAACTAAATGATTTCTTAAGCCTAATTGCTCCACTAAGGTGGTGGCCATCTTGAAAATGGCCGCCATCTTGAAATTTCAAGCAGCTGTGGGCGGCAGCTTGTCTAGTGACCATCAGAGACTGCTCATGCCAATTTTCATGCTTGTATCACCAAATAAACCACTATATCACTTAACTGCTCCACTAAGGTGTCGGCCATCTTGAAAAATGACAGCCATCTTGAAATTTAAAGTGGCTCTGACAATTTTCTTGTCAAGTGACCCATGGAGACTGCTCATGCCAATTTTCACACTTGTATCATAAACTGAACGATTATATCACTTAGCCGCTCCACTATGTAAATATCATATAAAATATATACTATTTTCTGAAAGGTAGTGTATCTATCCATCCATCCATCCATCAATCTCAGACTTCAAAAGTAAGGCTTCAGTAGGAGCTTTAGGAGCTCTGTTATGATTAAGGTTGTCACTTTTGAGAAAAATCTCATTCGAACGGATATCGAATATCATGCAATGTATTCGAATATACGTGCCCACCTCCCGCGCATAAAAAAAACCCACCATAGCCTAATGGAGATTCAATCACAAACTTATCAACTTATAGGAAGTGCCACTATGCATATCCCACAACATTAGGCTAAATGAAAAAAAGAAAAGAAAAAACGATTCATAACAGGCACAAACAATAACGTGACAACTTAAACAGCAGCAGGAGTAAGGCATATAGCCTAGCCTAATTCATTTCTTAATATTGTTTGCAAGAAACACCAGTCTATCAACTTGATCTGGATTAAGTGCGGCTCTCTTTTTATTTACAATGTTCCCCGTGGTGGAGATTTTGGTCATGGGCCTATGCTACAATACGTCTAGAGTGCCCTCTACTGGATAAGATGGCAAAGAAAAAATAAAAACAAATGGTCTAATCATAGACTGTGAAAAATGCACTACACATGGCATTTTAAAAACCGGATATTTTATTTATAGTTTGATTACAGATATTTCACTTCATGTTCGAATGCATATTCGAATATCGAATAAAAAGTGACAGCCCTAGTTATGATACAGTAGGTTGCATTTATTACATCAAAATACAGTAAAACTGTTATATTATGTAACATTATTACAAATTGAAAAAGCTGCTTCTATACTGCCATTTTATTTTAAAATGCAATTCATATCTATGATAACAAAGATTAATTCAGTTTTATAATCAGAAATCATTCTAATATGCTTATTTAGTGCTCAAGAAGCATTTCTTGTTATTAACAATGTTGAAAACAGCTGTGGTTTCTTTAATATGTTTGTAGAAACCATGACTTTTGTTTCAATATTTTTTTTTTTAAGAATAGAATATTAATAACATAGAATAACTAACATAAATAAGAACAATAAATAAGAACTATGTAAATCTCTTTACTTTTGTCTATAGAGAGACAAGAGAGAAGCAAAGCAGAATGCAATACAATGACATTGATATTTAAGAGCACCTTAAGTGTCCAAATACCCACATATGATCTCTTTGGGCAAAACAGAATGGCAAAAGTAACCCCTAACGTATAGGCTATAAATCCTAATTCAACCCAAGTCATAAATTGAGCAGCAGAAAACTGAGAATTGAAGAGAGAAAAGTGGCGTTAAGAGATAAAGAAAAGGCCTCCTGTGATCTTGATATATGAGCTTTGTTAAATTAACGTGTGGTTTCCAATCAACAGAGGCACGCCACAGGGCTTCTCATCAATGCGGACAGAAAAAAAGAACCTCATCTGTAGCAGTCGAGCAGGGAGAAGCTGGGAAAGGATCCAAATTTTGACTCACAAGTTATATGCAATGACCCACTCCTGATGGAGGCCTCCAAGCTCATCTAGGCCCTTTATCTTCTCTCTGGTGGGACCCCAGCACCATCTCCATTGGACCGAGCCTGTAATTGACCATTAAGGTACTACGAACATTTTTCAGTAATCTCCCAATGACAATAACAGCAATAGTACATGACAACATTCCATTAGTGTTCAATTTGAGCGCAGATGGGCATGCATATGAACGCGTGTGTGTGTGTGTGTGTGTGTGTGTGTGTGTGTGTGTGTGGAATATGATGAGAAATATCTGCTGCTTTTTAGCATGCCTTCATGCGTTGACTTCTTTTGTTTCCGCTCAGGAAATAAAACCAAAATAGGCAGAAGATGCTTGGTAACATGCACATATTCAGCTATCACTTCTACGTCTGATGTGCAGTGAGCAATGAGACCTTGCCTCTGTTATATGCTGTGTTTAATTACATGGAAACTTTCCTTTCCTGAGGCTATGGCAGCGTAGTGTTTTGACAAGCAGACCCTCGCCTGACAACGTTTCTCATGGATGATTTGGGATAAACTACACTCAGACATAAAAGATTAGTCCATTAAGAGCAGCAAACGGCGCTGACTCATTGATATTCAACGGCGAGCTAGTGGTAAAACAGATTATCGGTTGATGGAGCCTTCATTAATTCAGTTCAGTCTTCGGGTTGCCCGTGTCCTGTTTGCTTCTAAAACACCACAATTGTTACTGATCTAATAAAATCATGAGATGCAATGATGAAATAAATAAATACTTGAATGTCTCCGGCTATGACATAAGCCGACAGCAATAAATTGGAAATTAGCCACAAAGCCGTAGTAAAAAATGTCGGAGGATCTATCCGGCTTTCATTTGATTGGACTTGACACGTCTACGAACAGGTGCGCATTTATCTCCGAAGTAAAACGAAGAGGCTTCGCCCATTTCAATGCCTGCATTAAAACAAAGCACAAACTGCACCGGGATTTATTCAGAGTTGTTTGAAAAACTTTGATCAGAAAAAAAAAAACTCCGCAACACGCAACATCCCAGACCACATTTAGCTCCAATTGTGCAAGAAATTTTTCTTCCGTGGCCTTTTTGATATTCTAATAACAGGCGGTGAGCTGGACGCAGGTGTGGTGTTCTGGGCAATAACAAGGCCTGAATAATTACCGCCGCCATATCCATAACAGCCCCAAAGCTCAGAAGTGTGTTCAGTCTGTGGAGCCCCTTCTCTCCGGTGTGGAATCCGCCCCTTCGATGGTAAATGGCAGAACTGGGATCTCTTCCAGATTTAGTGCTGCCCAGTTAGAGAGAAATAAAGCTGGCAATCCTCAGGAGAACTCTCTAATGTCTCTGTTAATTGTGAGTTATGGGTAAACATTGCAGGCTTGCCGAGGTCAGACCTGTCAGTAATAATACTTTTCAGGAGGAATTTACGAGATGGCCCTGTTTATTCCGCTATAAAAGGAAGTAACAGAAGGAATTAGACACGGTCTGTTGTTGTCGTTTCTTTTTGCTGTTGTTTGCTTGTGTCAATCCCTCTTCCTGTCATCTCCTGATTCCCATTACACAGAGAGAGCTACTTATCTACACAGTGTGACAGTGCCAGTCTGGCTGGATGAGGTACTTGGGCACAAAGTGGTGGAGAACGATCTCTCACAGACATGTCCGACAAGCAACAATTCAGAACTTCAGTCTCATTTGCAAAAACCTGTTATTCACGGGTCAATGACATGGTGCTCAGTTTTTGTCCAATCTGTTAATTTATTCCAAAATACATTTAAACTCCAATTCATTCATATAATGGATGCCTGATGTACATGTTTTACCTTCGGAAGTAATTAATTTGGATTTAATCTTTTTTTCTTTTCTTTTTTTTTAAGGGAGAAATATTTAGTGAAAATGTCAGGGTATAAAACTTCTAATATAACGAAAAAATAAAAAGAAACTACAATAATTTTCAGAAAAAAATTAATAATTTGTCTGCCAAATCATTGCCATTAAATAAATAAATAAATAGTCTGCAGACCCTCATGACTGTATGTAAAACTCACTAAGTTTTCTAAAAGTACACAATTTGAACTACATAAATGATTCAATGCATTTTTAATAATGATTAAGATTTTACATTTAAATGTTCTCAAGCTGTAATACATGTTATTAATTTTTACTTCATGGTTATACCACATCACAATTTGAGGTCTTACTAAATGAAAATGTTACTTGAAAATGGTTCATTCACATGGTTTTGAAAAACAGCTTTTCAAAATCATATGAAACCACAAGTGCCAAGTTTTTAGAAATGTGCCTGTGTTCCTGCTTTTTTCAACACTTTTAAATAAAGATTTCATTATTATGGACACTCGTACCATTGACCTATGCCGTGCTTCCACTTTCGTACAAAACAAATGGACGGAGAACATACATGTGTGGTATGAAGGTGCATTAACATGAAAAAAAGAGTCTTGGCGTCCCTATTCAAAGCAGACCTACATTCTCACACAAAGAGCATTTAGGTGTGATAAATGTTGGAGACCAAGGGACTAATGTGAAGCCTTGAATTGTGTTCGTTTGAGGAGGCGAGGGCGGTACATTCCCTCTAGACGGAACCAAATAGAGAGATCTGGGGATGTATGGTTATTAAGGGAAACGGTTCTTGGCACTCTCACGCGGGGGCATCCTCTGTGGGAAAGAGTTGAGTTAGAGGCGTCCAGATTCAGACCCGAGCCATAGAGAGGCTCTGTATGAGGTAGCATTACTTTAACAGCTGTGTAAATAGCTTTAATTCCATCGTTGGCTGGGCTACTGGCCGCTCACCAGCTCAAAGAGTCAACAGAGAGCTAATGATATCAAAGCCCTCCACACTTTTACTCAAAGCCCCAGAACGGACAACGATCTCCTCTCCACCTCGTCCAAAAGAGTCCAGGCCATGCTGGCAGGAGGTGCAGAAGAAGACGAAAGCACACGGGGGAAAATTGTTAATAAACCCAAGGACACGGAGAACAAGTGTCTTTCCATCCATCTCCATCAGCTGCGGGACAGCAGACGACAGCATGAAAGACAACAGCCCCACCTATATTATCATTCAAAAGGTGCTTGATGTAAAGGAAAAAAAGAGAAGCCAACTACGAGAGGAGGAGACAAAGAACACAAAGCCTGCTAGTGTGTGGATGTTTGATTAATTTGCTGAATATGACGCCAGTAAGCAAGTACAACACAAAACATGCATGATGACAAATGCGGGTGCCATGCTACATGATATAAAACGCCTTGCCAATTACCTAACAATAATAAATCATAATGAAATCTTCAGTAGACGTAAGTTTAGATAAAAATCATCATGAATGCACACCAGTGTACTAATCCATGCAGTAGGGTATCTATCTATCTATCTATCCACACATTTACATAAAGTAGCTAAATTGTTTATGAAATTAAGACATTCACCGCAATTCAACTGTACTTTTTATAACACCTTTAATACCTCAGTTTAATTTATTTATTTATTTATTTTACACACTCTCCATAAAACCCTCTTGCAGATCCTCAGTGATCCTTGGATGCTTTATTTATTTATTTTATGTATTTTATTTATTTTTTTAAATATATGCTTTTGCAAATTAGTTTCATTATTTAACAACTATGTTGATGTAACCACAAAGAATCTGTCAGACATACACACACAGTGACATAGAACAGACACAAAGGCATCATCGTCTGTCCTTGTGCTCCAGTCTCATAATAATCCAAGCCATCCGCTCCACAAGACACCAAACCCCAACCCCACGTCACCCTGTCACCCATGTGTCCATCTCAGGTCCACTTTTCCCAATCTGTGGCCTTCCTGCCAACCTCTCCACCCCTCAGCCCACATAAAAGAGACACTCAAGCCTCTAAATATATAAAAGATGCAAATGACGCAAGTGACTGACACAGCATAAATAATCCATAAAGGCACATGAGAGGGAATGTGAGCAGCAAGACTGACTGTAATGATAAATAATGTATTACAGGAGACAGGCCTTGTTTATTTTGCTGGCTTGTGTAATTCCTCACAGAGAAATTATTCCACCTGTGTGACTGAGAGGCAACCGTAACAGACAGTAGCGTGAGGAACGCATTCATCTTCTGTGTCTGTAAGTGTGTGTTATTCCATAACTGGAAACTGCTACAAAAATTAATAAAGACAAATGATGAAAATATATAAATAAATCACTCAATCAATCAATTCCAATAAAATCAATAACATGCATTTAGAAAAAAAAAATTGAATTATTGAATTTGCAACAAATTCATCAACTTTAAAAATTAAAGACACAAATATCTAAATTTTAAGAAAAATCTTGAATTTTATCTTGAAATTATATATTTTTTTATTACAATTCAGTTTTATTTGTATATAAATGAGAAAAAATAACATATAAAACACACACACACACACACACACACACATATATATATATATACACTGTATATGTACATGTATATATATATATATATATATATATATATATATATATATATATATACACTGTATATGTACATGTATATATATATATATATATATAGCCTACATCTATTTCTCTCTCAGTATTTTGACACTTTTTGGTAAAATATCTAAACACTGCATTGTTAGAAGTCTTATTTTCAGACAACAATAAGTTTTAAGTTCTTTTTCTTATTTTACAGGAAAATTTAACTTTTTAAGTTAACCTCATTAAATTGTTCAAAAGTTGTTCAAAATCACTATGTCCTTTAAATATATTTGAAATAATATTTGCCCTATAAGAAAAAATCTTGATTCTCAATGAAACTGATTTTATTTTAAGGATGGTGGAAGGATTTGTGCCGGAAAACAAAACAAAAACAGTGATGAACATATGTACAGGAAAAACAAGGCCGGACATATATAATCCAAATTCTCACTTTTAAATTGTGAATGTAGGTGTTAATACATGTAAAATATTCATGGTGGACTAATACGAATACTGATGATGATTGAAAGGATATTTCTGTTGTGGAAAACAACCACAACAAAACATCTCCTCACAGAATTTAATTTGCATCCCAAGGGGGCAGTATCTAGGTAACCACATCAGTCTGTGGCTCTGAAATGGTGCTGATGGTGACAGTGTTAAATATGCCCAGTGAAGCACACCTCAAAGACTGACACACACACATACACACACACACACTTGCCACTCTGTGGCATGTCACTACTATCCTGGACACCCGGAGGTGTGAACCACGCATTGGGCTGGTAAGCAGAAACACTGTGAAATGTCCATACAGAATTAGCAACAGCAATTAGTGGCATTTCAGCACAAGAATGAAAAGAAACAGACCGGACCTCAAAGAGCCTCTTCACGCAGACTGACAGCTCTGAGACAAGTGTGCCGAGTAGAAGGGATGTAAAATGGCAAAAGCCCAGTTTTATTCTGTTCTATGATCTCGTTAACAGAATTAGCGACGAGAAATTTCATTGACAAAGGAATATTTGATCTCATCTATGAAAAGAAACACAAGACTAAAAAGACTCATCATGGTGGTTTTTAAAACACACTGTGTTTCCAGAAAAAAACACTGCAAGAGCTGATCTAAATGATCCAACAGCGCAGTTGGACCTGCATGAGCTTCACTGAGCATGTTATTACGCTCAATGAAATGCATGTACAGTATGTAAACAATTAATTACATATATCCCACAACAGGGACTTAAACAATATACATGCTAATCAGAAATTTTGTGAATAATATTACATTATTTATAGTGTTGTGACATCAGAAAATATCTAAAAAACGTGAAAAAATCATGACAGTATCTAAAACGGAAAGAATAATTTCACAGGCATTACCATAAAAAAAATAATAATCAATGTAGTGACCTTACAGAAGTCAGCCAATCAGATAATGTATTGTTTTCCTGCTTTGTCTGCATTATTTTAAGAAATGTATACTTTTATCAGCAAGGATGCTTTAAATTGATTAACAAACGGAAGACATTCATAATTTTACAAACATTTAATTGAAAAGAAGCCTGAAAAGTGTCAGTTTTATATTAAACTGTTATTTAACAGTTTATATATATATATCAGCTTAACAAATCAGCTTACTAGAATATTATGAAATAAAGTATTACAAAATAAAATCTTATAACATTTCTTAATATTACTGTTTTGTAGTTTTGACACAACAAAATAAATAAATAATATTCCAGATCCCAAACTTTTGAACATGTACATCGATTTTAGTATGTGAAATGGACTAATACAAGAATGAATATTCCGAAACAGAGACTAAATCTAAAAGACATTTTCATCAAAAGTCTGTGTAAAAACACAGTTTCTAACCAATCATTCTTAGCTAAGGGCAGCTAAGCTCCTGAAGAGAAAATGGAGTCGAGAGAAACAGAGTCATCAAAGACAAACCAGATGCCACGAGCTGATGGGAAGGGAAAAAGACAAAAAAAAAATGAAAAGCCAATGTACACAAAACAGAAGACAGAAGCAACAACTCCAGTAAGTAAAAAAAAAAAAAAAACGAGGGCATGTGTGGAATAAATCTGAAAGGGAAGCGTTTGAAAAGAAAAGCGTGCATATGTGCGGGGGTTTCAGAAAAAAAAGAAAGAAAAACAGAGAGACAGAGAAAGATGGTGAGAGATTAAGAGAGGAATAGAGTGAATTCCATCAACGGAGGAGTGAGATGATGGGGGGGGGATATGGGACAGTGGAGGGAGGGGGCACATCTCGGAAGGGCAGAGCAATGCGGGCACAGGTGACTGTCATGTGTGATGATTATTATTACTGTACACCTGCTCCTCCACACTAATTAACTTTGGATATGCAAATCAGCCCTATTGCATCATGGCCTCTCTCTCCTCCCCTACAGATAAGAGGATGTTCAGCTGCTGGATTTAATTAGGATAATGAACGGTCGGACCGCTGAGGGAAAGAGAGAGGAGGAGGAGAGGGAGAAAGGGATGAAGAGAGAAAGAAAAGAAGAGGGAGAGAGGTAGATGAATGAAAGTGAAGCTGTATGAGATGGAAAAGGAAGAAATATGTCAAGGGAGAGGCAAAATTAGACAAAAGATGGAAACAAAGGGGATGATGAGGGGGAAAGTCTGGAGTTTTGATGGAAAGAGAGATGGATGGAGGCAGAAAAAGAAAGAAGAGTGAGGGCGGGAGAGACCGTCCCCACGCAGAAACCCCTCCCAAGCTTGAATTTGAACGCTTCGTTTGAAAGAAGAACAAACAAACAATACACCGAAGAGCGCTCTGACATACTTTTACAGATTGTACTAATGCACACACTTTCTGTCGTGCACTGAAGTCTCCTTGGCGGTGGGTTTGTTGAGCCCACTGAGCTCTGATGGGGTTGGATTGATGAGATCTTGGAGGAGACGGCAGGTGTTCTGACAAGGACAACAGCCCTTGTGCCTCCATTACAAAGGAGAAGCGCAGACTCTGGGGCTGACAGGCCGCACCAGGCCTAGACAGCACTGGACAGAGCCGTCTCCGATTTTGCAGCCAGTTAACCACTGTGAAAACAAACCTGTCAGAGTGATACGTCCACATTTCCAAAGAGCCGAGTGCAGGACCTCACTGTCCAGTTTTATAGCACCAGCTTTCTTTTTAATAGCAAATCAGCTGATGAATTGATGGGCTGCGGAATGATAGTGTTGCCGGGAGTTTAGAGATCTGGTGCTCAGACTAATTGCCCTGTCAACACCAGGGCTGGAAATAGCCCTATCTCTGAAATGGCAAGAGAGAGGATGAGACCGACACTGGGAGGAAAACGAGAGAGAGATGGAATGATAGAAGGAGAGGAAGAGAGAGATGATGTGTGTTAAGGGTGAGAGAGGAGGAGATGCCATTAGTTTTCTCTCTCTCACTCTGTACGACAAACAAAGCATTTCATATTCACACACACACACACCCAGACAGGGTTATTCTAACATACTTTCCATTGACTTCTGTTGTTTTTAAACTGAGCGGCTCATAACATTTTGCGTCTCTCCAACTTAAAGTGGAAAAAGAAAAGAGCAGCATGAACAATCTGCAAAACTTCTCCAATTTGCATTCCACGAAGGAAAGAAAATGAAACAATAGGAGTAAATGAAGACAGAATAGTTATGGATTCACTTGACTATTTAGCATGTTTATTAACAAGAGGAAAACATCTCTATATTGTGAGGAACATCTCATGACAGCATATGACTCATAGGTTATTTAAAAGTTTCAAACCATCTAAGTGTTTTCTGACATTCAGAAAAAGAATGTCATCCGCAGAAGTTGAAAAACAATCAGAATTCCCACAAATAATCATACATAAACTTCACATCAAAGCACTGACCTAGCAATATCCCATATGGTGAGTGGATTAGGCTGTATAGTTATAAAGTGGAAAAACTCTTGATGATGAGTCTGTTCCAGATCTGCTGTTATTGTTCTGCAGCAGGAAGATGGTTCAGATTGCCTTGCACCGCTGCCTCTCCAGAGCGACCTGCAGCCTGGAGTTCCTCTCCCCCACTTTTAATCTTTCTGCTTCAGGTGATTGATTGGAAAAGGAATGAGCTGTTTATTGGATGCAAGGGAAACAAATTGCTGTTTTAAGTGTGTTGCCTTGATACCAGACATGACTTAAGATGAAGCGCCTAACTCTCTCACTCGTTTTTTTTTTTTCAGCCTCTCCCTCTCTCCCCGGTGTGTGCTATGCACAACCTTCATTTGGAGAGCTGCCAACGCAATCCCACTTTCACCCGCTGCATAAGTGTGCACTCTCACATAGCAACCATTTAACATGGCATCTGTTTCAGACGCCTTTTATCAACCTATAAAATCAGCCCTTAGGTTTCCCGCGCACGGAGACGAACTTGTAATCTGGGTGAACAGAGGATTTTGCTTCGTAAATAAAACCGTAACCATCCTGAAGTCACTCCCCAAAAAATCTGAGATTTGATCGCCGGGTGAAAAGCAGGGGATGTGGAAACACCGATAGCCAGTCAAGGGTTATCATACGGGACTCAGATACAGACAACTGCTGTCAGCTTAGCCTTACATTCATTAACACATGTTGGCAGATTTCAAGACTACTCAACATATACCTGTCTAGACACCTTGATGGTCTTGGATAAGAGCAAGATCTCAAACATTGTAGGCCTTGTTGTGTGAAGGACATATTCTTGGCACAGGCTTGGTAGACACTGTGAGGGCAAGGTCCACTGTGGACTGGCCATGATTACAGAGCAATGGACAGGCAGGAAACCGACTGGAGGTGGACAAAACTCAGATAGGATAACAGGCCCATTACGACTAGCATACTACTACAGATAATCATCTGCCTAGATCCACAATCAAATGGAGAGTTTCACATCATTAAACAACCAGGATCTATTAACATCACATGAACAATACATAAAAAATATGGAGAAATATGACATTAATGATAAAATACATTGATATTTTTTATTAAAATTGTTTATTTGTTTGTAATGCTTTTAGTGACTACAGGTTGTCAAACTCAAACTTGCTACAATACCAACAAAAATCTAAAAGTACATATCACTTTTGCTTCACATCCAGATAGCATGAATTGCTTTAATAAGAGTCTAAAATTCTTCATATTATTAATGTTTGTGATGTCATCAATGTCAATATTTTATGTTTCAGTATCATTGCAAACATACTGTATATAAATACTAATGTGGGAAAACCACACTTTAACTAAAATAAACTACCATTCAAATGTAAAAAAGAAGCTGTATTCTTATGCAAAAAGAAAACAATAATAATTAAATTATAACCGAATAATAATAATAATAATAATAATAATAATAATAATAATGATGATCAGTTATATATATAGCGTCTATTAGCCTACTCCAGTCTTCAGTGTCACACGATCCTTCAGAAATAATGCTCAAAAGTCACATGAGATTGTTTAAATTGTGGGTACACTATTCCTTTAAGAAAACTGCACCTGCTTTTCCAGAAGTAAAAATTTTCAACTAACCAGATATAGACAAATGTGGAAACTTTTCAAACAGGCGTAAGACCTGAAACAACTTGGGCAAGGTTATAACGATCCCCCATGCGTTTAGATGAATCACAATGTCATTGTCAATCAAAACACCACCAGTTTTACATTCATCAGATTTATGAGAAAACTCCTGCATTTCCCCCTCCTTTATTTTTTATTCTTTCACCGTATGAACGAATGTGCCCATTCTCTGGAAGAAAGCGTCACGTGACCTACTTAATGACAATCTGTCTCCGTGCTCACATTTCTCCACTCGGCTTATTTATTTGATAAAGTGCTATGCCTTTCCTTTTGTTGCCCTTAATCGGAGCTTAACGTCTTTACTCCGAGATCAATAAACTTTATGAATTATTTTGCCGCCGTCTATTTTTATGGTTCCTTTTGCTCATTAGCATGGCTGGCTTTATTAGCTGAGGCTGCCGGTGTCTTTAGCCGGTCCTGTGTTCCTTAGGTACAGTAAATATCACTCATGTTATAATTAATATGCACACCCTCAGCACTAATTAAAACACAGACCCCTCCAACCAGCTGGGCCCAAGCAGAAAGAGCGGCAGTCGTGCTGTAATGAACTTGTTGTAAATGTGAGCCCAACCATCGGATATCATATCCCTAGGAGCTGACAGCATGCAACGGAGGGAGAAAGTAATAAGATCCATGAACTTGTTAATACCCACCCAACCATCCAGAAGCAAACCCCCACCATCTCTGGATAGAGAGGATATTTTAATGACACATCTCTAATTAAAGCCTTACTTTATCTCCTGTGTTTGCTTGAGAGATTGAATGACAACGAGAGAAAGAGAGAGCAGACAGATCTCCAGCAATGAAATAATAGTTCATAAAAACATAACTTTGTTTAAAGTGAAAAATTACTTCCAAATGAGTTGTAATTGATGCATATAGTAAACACCAGCTATATGCATATATTTCTTATGCATTAAACATAAATATCACTATAGTTAATTAACACAGAGAGAAAGTGGATACACAGAGGTTTAACCCAATATATTAAAATGCTAATTATAACTATTCATAGAACGGCAAGTCTATACAATTCATTACAGGATTTTCATACAGGGATTACGACCCCTCGGTTTTTCATTAGTATAGAAAGTTTACTTACTGTGTATATTGTAGGCGACCTCTCCCTAATGACCTCCTCCCTTACAGCCTAATGTGTTATAAATGTATCTTAAATCATTGAGCAAACAGTGGGAAAGGTCAACGCTATAAAATAAGAACAGCCGAGGGTCTGAAGAAAAAAGCACAATTCACAAAGCTCCCGTCTCGCCACTAGTCTCTGCTGTTGGATCACTTTTCAAGCCTGCTCTCCATGATCCCAACAACCTGCATTTCTCTGCCCTGAAAATGTGATGCTTAACTCCAGGGTTTAAGAGGTTGAGAATGTGTGGATGAGAGTGCATTCCTATAATGCACACACAGCTATTTAGCTTTGACTGTTCTTTTCACAAGTGCATATCATATTAGAACAGGTTAGGATAGGCTTACACATTGTATACACCATAAAAAGTGTTTATGTTTAAGGGATAGTTCAACCTAACGTAAAAATTCTGTAATTTAGGCTATTCACCCTCCTGTCGTTCCAAACCTGCCAGACTTTTTTCTTCTACTTCTTCTACTTTTTTCTTCTACGTCGACTCCCACGCAGATCGACGGCTGGTCCACACAATATATTTATATCATCTGTGATGATATCATAATAGTTGTTTTAACGATGTGCGATTTGACGTTATGGAGTAGCCTATATTGCATAAACCTAACAAAACACATCTACAGCGTGCACGCATACATTAGGCCTATGTAATGAAGTCTAGTGGGTTAGACTTATGCGCGTACGCATTCTTTCACTGCACGATTTAGTCTTATTAACAGTAACTTGCTGCCACCTACTGGTGGTTTTGATTTCACATTTAAAAATTTGTTCATTTCTTTAAGATTTTCAAACATCAGATTTCAACATTTTGGGTTTAAAATATCAAACCATAATTTATGCATTTTTAACTGCAGATTAAAGCATTGCACGTCTCTCTGAGCTGCATTAAACAGTGGGTAAATACAACCCGAATTCCGGAAAAGTTGGGACGTTTTTTAAATTTTAATAAAATGAAAACTAACGGAATTTCAAATCACATGAGCCAATATTGTATTCACAATAGAACATAGATAACGTAGCAAATGTTTAAACTGAGAAATTTTACACTTTTATCCACTTAATTAGCTCATTTAAAATTTAATGCCTGTTACAGGTCTCAAAAAAGTTGGCACGGGGGCAACAAATGGCTAAAAAAGCAAGCAGTTTTGAAAAGATTCAGCTGGGAGAACATCTAGTGATTAATTAAGTTAATTGATATCAGGTCTGTAACATGATTAGCTATAAAAGCTTTGTCTTAGAGAAGCAGAGTCTCTCAGAAGTAAAGATGGGCAGAGGCTCTCCAATCTGTGAAAGACTGCGTAAAAAAATTGTGGAAAACTTTAAAAACAATGTTCCTCAACGTCAAATTGCAAAGGCTTTGCAAATCTCATCATCTACAGTGCATAACATCATCAAAAGATTCAGAGAAACTGGAGAAATCTCTGTGCGTAAGGGACAAGGCCGGAGACCTTTATTGGATGCCCGTGGTCTTCGGGCTCTCAGACGACACATTACTAAATGGGCCCAGGAATACTTTCAGAAACCACTGTCGGTAAACACAATCCGCCGTGCCATCAGCAGATGCCAACTAAAGCTCTATCATGCAAAAAGGAAGCCATATGTGAACATGGTCCAGAAGCGCCGTCGTGTCCTGTGGGCCAAGGCTCATTTAAAATGGATTATTTCAAAGTGGAATAGTGTTTTATGGTCAGACGAGTCCAAATTTGACATTCTTGTTGGAAATCACGGACGCCGTGTCCTCCGGGCTAAAGAGGAGGGAGACCTTCCAGCATGTTATCAGCGTTCAGTTCAAAAGCCAGCATCTCTGATGGTATGGGGGTGCATAAGTGCATACAGTATGGGCAGCTTGCATGTTTTGGAAGGCTCTGTGAATGCTGAAAGGTATATAAAGGTTTTAGAGCAACATATGCTTCCCTCCAAACAACGTCTATTTCAGGGAAGGCCTTGTTTATTTCAGCAGGACAATGCAAAACCACATACTGCAGCTATAACAACAGCATGGCTTCGTCGTAGAAGAGTCCGGGTGCTAACCTGGCCTGCCTGCAGTCCAGATCTTTCACCTATAGAGAACATTTGGCGCATCATTAAACGTAAAATACGTCAAAGACGACCACGAACTCTTCAGCAGCTGGAAATCTATATAAGGCAAGAATGGGACCAAATTCCAACAGCAAAACTCCAGCAACTCATAGCCTCAATGCCCAGACGTCTTCAAACTGTTTTGAATAGAAAAGGAGATGCTACACCATGGTAAACATGCCCCGGCCCAACTATTTTGAGACCTGTAGCAGAAATCAAAATTGAAATGAGCTCATTTTGTGCATAAAATTGTAAACTTTCTCAGTTTAAACATTTGCTACGTTATCTATGTTCTATTGTGAATAAAATATTGGCTCATGTGATTTGAAATTCCTTTAGTTTTCATTTTATTAAAATTTAAAAAACGTCCCAACTTTTCCGGAATTCGGGTTGTACATCTAAACGCCACTTTAGATGCAGCTTCTGTGTTTCCTCTGCGTTGCAAAGATGAATTTTGTCAATACTGATTTCATTTGCTTAACAGCCCAAATGTTTTATTATTCTGACTGACTGATTCAATTTTAAAAATGTGACCCAAAAGGTGATGCACACTTTTCTAGGAAAAAAATGCTTTATAAAAGTAAAAAAAAAAAAAAAAAAAAAAAAAAAATTATATATATATATATATATATATTGGTAAAAATCTAACTTATTGGAAAGGATTAATTTCTACACACCCCAGTGAAGAATAAGTAATAAGGACCCAGTTGATCAGTGTCGATCTTCCAGTTCTGATTTTCTATTCCAGGGGTTCTCAAATCTCTCCATAAAGTACCCCCAGCACTGCACGTTTTGTATGTCTCCCAATATCTGACACACCCACTTCAGGTCTTGCAGTCTCCACTAATGAGCTGATGAGTTGAATCAGGTGTGATAGATGAGGGAGACATACAAATGTACAGGGCAGGGGCTACTCCAGGACAGGTTTGAGAAGCACTGTTCTATTCTATGGCAAATGGTAAATCCAAGGACTGTCAATCTATGTTTGGTGAAGCTACACACCAAAATGCAGCCCAGAAGTTGCATGTAGCCTACAGCCTATACTGTTCACATATTGTTTGATGTCCTGAAACAATTATGCTAGTTGAGACCTTTTCAATAATATTTGACCAGTATGTCTATCATATAACATCACATTTTCAAGTAAAGTCATATTTTTATTTTCAATTTATGAAATGTGTTTTCTGTATTTTTCTTTTTCAGCCAAAAGCTAGAGGCACTGAGTTTCACCCTATTTCACCAAGGTCCACTCACTTGAAAATGTCTGGACTCGCTGCTGCTCAGAACACTGATAATTAATTTTCACCCATCTTAAAAAGTCCAGATAGCAGTGAAAACTTTCATCAGCCAAACAAAATGCTATGAGGTGCTGATATCACAACAGTTTAATTCATGTTGCAGCTAAACATGTGGTCCAAGCTGAAACTAATGAAGTCTTTCTAATTCGGTTATAGTTTATTAATGTCAAAGACACAGATCCATTAATCATGTTATAACGCAACTGTGTGCTGAGAGAAATGGCTGGATTTGGTGCGGTAATAAGATCACACACATTTTAAAGGTCTACGATTATCACCGTGGGTTCCCGGGCTCAAGTAAGAACTCCAAAAACGATTTTCATTCGGCACTCATTAATATGCAAAATTATTCAAATGAGATTGTAATTAAGCATCTTCTCAGTGGAAACCCTTTTCATGATAATTTATGATAAACTCTGTAGCTGCTTTGATTGAGATTGATTTTTTGGTGCAGAGAAACTGTCATGAATACAAAACTGATTTCTTCCCCTTTCTCTCATCTGCTCAGGTATACAGATGCAACATACCTATGATTATTATGATGTAGGCAGCTTATAGAGATATATTAAGCTAATCTGAATAAATTCATCTGATGGCACTGAGGAGAAATGGAAATCCTATTTTTCATGGATTTTTAATGTAAAATCTTTATCTGTACAACCTATTTCAGGGGCTTTAAATACTATAAACATTGTGGTTCAATTAAAAAGAGAATGTAAAAAGAGAGAAAAGATAACTTGAGTATTTTAGATTTGATGCACGGTTGAACAAGGGCTTAGAAGGGAAGTAAATGGAGGGTGAGAGCATGAGAAGAGACAGAGAGAGAGAAACAGAAAAAGAGGGGAATTATTATAGCCCAAGGGTTTCTGTGTTTCTCATAGTCATTCCCTGCTCTTAACAACCCACTGGAGACCAAATTAAAAAGGACTGTTAACTTATGAGGTTCACAACTGAACCACACACAGTCTAATGCTTGCTAATGCCTTTTGTATGATCTGATGGCACTGAGAGGCAGTTAAAATAGCAAAATTAACGCCCAGCACGGGAGGTCAGAGACATTTTCTTCACAGATGGACGTTAAAAACTTAACAGGCATGGAATACGATATTGATTTTGTCGTAAAACTTCAAATAAATATTTTCTATATTGTGTAATCTTACTCCAATGAATTCATAGCAAGTAAATATTCAGTCGTTTATGTGAAACTGTGTTTATCCTTGACGTGCGGCCTCTATAGGCGGAGACAGAACGCACTGAAAGTAGATGAGCTGTGGGTAGATACATGGATGATAATAGGCATCATAATTAAGCAAACCTAAGCAAACACTCAGGGACTCAATATCCATTGTTATTAAGGCAAAACATAAAAGGAAAAGGTGCTAAGTAAATAATATTATTGTAATTGGCACACAGGTGAATAATTCAGAGTAATTCTCAAAGCTTGTTAAGGTTCCCTGATGTGTACAGCTAGAGAAACTGTATGTCTTTCTATTGTCATTCAACTCATAGATATGGACTACTATAAATACCCACAACGATAAACAGTCATTGCATTTCTCCCTTTCAGTCTTTCACAATATAAGAAACAGTGTGGTTATATAATCTGGTTTCGGTAGAAACATACACTGAAGTTCAAAAGTTTGGGAGAAATTTTGGGAGGAAGAATTATTTATTTTAAAGAAATTAATAAAT
The DNA here is from genome assembly GCF_963082965.1 of Carassius carassius. Classification (NCBI taxonomy): domain Eukaryota; kingdom Metazoa; phylum Chordata; class Actinopteri; order Cypriniformes; family Cyprinidae; genus Carassius; species Carassius carassius. The sequence goes on from NC_081768.1 coordinate 13,829,918, forward strand.
GCTGTTCTTTTTAACTTCCTATAAATAATGAAATACACAAACGCAACATGAAAATAATAAGAAATGTTTTTGAGCACAAAAGATTTTGTAGAATACAGCATTACCATAGGGAACAAATAAATGAACCTTTTTTTATCATATATTTTAAAATGTTTTATTTTAATGTAATATTTAATATCAAATATATATATTTTAAATGTGAATAATATTGAACAATATTAACGGTTTTACCTTATTTTTTGAGCAAATACATGCAGCCTCGGTGAGCATAAGAGACTTTATATAAAGTATATAAAAGTATATTAAAACTGACCCCATATTTCGTATTATATTATCTATTAGTGTAAGCAATAACAGCCTTCAAAACCTTTTTCAGTAAGACATTATAATAACTTTAACAAACACAATAATGCTTTTGTGCATTAATGAAATGTACCCTATTTTCTGTTTTCAACAGTGGAACGAGTGCTGACTTTAGAAGCAGAGCCAGGCCTATACTGTATAAACAAAAGCAACTTATCTCCTTCAGCTGAAGACCAGTATAAACATAAAGGTCACTGATTAGCAAGTTGTTGATATGGCTTAATTGTGAGATGTTGTATCTGAGCGGTATGAGGGAAGACACTTGTGGTCAGGCTGAGAGAGCTAAAGACGGGAGACATGGAGAAGAGAGATGAGCAAACCCAGATCAGTCATAAGAGGTCAAATCAGCAAACTAAACCACACCACACTGACCTCCTTATTGGCCGCCTTCAAGTAGCAGTACTGCTTGTACTAATCAAACAAGCATGAAACATCTTCTAAAGAAAGCAAAAGTAAAGCCGGCCTTAGTGTCATTTCATTTTCTTCCTGTCTATTGAACTCACCAGATTTGTTGTATGTTAGTTGAAAAGATCCCGTTCAGAAAATTTTGCTAATCCAGAATCAGATTCTTGTAATAAAAGACAATAAACAGCTATGAATTTGAACAGGCAAGAATAACCTATTCTTATAATTTATAATCCTATCATTTTTGTACAGGTTATTAATTACATTTTATCTTGGTCAAAACAATGTTTTGATATTTTTGTTTTTGTGGTTTAATGAATTTTGTGTTTAATCATTTCTTTAAAACATGCATTTAAAAATAATAATTAAAAACAAGCTGTTTCTGTCAAATCCAATGTACTGTAACAACTAACAGACATGACAATAATGGATCATGTTTAAAAGCTTTTTTCCCCAACATCTTTGAAACCATATTCTGAGAAATATTCATAATTAAATAAATCAATAATTAAAATAACGCATTAAGTCCCCTATACTTATGCAATTCATTAGTATCAAAATGTGCAAGAAATACTGAAAATAAAATGTCACAGTCCTATTTAGACTATCTGTTTACAAATGACAGATCATTCAAACTTCATATTATGGATATTATAAAAGATGTTTGTGGAATCCAAGTACACTCTCTTGAAACATTAATTGCATTGAAAACAATGAAAAATAACAACAAAAACAAAGAAAGGTGTCAGAAATCCAGTGATGGCATTGCTAGTGCTTTACTTCACATTCAGCAGTGTGTGGTTCTAATTGGTTGTCCTGCAGGGCAAAGAAGAGTGCACATGTCTGGAGAGACCATGTCAAAGCAGCACAGAACATGTGCACACACACACACACACACACATGGTTTCAAACACAACTCCCTTGTGCCTGACTCTGTCCTCTTTCTCTTTCTTCCGCTTGCTCTCTCTGTCTACCTGACCCTAAGATCGATGAGTTGCACAGAGGCAGGGGCTGGCCATGTGGACAGCAGAGTTGACACAAAGCTAAAGGGGTTTCTTGCCATCTCACCAAACACATCCAGGCACAGAGCACCAGACAGCTTCATTAACCCATACAGGAACTACAGGTTACAGCCAGACCTCACTGAATCTTTACTACAGAGGAAAAGAGCTGGCATAAGAAAAAGTAAACCTACATTCTCGCTTTCCTATTCCCACTTTTATGCCTGTCCAGCAAAAGCTTACAGCAACATAGCAAAACATGTGAAAATACTTTCAAGTAGCAAAAAATGATGTGTTCCATTTGAAATTACACAATCCTTATGAAATTCATAAACATCATTTGAGACACAACTGTAGAGTTCAATAAAAAATGTGAGGTTGGTAAGATTTGTTAATGTTTTTGAAAGAAGCCTCTTATGCTTACCAAGGCTGCATTTATTTAATCAAAAACACAGTAAAAACTGTAATATTGTGAAATATTATTACAATTTACAGTAACTGGATCTAATATATCGTAATGTATTTTATGCATGAGCTGCAAAGCTATAATTTAAGCAACCATTACATCAGTCTTCAGTGTCACATGATCCTTCAGAAATCATTCTAATATGCTGTTTTGGTGCTCAACAAACATTTATTATCTTTATCAATGTTGAAAAGAGTTGTTCTGCTTAATATTTCTGTGGAAACCATCACCCCCCCCCCCCCCCCCCCCTATCATACACACTCAATGATATCAATGAAACCTTTCTGAATTTTATTTGCTACTTGCCTGAAGGACTAGTCTTTGGACACTTGAAAACCTATGGAAATATTATGAAAACATTTTGCCCAAGGGCACATCTTAAGGAAACAAGAAAAACTTAAAGGCACATATTCCAATGAAGATGAGCACTCAGACAGATCCAATTCAGCTTTACATGAAGAAATCAAAATATCCACAAAGGTCTTACTCTATTTATTGATTTAAATGAGTTGGACTCCATCTAGATTATTGCTATGCAATATTCTCCAGGTTTAGCCCTATTCTTTTTATTATTTGTTTATCTGGGACGAGCACATAATAAAGACCACTGCAGAATGTACAGTTCTGAAAAAGAGAAAACAAATTACATCATAACCATCACCAATCTGCACAAATAGTGGCACATCATGAAGAGATATATAGCCCTAAATGATGTTTGGTTTGGGGTTTTACATTTCAATTTAGCCCCAGGCCTTAGAGACATTAAGGCCCTAATGTACAACTTGGTCAGTGCGAGTTCCCTGGAGCAGTCCGCATGCTTTATTAGCAAGTCTCTGGCCTCCTCGTAATAGCAAACCAGTCTCTCATTACTGGTCATTAGATTCATATTACATGTATTTGAAATAGCAATACATCTTGCTAACATAACTAGTTTTAAAGGCCTTGATAATGCACTAAAGAGAAAGAAAATACTCGGAGCAAAACAGTTTGTAATTGGAGCATGGCGTAGAGGCTGTTTGCTTGTATGCTAATGTGGTTCTCTTGTATAATAACTTGTACAATCAGTACAGAAATGTGCAGACTGAAATAATCTTGCATTTAAGGCGTACTTTGACTCAGAGAAATGTATAATTTTGCAGGCAATGCCTTGGGGTTACAATATGATAAGTCGACATGTAATGCAGACAATATTAAACAGCTTCTTTTAGTGTGCTGAATGAACACTTGATAATGGAACCGAAGCAATAAGACCCATACTGGGAATAAGAGAAAAAAAATTCAGCATCCTCACCATTTTTTTCCTCTACAAGCTAATAAAGAACTGCACACATGAAGAATACTAAACATGCGCTGAAAGCTCCAGCACAGCCAACGTGTTACACCTTGACAGCGCTGCTTCTTGCCAACCGTGTATGTCAATGTAATGATCTGTGCTAGGTCAGGTCATTATGCCCTTTTACATATGCATCTATAAATGCATTCATAAATACATAACATTTTTATTGTGTGGGGTTAAGCCGTGACATTTTAAAATGCATTTTCCTCATCTGTTCGGCATATTCTTTTTTGACGCTGATGTTTTCCTTTCACAGAGTATTACTGCTACCTGACCCAAAAAGGTCAAAACCAACACAACACAATCTCACAAAAAAGAAGAAAAAAATACTCACATGGATCTGCACTAGTTACATAGGTAAAAGCTGTCATTGTCTTATATTAACACTGCACTGCAAAAAGTTGAAAAGCTTTAGAGGCTTGTCACCTGTGACCAGTTCTCAGAAAATAATAATTTTCCAAAATGTTCTCCAAAGCATTCAAACCAATGTTTCAGAATTTACTTTAACCAAAAAAAAAAAAAAAAAAAAAAAAAAAAAAAAACACTGCAGCTAGTGTAACCCCCGTGACTGTGACACATGTAAATTAACCAAGCAAAACAATTCAATTTCAAATTAAACAAACAACTTGTTAATTTGGTGCCAAACTCACCATGTGGAACAATTGATTCCTTCTCTGAACTTTGACCTTGGAAGTTTTTCCCCTTTTTTTGTTAATGTCAGTGGCATACAGATTAAAAAGTTATAAAATATATATACAGTATATATATAATTTTAATGAATACTTTTGATTTTAAATTCAACTTAATTAATTATGTATTGTTTTGCATTTAATTAATTAATTTGGCATTTCTCAAGTGTCAGCATTAATGCTTGATCTGTAATAAAATTAATACATTAGTAAAAAAAAAAAAAAAAAAAAAAAATACATGACAGTCAATATAACAAATAGGTGAAGAGGACTAGGGGACTTATTTTGTTTAAATAAAATGTTTGTGGAAAACGAAAGCTTTTAAATAGAGTTTGCTGAACGTTTTAATTTTTATTATGACATCTATTTTGAACATGACAAATACAGGGATGTACGCAGTCGAGAAAGTGACAGACAGAACATGACAGAAAGAGTGGCATACTACTAACATTGTCAAGACAGTTTCACAAGGGCTCATCTGTCGCTACATGATGGCCTGGGTGAAAATCACAGCCTGTTCGTTTACAGTCCATTTTGAGTATACATAGCACATTAAGAGACTCATTATCTATTTCAGACCATATGGACTTGGGCTGAGGTGGGTCACTGCAAGGCTATCCTAAGCTGCTCTCTCTAATTGCAACAATTATGCCATCTTCATTACAAGGGGCATTTATGGAAAATGGTGCCATGGCCCCTCAAGATTGGTGTCATTGCACTCTGGACTACAAGAGAGCCAAGGAGTTATGCACTGCTGCAGCCCACATGAGCTCATATCCCAGTGATTCTGAGCTGAATGTGGCTCAGGGAAATTTTCTACAGATTTCTATCTCGTTCTATTTCTATTTTGGATTTCTAATTCGTTCCCTGGGTATCTTAATATTTAAGAATACAATGTACTTTCATGCACATTATTTTGCATTCTATATTTAATTCTACAGTATACATCTTTTTTTATATTTTATTCTTATATTTTTATTGTTTACTTTTATTTCATTCTTTCATAGCTATATTTATGTATATTTTTTATTTTTGTGTTTTATTCTTTAATAATTACACTGTCCATGGAGCGGACCTGACTCACATTTCACTGCTGGTTATATATGCTCTATATAACTGTGTATGTGACGAATGATAATCTTCAATCTCTTGAATATAAAGTTGCATGCCTGCTTAAAATTGTATAAAGCTCTTGAAACATTCCTTTATACACATCTGTGTGTGTGTGTGTGTGTGTGTGTGTGTCTGTGTGTGTGTGTGTTTTTGCATTACCCTCAACTATCATCAGTTTTAGCCAAATAAAAAAAATATATATTTTTGTAAGATTCTTGAACAAATTGTTCTTTTGATTCAGATCTTGTTCACAAAACCTTCCAAAACTATTTATTATTTACACTGAATGTTTTTTTTTTTTTTTTTTCACAGATTAGGTAAGTTACTTAAAATAAGTTACTTAAAAAAACTAATATAAACACGAGATAATGGAAATGTGTTGGAAATGGAAATGATTGTATTAATTTTATTTGACATGTGCAAAAAGAGATGTTAATCAATTTTAGTACTGTCAACTGGAAGTGCAAATTATAATTACACGAAATGGCTTTAAATTATATTAAATGACTTTGTTTTTATGATTCGAAACTGAGCAGAAACTAACTGTGACTTTTGAATCAGTTCTTTGCAACTGTCCAAAAGAACCGATTCGCAAAAACGAGTGGAAACTCTCATCCCTATTTTGAATGACATCGACTCTGTCCTGTGGTAAAACATATGCTACGGTTGTTGCCCCGCCTTTCTACCTATTTTATTGGTGGTTGAATATGAAAGGCATACGCATTCCTGTTTTTGATTGGTTGTTAAAGATTTGTAACCGATTTTGCGGGAGTGTCTCTTTCAGGAAGTAGCACTAGCAGGCTGTTACAGCGAAACCATCCGGATACAGGAAGTGTGCAGAAGAAACTGATTATTATTAGTCGAAATTCTGTTTATGGTTAATATTATGCTTTTTATAGAGTTTTGACATGCTTTTATAAGACCGCGTTTTTTCTTAAATAAGTGCTGATAGCCAGGAACCTGACAGAAACTTCACATTTTCGTTGTCAGTTATTAGTCTCACTTTGTTACATGACATCTTAAAATCATGGCACCAAAGAAATACACATTACCCAGTCCACTTCCAGAAGGATGCATTTTAACAGATTCAGAAAAGAAGAGTTGGCGCATCGGTAAAATCATTGGAAAAGGTGGTTTTGGACTGATTTACTTGGGTAAAGAAGACTATGTTCAGCATAAATATGTATTGCCAAGCTGCATTATAATTACATTTTCTTATATGGCATTAGACATGGTGGCAGAGTAACTTAGGGCAGCAGAATTGAAAGACCTAATTATAACAAGTGAGCCTTGAATTTGAAAATTATTTTCAAGCTGTATTTTTTTTTACTTTTTTTTGTTCTCTATCTTGTTCAACATATTTACAGTTAACGTGTGTACATGTTTAACAATTAAACATGTTTAAAGTATAGACACACCTTGATTCACATAAGATAATTACCCTAGATATATTAAGATTGGATAGTTCTCCAAGTTTAAAAATATTCATTTTTTGTTTGTTTGATGGTTTACATTCTACAGCCTCTCGGGATGTGAATGTCCCTGTTCATGATGACACTGATTTTGTGATCAAAGTGGTAAGAAATATATTGAAACTATTTGAACAAATTTCATTATTAATCTTATAAATGTTCTAAATGTCTGCAGTGCTTCTTTCATTTTCTTTCTCTATACTGTAAATTTTCAGGAATATCATGAAAATGGACCTTTATTCTCAGAATTGAAATTTTACCAAAGAGCAGCAAAGGCAGATACTAGTAAGATACTTTGTTCCTTTTTTAAACTTAAATTCTGCCCAACTTTTGTTATGGAATTCTGTTGTTAATGCAAGACATACTACTACTACTAATACTACTGCTGCTTCTACTACTACTAAAAACATAAACACTGATTGTATTTTTGCCAAAGGAGGTAGAAACAGATGCAGTCTTTAGAGTAGTGTTGCATGAAACTGCTGAAGACCCCTCATCTTCATCTGAGAGTCCTCAAACATGGAGTGCATGTCACTGATGAAGTGGCTATAGATGTAAATTAGCCTGGCTAGGCGAATTAATAAACCAATGCAAACATGCACCTCTGTGGTCGTTAGTGCAATCCCAGCTTGTTTGAGCTCTAATTCAGAGAGAGTGACCAAATTGCTGATAATGATGCTGGTTTCTCCAAAGGGCCCCTGACCACCTGTCAATCTGGTGCACAGCCAGTCAAGACAGATTCCTCTTCCAGCTAGGCTGGAGGAAGTGCTTCTTTATGAGTGTGTGAGAGATGTCTATACAGTATATGTCACATTATATGTTTATAAAGCATGTGCAAATATATAAAGTGGCTAAAACATTTTTTAACTCTGAAATCACAGTGAACAAATGGAAGAAGTCCAAACAGCTGGAGTTTTTGGGGATTCCAACTTACTGGGGGTCTGGACTGACTGAAAGTAACGGAACAAGGTATTATACTTGAGTTTGACTAATGATCTTACATCTGTGTGACTGGGGCAAACTTTTCTTTTTCTTTTTATTATCCTCATGTGCAAATAGTATAAAACATTCCTGCCAACTGTTAAACTTCTCACAAAAAATCTTTACCCATTACTGACACATTTAAAGTCACATACAGCAGTACACACTGTCATAACGACCTAGCTTTGAATATGACATTACATTTTTTGTTTTTGTTTTATACAACCATGTTTTTTAGTATTAATAATTGTGTATTTAAGTACATTTTCATTTTGGTTGTGTAGGTACAGGTTTATGGTGATGGACCGGCTGGGTACAGACCTGCACAAGGTGTTTATGGAGAATGGTGGACATTTGAAGAAGCCCACTGTGCTACAGTTGGGTGTTCTCATGGTGAGACACCACTGAATGTGCAACATTTAATTTGAGTTCAGAGCTGCTTGGCAGTGTTATCATCTATGTCCTCTTATTTAAATTTTGAGTAAACTTTAGTTGCATTTGCTGGGAGTCCAGCTCATCAGGTCATTATAAGGTTTCTAAATTATTCATGTTAACCTTCCCCTCTGTCACTTTGCCCTCAACAGCTGGATGTGCTGGAATATATTCATGACAATGAGTACGTCCATGCTGACATTAAGGCTGCCAATCTATTATTGGGACAGAAAGATCCAAGCAAGGTGAGTCCGCATACTCATCAACACAATCATATCGTAAACGATTGTTTTTTGTGTGTGTGTATAAATCACCTATTCAGGTGCAACACATACTCAAATGAAAGTGTTTTCTATTACTGTAATTGACCATCTACTAAGACGGCGAGCCAGCACTAGTGACATTTCAAACTTACTCTTGAGTGTAATCAACATCTCAACCTGCTGTCACAACCTAAATACTGACCCCATCTCATTGTGCTTTGCAGCACTAAAATACCATATACAGTAGGAGGGATTCAGTTTGAAAGAAAATGTCTTTGGGATGATTTATGCTGACTTTATCTCCTGCAGGTGTACTTGGCTGACTATGGTCTCTCATACAGATACTGTCCTAATGGTGAGCATAAAGAGTACAAAGAGAATCCCAAGAAAGGACACAATGGCACTATTGAGTACACAAGCATTGACGCTCACAAAGGAGTAGGTAATGTGAAATGTGTCATTTATTTTATCTTTTGAGACCACTCTGATGCATTAATGTACTTAGAAACATTTGTTATTATGCACGAATGCCCTGCATTTCCCAGTTAAAGTCAACCTGAATTGCCATTTACAACCAATTTTACTTCCATAATTTTAGTATTTGCAAGTGAAACAGGATATTCAATAAGAGAGAGAAAAATAAACATAGATTGGGACTTTTTTTATAAATCTGGAATTGTAAAAGGGTAAAGGAAAGTGGTTTTTGTATATTTGATTAAGAATTACATAGATAGCCCTTCTTTGCAATAGCAATGTATTAGCCACAATTACACAAAGAACATGCATGAAGGTAAATGGTAAAAAAGTAAATGGTTTCAGCTTAATCTCATGTTCACTTTAAAGAAAGAGGTTCACTAAAAGTTATGAATTCACTATCTATTTTACTCACCTTATAATGGGGTCCTGTTTATATTACTGGGACTTGTCAGCATCATGTCCTCAACTCTGAGTCACGCTATTGGAAACACATTAACTTGTAAATTGTGTACAGTCCTTTTTATTGGATATTGATTGTTCTATCCATGCTTACTTGGGCAGACTTAATTCAAGAAATCCCTAATTAGTCAAAGTCATAACCTGCATCTTGTATGCATTTACTATTAATTAAAGCTTTGATGTTTTGTTGAACTAGTTCTCAAAGCCAATATCTCTGAATGCATTGGTCATAAGATATTACAGTAGTTCAATACTGAATACACAGTGGTAAAGCTTGCTTATAGCCATGTTTCTGTTGCAATTTTGAAAGATGCCCAGTCAGCAGAAAAAATATTTAGTTTAATATTTGACAATGGGTGATTTTTTTTTTCTTCCCTAAAAATTGTAGCAATAACTCCATGGTGCTAAGTGGTCTACAAAAATATTTTGTGAAATACTTATTATATTTTAAAACACATACAAATATTTTTAACTCATTAAAATATTTATTTGGTCAAAGTTAACATCCTAAATATGTTTAACACAATACTATTTTAAACACATTTATTGAATTTGACGATATTACTATTTTCTTTAGTACTGTATATCTGATGCTCTCCTCTTTTTACAAGCTTGCAGAGAAAGGCTTACCAAAAATAAATTACTGGATTAATCTTTTTCATGTTTCCTGGGTTGGCAGATGTACTGGGGACCCTGAAAATAGCAACTTTAAACACAGAAAAATTCATAATATGTCACCTTTAAGGAGATTATCATGTGTGTGGTTCTATGTATATGCAAGTTATTAAATCTCTGGCATGACAAAAAAAGTTATTTCTTTTTAACAGTAATTATATTACAACGTCGGTTTTATATGTGGAGAATAAATATCTGGGAATACCTTTGTGTATTATTTGAAAAAAAAAAAGTGAAAAAAGTGCATGACTCGTAGCTCATAGTGCGGACTCAGTACATATTTTTTGATACATTATAAAGTAAATCATGCTCCGGTTCAGATCAAGGTCTGGCTGCTTTCAGACAAGACCATGTTCTTACCTGATAAAATTTGTCAACTTTTCATGTACAAGATTCTACATATGGTCCTCATTTTGTCTCTCTGCTCTGTAAATGTATGGCCAGTTGTACTGTGTAAATCACACTGCATATGGCAAGTGATATAACAAATGAGAGTTTATAAAAACACCTACCCACTGATGGACCGACTCAGGAGTTCAGTGTCCTAAACCACTCCTAAAGCTAAATTCAAAGCAGCGAGGCTGTAAATTTGTCAAAACTTGTTTGTGCCTCTATCAAGCAATCTGTGGGCGAGTCGACGTTACCGCACTAGTCTTCTTGACGTAGGCTGTTGGCGGCTGTTGTGTAGGTCATTAGCAACGTCTGCCCTGAAGATGAATGCAGATTGTTTCTTTTCGTTTGGCCCCTGGCACCCCCTGTATATGTTGATTTGTTACCATGGTGAGGAGTGCAGAGACGGGCACTTTGTGTCCCGCTGAACCCTGTGCTAAAGGCCTAATTATCACCTGTAGGGTTGAAGTGAGCCGGCTGAAATTCAGAAGGAGAGGTTCAAGAGTTTGACATGGCGCTTTGGATAATCACAATAACAATAGGCCGTAATTATGAACAACAGCTTCTATCTGATGGAAGGTGTTGTACTCAATCTGGAATACATCATTCTTGTGGATCAGCCTTTTTATAAGTGAATTGGTGTCAGGCCTAGGCCAGGCAGCCCACCCCTTCAGTTCCCTGTTACAGAGGCAGACAGAATGTTTACAGAGCATGTCTGTGCACTTTGGTCTTTAGTCATAGTGGCCTTTTTACATTCCACTTAAGGGGCTTTTTTAATTTTTTTTATTTCAAGGTCACCTGTGAGGGATGTTAAAATCTTTTCTATTAAATTGTGTGTTTGCTAAATTAGTTTGGTCAAGGTTGAAGAAAAATAAAGAAAACCTATATACGTGGCCAAATGGTGTTGCTGGCTAGCGGGCAGGGAGGCTGGCTCCGTAATGGGCATGGCAGGATCAATGATGGTCATGGATTTAGGCAGAGATTTTCCCTTTTGATGAATGCAGTCAATAGGTAATTTCTCAGGAGATGGACTGCAGTTACAGTATTGAGTTAATACACTCTCTAGGCACGAACAAATGATGTGCCTTAATTTGCCCTTATTGATGAAGTTGGAGCTTTTCATGAAGGGACATGCTTAACGGGAGGTTAACTCTCGTATATGAGTGGATCTGACAAAACCTTTCCATTCAGATTTAAATTTAGGTAAGCATAATTCATTGAGGGTCCTTGGCTTAAAGACAACCTGTAATTGGATAGTCTGACCAGAAATGTATTTTAGTTTAATAGCTGGGATCCAAAATGAATATTTCATGTCTAAATGTTGCTGCTGTCTGTCTGGTTGGTGTAAGACTAATCAGTCCATTTAAGTGAGGCCATTTCACACTCTGTGCTTATAAGCTTTTTCTGTAACAGAGTGGTGTTGTTAAAACTGAACTAGGATATAGAGTACTATTGAGCTTATGTAAGTGTGAATGCAGCTTTATTGGGATTATTTAAAGACCAAAACCCTTGTACTGATTCCACAAATGCTAATCTCTTTTGCTCCTGAGGTTAAGAACAGTTGTGTAGAATCTAGTGTTGTTAGGCATTGCAATAAAAGTGAAATAAATAAAAAAATTTGTAGGGTAAAAAAACTTTTAATTTTAAAATTATTTTATTGAGTTGTTCTCACAGGCTTCATGCAGAAACAAACATGACCGACCAGTTTAGTCTGACTTGCAAGCAAATTAATTATGTGAGTTGCTTCTGTTCAGTTAATCAAAAATATACAGCATAAATCATGTAGCCTAATTCCTAAATGAATGAGTCTTACGAGCTGGTTTTTTTCAGTGAATCAAAAACATACAGTGTGACATGTAGCTCGAATCCTAACTGAATGCTTCAATTCCCATTGAAGCATCAGGCTCTTATGATTCGGTTCTTTTTTTATTAATCATCCAAGAAGATGAGTTTGTGATTTGAATCCGTCTGAACCTCAGTATAATTAACAGAATTAGATATGTAAGAATATGTAAGCAGAAACAAAAGAAAGAAAAAAAGGGGGTTGGAATCTAACTGAATCTAATTAAAATCTGTATCAAATCAAGAGTGTGTGAATCTGAAATGAACCGATTTAAGAAATCTGTATTGATATCTAGCCCAGGGTAGATTTTTCTTTCTTATATATTAAATAAATGTGAGAACAATAAAAGAGTAAGTGGCTTTGTAAAAAGTTTTTAGTATACAAAAGACATTTACGCTAGATGGCAGTTGTGTAATGTGCTACAGCAGAAGTGGAGTTGGAGGAGGTCTAGGAAGCACACGCTCTCAAGCTCTTTTATTAAGACCAGCGGAGACCCCACGGAATCCAGAAACATGTGGAAACTATTTGGGCCCAGACATTTATTTCTTTGTTTTACTGCTTGGCTCTCCATCGGAGAGAGTGTCGGGCCGGGCCACAGGCTGTCTGGATCATGTCAGAGGCCGTCAGGATCAGGTTCCTGGACGAGTCGCCAGAACAGACGAAGGAGGAGGGAGTGTGAGAGAGATGTGAGGAACGCTGGTGGGAGGAAACTGACCTACTCTTTCAACTCTCAGCCCCTCTTAGAAAAGCCCCGTTAGCTTGTGAGGCAGGCCAGGGTACCAGCTGAGAAAACAAAATACTGCACTCTATCAATCACCCCTCCCTCTCTATTTCTCCGCCTTTTTTATAAGGGCATATTTCAGCAGCCAATGGACGGGTCATTCAATCAAAGGGTTTTAACTTGCTTCTCAGCTGACACTCAACTTCTTTTCCTTATCTTCGCTTTCTCCAACAGCCCCATCCAGACGAGGAGACTTGGAGGTGTTAGGCTACTGCTTACTTCACTGGCAGTGTGGAACTCTGCCCTGGCTCTCATCTCTTAAGAACCCAGCTGAGGTCCAGGAGGCCAAGGCCAAGTACGTTCCCCGTTTCACCATAAGTCTAGGCCTTGTGCTCTGTTGTGTACAGTGGCTGTCGATCAGAGGCTTTCTGTGTTTATTCAGCCTGAATTATTCACTCAACTGCTTCGTTAAAGCCTTAAAACTCCACCAAAGGTGTAAGGCCACACATTTTCTTTCTTGCCTGGAAATATTAACTATGGATTATAAGATTCTGCAGATCTTTAGAATAGAGAATAGAGTTCTTCACAATAAAACTGTTAAAATATCTTGTGTATTTCAGTGGGTTGCAAGCAAAGATTCATATGTATTTAGATACTGATAACCAGATAACTCTGGTTAACCTTTCCCTTTATCATCACTTGACCACAGGCTGATGTCTAACCTTCCAGATTCTGTCCTGATCATGTCCACCTACGGCTCCAGCACGGGTAGGTGCACGTGAGCGTCCAGACCATTTGCATTGATCAACAAGGTATGGGGCAGGGACATCCCCACAAGCGCAATCTCCTTGCCTCTCCTTCATCAACGGACTCTAGCGTACCTGCAGTATCTTTCTTCCCTCCACAGGGAGCGAGGGCACGTGCGTCTTCTGAAAGGGGGCTTTGTGATCTATGATTATGATGAGGCCTTATTCCCCCAACCTTGAGTGGCTGGCTGCAGCTGGACCAGAAAGATAAGACCTCTAACATGCATCAAGGCTGCGCATGTGGTATACATTCAGCTGGGCTGTCACAAAGAGAATACGCACCGCATAGCACTGCATCTAGCATATTTATTACAGTGAAGAATGGAAGGTGCCCATATTAGACACACATTTGTGTTCTCGTGTGAACAGAGAGGCCCTTCTACATTGTGCTTCTGCCACCGTCCATTTGTTAGGAAGATGTGGTTTTTGTTCCCTTTGGAATGAAAATTAAGTCTGCAGATGCACGTTGTCACTTGGCCTGACTTTTGCGTGTGCTTTCAGTAAGCATCTAGGTCAACTGCAAGATGCATCAACATAAAACATGCAGTCCAGCTCAGTTGGGGTTTATCTGTGAATTATGCAAATACACACCCATGGTCCACCTCCACAATACTCCTCACTTCTGAAGTTGCCAAAAAATATACATTTAGGACACTTTACATGATGAGGTGTATCGACAGTGTGTCCTGCTTAACATCTGATTTTTAAGATTGTTTATTAAATTGTATTAGAGTTATAGTCTACCCAAGAAAGAAGACTGTCATCCCTCATGTCAAATCCTAAAAAGCACACAAGAGTAGTGTGAAATTAATCCATACAACCTGAATGGCATAGTCCAATTCTGTTTTGTATGCATGCATGTACGGCCTACATCAAATATGGTGATGTTTGGTCATGGAATGTGTAAGAACCAATGAGTTTGATGTTATTAGACGTGTGTTGCTATTTTCAATGTAGTCTCTAAATTTTGATTGAATTAATTGGATGAATGGAGGTGTTTAAATTAATTTTTTGCTACTCGAAAATTTTGGACCCCAACTTTCATTGTTAGAAACAAAACTGAAATGTTCTTCAAAATATGTCTTTGTGTTTGGAATGATATGAGGGTAAATGGTGACAGATGAACTATTTTTTTAGGTTTTACGTATTCAGATATCCTTCTTTCTGACTCCTTGCAGAGATTGCCAGGTACCTGTCCATTGTGAAAAACCTTGGCTACAATAAAAAAAAGCCAGAATACCAGGCCCTCAGGAAGATTCTGTCAGTGGCCGGGCCACAAGGCCCATTGGACCTCTCTAGGCCGAGACCGTCGGAGACAGCCAGACCAGCCACACAAAGGGTGAGTTTGAGATGCTTTGGCAAAGCAGCCTAGTAGTCTTAATAGAAACCATATGAACTGGGGCTGGAGCATTCAGAGCAGCCTGTGGGCTGCGGCAGATTTATCTGTCTGGGAGACAGAAGGAGATGCTCAGGTTTGGGAACCCTCCTCTGACCCTTTTCCTGCTACACTGACTCCCATTTCTGCTCAGAAGCGTCTAACTGGCCTATTGGCGGCATTGGAGTTGGGCCGAAGTAGTGCAGACCAGAAAAAAGTAAATTTACACAGTGGTGACAGACTCAGTTACTGAAGGCCCTCAGCATCAGCTCAATGCAGTGTCAAAACTGTACAAGAGAGCTAATTAAAGCTCTTTTATTTATTGCAATCACATGCAGGCTTGTATTTCAGTGTCTATATGTGCATTCAGAATTGAACGGCATAAAATACACCACACTGAATTCCTGCAATCTATTACAAGAGACAAGAATGGCAGTTTTCCTCGATAATGGGAATGAGGTGGTGAATCTTGACCGTAGTGTCGTAGGTTAACCTTTACTGACCTTGCCAAAAGGCATATTAGCTCTCAAGAGGTCTGGAGTGGGGAGACCTTAATTCCTCTGGAATCACTTCACAGTTGATCACTGCCAACTTGAACCGCTGAACTTTTGCAAACACCCGAGCAATCCAGTTTGGGGCTGTTGAATACATACATTTTGCTGAGGCCAAAAG
Organism: Carassius carassius; assembly: GCF_963082965.1. Lineage (NCBI taxonomy): Eukaryota > Metazoa > Chordata > Actinopteri > Cypriniformes > Cyprinidae > Carassius > Carassius carassius. The sequence goes on from NC_081768.1 coordinate 13,845,857, forward strand.
AGCGCCAGTTAGAATTGCCTCTCATTTTTATGTGGAGCAGTCCAGTGGTTTGATCTGTGGTTCAATAGAGAAGTCTCTGTGTTGAGGATTTGGAGAAGGGATGGCAAATACCCTCAGTGTTTAAGGTGTCATTTACTCTATTTGTAGCCTGATATTGAAACCACTCTGCACAGCAAGTAATACAGTGGACCACCTGAAAACACATCTCTTTTAGTTATAAAGTGTTTTATAACTAAACCATGAATTATACAAATGACATCATGCCATGAATGCACTAACAAATGTATGTGAAATTTCACAAAAATGTCATGAGTCAATAGTATAGGAATGTATCTAGTCACTTTTAAACCAAGCAGCTTTCTTTTGATCCCTTGATCAGCTTGAACCCAGTACAAAATATGTCCTTACACATAATTCCTGATCACTTGGGTTTCAACTGAATGACTGGATTTCACTCTAGAAATTTCGGCGAACAAATGTAAATGTGGCCACACTCACAACCATGATTACCACAAGTTCCGAGCTGAGAAGCTTTTATTGTTCCTTCAATGAGTACATTGATGTTCCTGGTTTGTGCCCAGGTATTCAGGTGATGGTTGCAGTATCAAATGCATTTTAATATTCTACAAGGATGTATGGATAGTTCTTACAAAGCAGTGTGCAGAAGTGTCTTTTTCCTCTGACCTTGACCACCCTACCTTCTGCACAGATGGAAAACATCAGTGTCAAGAGCAAGGGCGTTAAGATTTGAATCCCCTTTTCTTTGTAGTTCTGTTTTTCTCTGTGGTTCTGTTCATCTCCTTCTAGACTGTGTACATTCAGTTCCTTTGAATAAAAGCTAAAACAACACCATCAGTGTCCCCCTCATGTCTCGGCTCTCCTGAAACCATGTCAGGCAACGTGAGGCCAGCGGCTCCTTGTGTCACTCCAATACTCCTGGAGTTTATTTTGCCTACAGCTGACCCCGCTGGTGATCTGTGGCCAAATTTAGTTTGGACAGTTGCCACCTTAGGGAGAGCAGTAGATGTCATTAATCAGGGCAGGTCTTCTCCTCTCAGGATCCAGGTCATAGAGGGAACATTGAGTGCTCTCTTTCTCTCTCGCTTTTTTGTGAATGTTCAGAGACAAAAGCAAGTAAATTTCTGTCATTTCATTTAACATAACCTCCCACAGGCTGCAAGCCAGCCGAAGACTACTGAGAAAAAAACTGCAAGATCAAAGCCTGCTGATGAAGCAAAAGATGATGAGGAAGAGTTGGGCAGGTCAACACCAAACAAAGTTTCGAGCAAGACAAAACGAGAGACACACAAACAAGTAAAGTTCTTAAAACCCTTGTTTAATTTAGGAATCAACTTATTTTTGGCACAGTATAACTGGGTATTTACAGTACATGAAAATATATACACTACTGTTAATAGTGTTTGGGGTCTGCAATATTTAAAAAATATATTTTTTTTTGCAAAATTCTAAATTGCGAAAAATTTTGACCCGTAGAAATTTGGTATGGAATCGACTCGGCCTGAGCCAAGGTATCAGAAGAAAAACAATTTAACTTTTCAATAGATAGCAGAAATACACATGTAAATTTGGCCTATTGGTGCTGGTGCTAGAGAGTAATAGAAAAACTAATGGATACAATAAAGGTTTTCAATAAAGATTTTTTTTTTAATTTTTTTTATGTAATTTATTCCTGAGTTTTCATTTTTTCATTACCCCAGTCTTCGGTGTTCCTTAATTCTTTAGAAATGCTGATATGGTGGTAAAGAAACATTTTATTATTGTCAATTAAGAGTTGGGGTACTTCAGTAAAAATCAGTATTTTTGATAAACAGAAAGTTGCTTTTGCATACATAATAAATATATAGTGTTATCATACAGTGGTTTAATAACTCTCATTGATATTATTCATTGGTGTCATCTTCACAGAGACCGAACAAAGCAGACATGGCTGCTAAAGGAAGCGCAAGACAAAGGCCTATGCTTTATGAAAGTGACGAGGATATCCGTGATGAAGATGAGCCCCTCCCTCCACGAGTTCATCCTAGAACTAGAGCAGGAGCCAGGCAGAGACAGGAACTTGAACAAGTAAAACCAGCAGCAGAGCACAGACCAAATGCCAAATAGAGCACAGTCAATCATTCACTTATTCAAATTGATTGATGTTGTAAAAGCATCAAGAGTCGTGGGAAATACAAATATGGTTTGCAGTATTTATTGTTTGATACAAAAGTCTATTAACAAATTCAACATACCGGCCCTCTCATTTCTGTTTCTTATATTTTGAAAACAAAATTTGCTCCAACAACACAGGAAAAGAGGAGCACAGATGTTGATGAGGGCAAGACCTGGATGACCATAAGGGGAAGACGAAAGCATCACTACGAGAACCATCAAACACATACTCTGAGACTAAATGATGACCATACAGGACTCAGCAGTGAAGTCGACTACTGGGAGAACTACAGCAGGAAACACAGCTGGAACCAGAACCAGTGGGAAGAAACTGATGATGAAAGAAACCACTGTGGAAGTGATGTTTGTGGACAGGGAGGTGAATGGACTCGGTACCATTACAGAGAAGGAGATGGTTTTGGGAAATCAGAAAATCAGGGTAAATGGCCAATCAAAAGAATGTTGATCTTCCTTGTTGTCATGATACTGACTGTTATTGGTTGTTTGTATTACTGTCACTGGAGCCGTAACACTACATGACTTGTTAAGTATTTCCTGTGATCATTTTCACAGTGATGGGCTTAAAAAAAAAAAAAGGAAAGAAATTAGCATAAAGTATTTTTCAGTAATTGTTTTAGCATAAAGTATTTTTCAGTAATTGTTTTGCACTAGACACATGAGCTATAAGTTTTAACAAATGTATTTGTGGATTTAAATAAAGTGATTTTTTAAATGGTGCGCTTGCTGCGTTTTTGTGATCAAGTTGAACATTACCTTGCTGCAGTAAGGACATTCTCCAAACACAATACTGAAGCTTTGGCGACTGGTCGGCAGACCTCTCAACCACTGAGAAGACGTATCAAGAAATGAAAGATGAAATAAACACTACCACATTAAAAATTTTAGATGGTGATCTATGATTGTTCTGTTGTTTAAAATACTATGAAATTTCTACTGAATTACTGAATCTTTGAACTCTTACCTCATAAAGACACACTTGATGGAAAGGCTGGCCACAGCGTGGGTCATTGCAGACCTGATCTGGAATGGCTGACTCAAGTCGATAAGAGTAGCAGATGCCACATTCAACACTGAAATTCTTGAGGATAGAACAACAAAATGAGAAAAACTTTCAAGTGTGCAAGCTGTCAGTAAAGGAACAAGTTAGCTTAGTGTAACCAGCAATGACATTTCTGTCATCTTTACTCACCTTTGTGTTGTTTCAAACCTGTAGAATTTACTATTTTTTCCTTGGAGCACAAAAGGAGAAATATTGACAAATCTACCAGATATCTCATGAATGCACTGATTTTCAGTAAACAATGATTTTGATTTGTACTTCACACTAAGCTAAAAAGATACATCATAGGATTTACGGTATGGACCACTTTATTATTATCATTTTTAATTAAAATTTTAATCCATTTTAAATCCAGTCCCCATTCATTGCATAACTGGTAAATAGTGACCAGTGCTAACATGAAAACAATTTCTCCAGTTGTGTTCCACTGAAATAATTCAGATTGTCATACAGGTTTGTAATCACTGAGTTAATGGTGAGTTCATAATAACACACACACACACATATATATATAAAGAAATGAAAAGCATCTCTTTCATACAGTGTATTATATCCCTATAGTCTGATCTGAAATTCTGCATTTGAAAATCACTCTCTGCTAGTGCACTTTTCTCGCTTCAGAATGTTAATGATGGTCAAGCATTAATCTGTGGTACAGACTGTGAATAAACACTGCACCTTTTAACCCGCGAGCTGAAAGAGAGAAAGCATAAAAAAATGCACACAAGGAAAAAAGATAAATGGTGGAGCTATGATTAAACAGCTCTTGATAGTGCTGAAGATTCTGCCACCTTTGTTATTGTAATGATCTTATCTGTAAACAACCCAATTAAAGGAAATCCGTGCCCACCTCTCCCGATGATAAAAACAGAGAAATGTAGGTGGTAAAGAAAAAAAAAACCACTGCAAGCTTCAAATGTGATGGTGCTGTGGAACAAATTGTAAGTGGCAGTGTATGAGATGAAAATATGCAACGTACAGATTTTTCGTGGGTGGAAGGCGATGGAAATTCTATCTCCAACACATCCCTCATATTCTGTAGGACACTGCAGTCAGGGTTCCTATGAGGAGAGAAGGAAATCAGACCTTCGTACACTAATTAAACACATACAGTCAAGTCATGATGGTATAATGAATACAGCTTAGTGATTACTGCCTAAAAAATCCAGGATATCACTGTGAGAATTAACAATCTTGGCCAAGACATTCTCACCATGTGGTTTCTGATTCATTTTACACTGTAATACAGATATCCACTGAACAATATGTGCGGCATGCATATGAAATGGCAAGTTTGCATTGAATTATGCAACATCCACTTTATGATTCCTCCTTCGAAAAAATTTAATCGGAATCAAACGGAAATGTATAATTATTTGCTCACCATAAATGCATATTAGCATTCAACTTGTTCCTTAAAGGAGTGACAACTGAAAGAGACGAGCAAGAGTTAAAATGATTAACAGACTTGAAGTGACAAATGTCAAAAGTACAGATTCCTTAAGCATTAACTTGATACTACCGAACAATACTAATAAAAATGTTTAATGATTTTGGTAGGATTTTTTAATGTTTTTGAAAGAAGTCTCTTAAGGCTCACAAAGACTGCATTTACTTGATAAAAAATACAGCAAAAATGGGAATACTCTCAATATATTAATTTAAAATGACATATATTAAAATGTAATTTATTCTGGTGATAGCAAAGTTGAATTTTAAGCAGTCTTCAATACCACAAAATCCTTCCGAAATTATTCTAATATGCTGATTTGGTACTGAAGAAACATTTTTTTATCACTGATGTTGAAAACAGTCCGTGATACAGTTTTTTCTAGCTGAATACAAGTAATCATTAAAAAAAAAAACATTTTGAACGGTAGTGTATATTGTTTAAAAATATATCCATATTCACTTGAATATCAACTAATTTTTTTAAATAAACTATATTTATGTCATCTAATTTTTTTATTGGTATTTTATCTATCTGTCACATTGGTATGATGACCCTAGTTAACACAGTGCACGTTATCTGTTCTGTCGCGTCTTCAATTATTCATTATTAAAATATACACTTATGTTTTTTTGTAATAGCGATCCACACTGGATTTCATAATGTTTGCAAAGCACTGGGGGACAAAAACGTCATCAACATAAATCATATCAATCAATCTGCATGGCAAAAACAAGCCCGAGGGAGTAAGAACGGCGCTCACCCCCCTGATGTAGCCGAGCAGTTTCAATTAACTCTACCTCATCTCTCATTCAGCGTTCCTCACCTGAACGCAGAGCACTGACAGACAATGCACAGCCACGTCATTTCTTACCTCTAATCTCTATTCTCTTGAAGAAATGCCACAGTAGAGCGGCTGAAAGCACAGTCAACAAACAGTCTGACAGAAAGGGAAATATTCAAATAATTCAAATAAAACGCGCTCATCATGGCTGTTCCACCCGAGAGATCAATCTAGGAGGAACGTGATAGCCGCACTCTCTGTTTGTCATTTGTAAATGCAAAAAGCAATATTTCTGTCTGACCCCGCGCTCGGAGGGTCTGCGACTGCCACCGTCTTGACTATTGAAGTGTGGATTTAATATCAATGAATAACATTGCTAGGCAACCGACAATGTGTTCTGTGTGCCACTGTCAGCCAAGCATGACCTTGGATTTAAAGAAACAATCACGGCGGCTTAAATAGTGCAAACTGACCTCCATTCTGGCACCATCTCACTCGAAATCTAAAAGCACATTGCGCCGCAAACATATTGCGGGCTGTCAGCTGGGCCGCTCCAGCTGTAGCGCTCCTGTCTAAATGCAGTAAAGCATTTACAGCATGTGCACTTATGTACGGAGGTAATTGAAAAACAAGAGGCACGAGTTTCTCACATCCGAGCTGCCTCTCACATGCAGGAAAGCATAATAAAAGTGCTATGGAGATAAACAGAGAGATTTGCAGATATGAAAAATGCCTACCGTGCTCAGCCCCGAGCAAACAGCACTCCGGCAGCATTTTGGGGTGTCTGGGGTCAATTTGTACCTTTATTGAGACATTGTTTCCTGGGGAAGAACAGCGATATGGCAGCTTAATATCTTGGTAAAAATGATTGTGGACGGCCATAGCTGGATGGATGGCGGTTGATCTGCAAATAATGAGATTCAAATGTAGTATTATGAATGTAATGTTACCGATGGCGATCCTTCTCATGGAGTCTGCTTTCGTGGGTTTTTCTGGTTCAAGTACCCACGTCTGCTCATCTATCTCATCCAGCACAGACCAGAACTCGGACAGAGCCTCCACATTTAACAGGAACTGACTGTGGACACTGGCTAAGGTGCTCTGGGTGTAAAACAAAGGGCAATAAATTAGTCTCAAATGTATTTTGTATTACATTTTTAGTGCTGTCAAACCATGAATCGCGATTAATTGCATCCAAAATTCAAGTTTTTGTTTGCATTGCATACAGTATGTGTGGGTACGGTGTATATTTGTTATGTATACGTAAATACACACACAGTGTATATATATATATATATATATATAGATGTTATGCTTGTATATTAAATGTATATATATATATATATAAATACATGTAAATATTTTAACATTTATACTGTACGTGTGTGTATTTATATATAAATAATAAATATGCACAGTACACACACACATTTTGATTGTGATTAATCTGAACAATCTTTTGACAGCACTTTGACAAAAGTTCATTTTTAAATTCCTAATTGTGTTCCTGTAGCTCAGTTGGTAGAGCACTGCGCTATCAAGCGCAAGGTTGGGGGTTCGGTTCCCCAGGAACACATGATATGTAAAAATTGATAGCTTGAATGCACAGTAAGTCGCTTTGGATAAAAGCATCTGCTAATACATTTAAATTCATTATTTACTCACCCTCATTTCATTCCAAACTTAACTTTCTTTTTTTTTCTGGCCCACACTGTGAAATGAAACACTTCTTGTTCTTTATACAATTTCGTTGACAATAGTGTATGAATTCGTATGAATGACATCTCACAAAGAAGTCACTTTCAAATCAAGCAGCTGTTGGTTAATGTGCAAATTTGAGCGAACAACTGAACCTTTTGCCTAATGGTGTCGAAATACTATTGGTTAAACAGACCAAAACAAAACCTGGAAGGAGTGGAATGATTGTACTAATTAAGACATGAATAAATGATTTCTGCCACAGTATCTGAAACATTTTATGCCACTAAACCATAATCATGCAACTGATCAATGCTATTTTTGGCATCATATTTAAACTCTAACTGGCTCAAACATTTCAGTTTGAATGGACATGAAGCCTCTCAGTCCGCGGTTGTACTCTTTAAACGTTTTTCCGAGTCTCAGAAGTGCCTAGAAGCTAGAAATAGTATCCTTTTAAATTTTTGTGCAACTCTTGATCTGCTGGAACAACAGTTTTTTTTCTTCTCCCAGTCTGACATTGGCTAGGCTGTCTTTAATAACTCCTGAACGCTTCTGCATATGGAAGATGTTGATACTGTCCACATGTCTGGTTTCATATCACTGCTTTATACAAACTCTTCAACCCTCTGCCATCAACACTCAGGGAGGAAAATGAAAAAAAGAAACATTCCCACTGAAGTCTTGCCAAGTCTTCATCAACTACCTGTCAACAAACCATTGATTAAAGCACCAACCAAGAACAAATCAAATATAAAATGTGACTGAACAGGAAAAGACCAAAACTCATACATCAGCAAACAAGAGAAATTCAGCAATAGCGTTTGATCACTAAGAACCACAGTCGACCCATCTACAGTTCAGCATAACGGCTTCCTTTAATTCTAACATACACAAACACAGTAGGCCTCTGTTTCCTTTGGATCTGTCCAGTGGCGAGGCAGAGCTAATGGTTTGAGTATGGCCACTCATAAATCACAGCTGATGATTGACAGCTGATGGGCTCTGGCCCCGTTTCACTCCATGCTGTCAGAGTGAGGGAGCACAGGTCGCCCACACCGCTGTGACCTCAGACCCACACTCCTCGCTTTCCACCCGGCTGCCAATTCAAGTCTTTAATCTGAGCCCAAAATCAGAACGCTTTAGTCTGGACACCAGATCCTCTCTGCTCAAAGCCACGACCACTGCTTTATTTTTAGTGATGATAAATACGATAAGGCTTATTTAGCATTGAAAAAGGCAGCAGCTGCAATTAACTTTGTGTTATTACACTTTTGAATATCTAAAATGAAGCCACCCTAACTGCACATATATTATAAGCAGTCCATATACTGTATACTGCGGAAAGTAAACTTTGAAAATGAAAAGGTAACAATTTCAATTTATGTTTTATTTTATTTATCATAATTTTTTTTTTTTACAAATGTATTTTTAGGGCTGTCCATTTATGTAAAATAAATAAATAAAATTACAACAACAACAACAACAACAACAAAAAACACATTTATAGAATTTGAAATTAGTCATATTTCATTCTGCTTTTTTTTTAGACTGGATGGAAATGAGAATTATGAGATGAATATTATTTAATTCTACTGAAAGACACACACACACACACACACACTTTAAAAAGGCTATTGGATAGTACAGAGATAAAAACATGTCTAAAACATGTCTATATACAGAGTATTTTAAGTGGTCTGTGTATTTTTGCTGTGATCCAAAGGAAAACTAGATTGATTTTAGATTGTGAGATGTAAAATCACATTTGTCAACAGTCATTTTAAAGCATTGTAATATCTCAACAACATAATACAGCCAATCTCAGCTGATTTAAGAGGGACAGGACTGGTTGTATTTAGAGGATGAGATCTCATGTGTTTTTCTTTTGTCACATAATTTGTGTGTGCTGATGTTGATTATGTGCCTGATTCTCTGATACATTTCCATACATGTTAAATTGAAGAGCACAGAATCAGAGCTGAATGGAGCAGCCAGGGCTGGTAATTGAACATAACAAAACAAATCAAATGACTTCTGTTTTGTTTTAGACAGTAGCACTAAGGCAAGGGATATGCAGACAGAAAATCTAACAGCATAGTAATCTGAATAAATACAGTCTTTCTTAAGACTAGAACATATTAATGTGAATAAGCTTTTTCCTGACGCCACATGGGAGGGGACGTTTTGATATAGGAAGGAGAGCATAAAACAAATCTGATGGGTCATTGTGCCAATACAGCACACCCAATTTAGCATTGCACAGGTGCAAAGACACAGCAATTATTTCCCAATTAATGCCGGTTGTGTGATTATAGTTATGCTTTTATTTAAATATATGGTGCAGGCCTCATAATTGAATTTCTCTTGGAAATGTGCCCAAAATGTGGAACGGCACAATGAATAATACCCATTGAGTTGACAGCATGCTTACTGTTCTGTTAACTCTCCCAATTAGGTCCCTTCTCATAATGTTCAATGGTGCATTTTCAGTCATTTAGTGAACAAGTGTCAAGTAAATAAATCAATAATTGCACACAGAGAAATATGTATCCCTTAATGCTCATAGTCTAGAATTGTGATTGTTAAAGACCCACCATGTAATAAAGCAATGCTGGGCTAAACAAATTATTATTATACTGTATAAAACACACTACATAGTGGAGAAGGGTCATACATGACATCAATGCCTTTATAAACATCATAAACATAAAAGTACATGAATATGGTAATCATTCACGATCACTGTAGATGGCTGCATCAATAACACAATTTTGGCTTTTCAATATCTCCGTATAACTAATAAATGGATATCTTGACAGCAAATGAACAGCGTGTCTTTAGTGAGAGCTGTCAATACATTCAATAATTAAAAAGCAACTATGAATATTTAATCATTTAATTTGTTTTAAACTTTCATAGTTTTGTAGTTCACATGGAGGAAAAAATTAAATAAATAATAATGTTTATTATTTTATAAGAATATATATTTGTCTAAATATATTTTAGCTCTTATGAATATAGTGGCTTATAAATAGCTTTCTCCTTACTTGTCAAGCATCTGCTAAATAAATAAATGTAATTATAGACACACACACACACACACACACACACACACACACACACACATATACACATACAAACATACATGTGTGTATATATATATATATATATATACACACACACACGTATAAATATATTAATATTGATATAATAATTATATATTATAGTTTTTAAATTATGATTTAATTTATTAAGGGACAAAAAGCTGTCCAAACCTACCTGACCCTACGTGAAAAATGAAGTGACCCCTCCTGTTAACATCACGAAAGAACTGTGATTAATCACATTATTTTAGAAAGCTTTTAGAAAGGAATTTCACTACCCACACCCAGGCCTGATTACTGCCAGACCTGTTGAATCAAAAAAATCACTTAAATTGAACCTGTCCGACAAAGTGAAGCAAGCTTAAATAGCAACACATCATGCCATGATCTAAAGAAATTCAATAACAAATGAGAAACAAAATAGTTGCCATGTTTAAGTCTGGAAAGGGCTATAAAGCCATTTCTAAGGCTTTGGGACTCCAGTGAACCACGGTTAGAGCCATTATCCACAAATGGAGAAAACCTGAAAAAGTAGTGAACGTTCCCAGGAGTGGCCAGTCTACCAAAATTACTTCAAGAGCGCAACGTCAACTCATCCAGGAGGTCATAAAAGAACCAAGAACAACATCTAAAGAACGGCAGGCCTCACTCACCTCAATCAAGGTCAGCGTTTATGATTCAACAATAAGAAAGAGACTGGGCAAAAACGGCATACATTGGAGAGTTCCGAGGAAAAAGTCACTTTTGACCAAAAAGAACATAAAGCCTTATTTCACATTTGCCAAATTATCCCCAAGACTTTTGGGCAAATATTCTGTGGACTGATGCATCAAAAGTTGAACTTTCTGGAAAAACAGGATTTCATAAAAAAAAACATCATACCGACAGTCAAACACGTTGTTGGTGGTGTGATGGTCTGCTTTGCAGCTTCAGGAACAGGACGACTTGCCATAATTGAATTGGAACCATGAATTCTGCACTCTATCAGAAAATCCTGACCACAAGCTCAAGCGCACTTTGGTTATGCAGCAGGACAATGATCCCAAACACACCAGCAAGTCCACCTCTGAATGGCTCAAGAAAAACAAAATGAAGGTTTTGGAGTGGCCAAGTCAAAGTCCGGACTTAAATCTGATTGAGAAGCTGTGGCATGACCTTAAACAGTCCATTCATGCTCGAAAACCCCCCAGAGTGGCTGAATTAAAACAATTATGCAAAGAAAAGTGGGCCAAATTTCCTCCACAGTGATGTGAAAGACTCATTACGTGTCATCGCAAACACTTGATTGCAGTTGGTGGTGCACAACCAGTTATTAGATTTAGGGAACAATTACTTTTTCACGTAGTGCCAGGCAGGTTTGGACAGCTTTTTTCCCTCAATAAATGTCATAATTTAAAAACTGCATTTTGTATTTACTTGCATTATCTTTGTGTTATATTAATTTTTTTGAAGATTTAAGTGCAAAAACCTTTTCAGGGCATTGTGTGTGTGTATCATACATATAATGCTGTATATAATATATAATGACAGTAAAGGCATTTAATTTATATTAAATCAGAAACAATTATTTAAAATTTTAATATTTCACAATATATTTTTTTAATTAAATCAAGTAAATCCATCCTGGTGAACGTATAGGACTTTATTCAAAACATTAAAAGATCTTACCAACCCCAAACTTTTTATCTGTATTGTATTTTTTTTTTTTTTTAAATAGGTAGAGGGGTTAAAATTCATGCAGTGAGCATTGTTTCTCTTTGTGCACTCCAAGAGTCAGACCGGGTGGCTGGTTGAGTGTAAATCCCGCTGAGACACACCTGCACCACTGTGTCTGCCACCAAACAAAGAGCACACCCCGCCAAATCTCCTGATCCATATTCTACATTACTCACAAACTCACTGACACTCTCTCTCACACACACAGTCAGTTGAGCGCAGGTAATCATTACTCATTTAAATGTACGTGAGAAGCAGGCAGACAGGCCTTTCTCTTCCCTGAACAGAGGAGATGCATCAAGACATCAGCAGCGCAGCAGGACTTCAGCCGACAGAAGGCTGCTGTGTGCTGAGCTGGTCTTCTCTGTCAGAGAGCCATGTTCCACTGCCATCCCTCACCCAACACAACGCACAACCCTCCCTAACTCACACCACTGCTGTGCAATATGCCAATTCGCTTTCATCCACCTCAAAGTAATTGGAGCAAACGTATGACTGAAGAGGAGCCTGTTTTTCAGGGGAGGCGGAGAAAACAGAGGATGATGATAAAAAGAAAACGACAGTGAAAAATGGGTCTCCGTTCTCGCTTTTAATTGTTAAACGTAAGAGGAAACTCGTCGAGGCTCATTAGAGGCCGCTAACATATGTAGCTTTCCAGATCACCGTCCTGTCGGTTTATTTGGCACAGTTTGAGCCTTTGTGAGCAAGTTATTGTTTTTTTTATGGAAGCAACATCAAAGCGGCGGTGGAACGGAACACCTTTTATCAAGAAAAACACACTTTAAAATGCCAAAAAAACTTTGTTAATTAAAAACATTGTACTTAAAAAAAACAATTATTTTTAAAGGACAATTTTGGTAATATGATAAAAAGCCAAATCAACCTTTCCATAAAAACAAAAAAAATTATATTCAAAAAAGTTAAGTAATTTCACAACTATTTACCTGAGAGTTCCACGTGATGACCAATGGAACAGGAAGATCTGCAGAAAACTCTGGGGCCTCAGTTGGATACTAAAAAGAGGGGGGGGGGGGGTATATGATCAAGGTTTAAATCAGTAAGCTACGTGGTAAGGAAGTTATTTTTTAAGAAGTGACAGTAAATTATAATATTACAAAATATCTTCATTTTAAATTATTCCAGTTCTTTTGAGCTTTCTATTCATCAAATGCTCCTGAAAAAAGTCAAGGTTTCCACAATAGTATTGCACAGCACAGCTGTTTTTAACATTGATAATAAGAAATGTTTCCTGAGCACCAAATCAGTATATTAGATTGATTTCTGAAGTATCATGTGATACTAAAGACTGGAGTATTGGCTGCTGAAAATTTAGCTTTGCCATCACAGGAAGAAATTACTTTTTCAAATATATTCAAAAAAAAAAAAAAAAAAAGAAAAAAAAAAAAAAAAAAACACCATTGATTGCTGTACTATTATTCTTACTTTATTTTGGTAAGCCTTAATGAGCATAAGAGACTTGGGTAATAACAATGGTATGGATACTGAACAATAGTGAATATTATATACAACATGAATATAAAATCTAATCATAAATGAATACAATTACAGTAAAAAATATTAATATGTTTATATTAAAATAAATTGTATATTTAAAGAGCTTATCTACTCTCCATGCTAAACACTGGGAGAACTGAAGGCCTTTCTTAATCAACCTCTTTAAATCTCAAAATTATCTTACATATGTTTTCTTGCTACAACCAATACTACAACTTAGTGTATGACCCCACAACCCACATTTCCACCAGCAGCAGAGATGCCTACTGGCTCATGTTGAGTAAGCTGCTTCTGGGTGAAGGAGGGCCTTGTGAGAGGTGCCCAGCTCCGGGAAGATGAGCAGATGTGAGGTGGGTAGATCATGGCTATTTTTAGCACCCAGCAGGATGGTGGGCAGGTGGGCACAGGGGTCTTCTCATGCCCTGCTGAATCTCATCAGGACACTGTGGAGTGTCCACAAGGAGCCACTGGCATCTATACCATGTCATCACTTCCAATGCCAGGCAGAGCTCACTCACACCGCCTGACTCTCAGACTAAACCACTCACATGCCACAATTTTCTGCTTCTTCTGTGGCCCCTGTAATCACCTTATGAAGTCACTCATGGTCTTATCTGTGCCACTGCATCCCCGCAAACTCTCTGGCCTCTCCTTCAGGCCCTGCCACAATCTCACGGCTCCATCTCGCAACATAATCTTACAGTCACAGCACATTAGTGCCACCTGCTTAAAGTTAGATACCTAAACCAAAGTTCTTCTCCTTTTGCAGTCCAGCTCAGTCTGAGAATCTAGAAAGCTGTGTGAATGGTGTGATCCAGACATCTGTGACCCACAAAAATCAGAATTTTTTTGTGAACTTTAATATAAAGGGGAAATTGTCACATTCAGAAAACGGACCAAAAATGTAATATGAAATATATATATATATATATATATATATATATATATATATATATAATTTTACACATTTATGCTCAGTAATAGCATTTTCTAAAGAAAATTAGAATCTTTCCTAATAAATGTTCTTTTGAGCTACATATTCTTTATACAAAAATATCAAGCCGCACAACTGTTTCCAACATTGATGATAATAATAACAAATGTTTCTTGAGCAGCGAATGAGCATATTAAAATGATATCTGAAGGATCATGTGACACTGAAGATTGGGGTAATTCAGCTTTGCTATTACAAGAATGAATTATAGTTAGAATTGTATTACACTAAAATGGTTATCTTAAATTGTAATAACGCTTCATATTAATTTCACCTTGGTAATCAAAAGAGATAAATAAATAATGATACTAAATTATTGTGCTTAATTGACAAAACCTAGTTTTTACTAAATGTAAATAATACAACCCTTAAAAAGGACCATGCAAAAACTGATCATAAAATAAAACATCAGGCTGAGAGAAAATAAGAAATAAAATAGGGCTTGACCCCTGGTTTGACCTTGGACTTGAGCTTGACTGTAATGGCATGTTGACGACCTGCAGAGTCATCTGCCTTCAGCTTTAGTGTGCGGAACTCTGCATCAATGAAGAGTAGCCTGCCAAAACAGATCGACAGCACCACACATAAGAGCACACACAGTATACACACATCAGACTGGTCAACAGTGACCACTTACCGAACATCTTTTGTAAGTAAAAACATAACTGCTGATTCGTTAAAGAATGTGTATTTTGGTCCTAACTCAAATCAGACAAGATCTTTTGGTTTGGGGGGAAAACAGATTTTGGTTGATTTCTTCATTTAGAGAAGTGCCTAATATCTACACAATCCTTTCTCCCAGCAAAGAGTGCTGAAAGTCTTGAATCGACTACAGCGACCACAGCTGATTTATTGCTATAATTCCAGCACTTCACATGACACACTTGTATTTCAGCAGCTTATTTACGAGTCGTGTAACAGCATATCGTGGTTAGTCCATACATGCACACTTTGCTCTGAGTGTTCCCATTGGCAAAAACTGCAGGATCACATATCAACATTCTGTCCCTAAGCACTTAGATCCACATAAAAACTCTGGGAGAAGAACTTCTACACTTTCCTTTGGCTTACACTCTCCTCTGCTATTAGTGTAGAAAGTAGACAACTTTATGTACCTTAATACAACATTTTTTTTTTTTTTTTAATAACTCACTAGTGACTCATTAGCATTTAAAGGAACATGCACTAAAAGGGCTTACTGAAAACTACAGACAGAGTAGAGAGGTTGTTTTACAGTACCATTGAGAAATTTTAACCAAAGTATGTTATACTTTTCATTAAGACCCTAAAGAGTCATATTAACTTGTAGAAAATGGGCATCCGATGACCCCTTAAAACAATAAAATAAAATAATAATATATATAACAAACGTTTACCATAATGCATTGTGGATTACCCTAATAGCAGCAATCTATTTTTACAAGATATATTTTGCTAACATTTTGACGGATCCACCTACAAATAATCTTTTCGATTTTCTGTTTTCTGCAATGCTCAAAATGTCCTTAATGCTCAGTGTTTTTCTCTCACAAGCCATGGAGCAACAGGACAAATCTTTTGCATCACATTCAATTACATGAGCTTTTGGCACAAAATCACACCAATCATTCATTTCTTCAAAATTGAGATCTCTTTTCTGAGCTGGAACCTCATTCAGCCACTCTGCATTCTACAAGAATCTCCCGCCACAGTATCAGGCCTTGCTGGCGTTCACCTCAGTTGATTGAAACAGCTTGACGGCTCGATGTCTTGCTGGGAGGATTGATGAGAGCATTACATTTGCAACTAGAAAATCAGCTCCCCTCATAAATGGCGAAGGAACATTTGGCATGTTTGCATACAAACAGGCCATAGATGAAAGCGTAAAGCTGTAGAAAAAAATAATAAAAATACAAAATAAAAATCGGAAGAGTAAGATAGGGAAAACACAAACCGTAATACCGTCAAGGCCACTTTTGCGAATACTTCTCATCACAACTTTCCAGATATGCAAAAAGCCAGCTGCTGAAAATAGTACAGTTATTCCATTCTCACAGGTGCCACCAGGGATCATGGGTTTTAAGATATAACTGCTGGCTAGAGTGAGATGTTGAGAAGACCAGCCAATAGGAAACCTGCTCGGGTGTCATTATCTTGGCGGGGTGTTAAAAGACCACAGCGAGGGGCCCCATGCTTCTCTCTCATACATGTGCAAGGTGTGACAACCTCTCACCACGGCTCCCATGCACCAATTGTCTAAAAAAACTCTTTCAGTTCTTCAACAGTTTCAGATGACGATGTCAGACCATATGCAATATCTCACAGTAAAATGGGAGCACAATGGGATCAAAGTCAAAATATTCAAGTTTCATTTTCTTATGACCTAATGCTTTGCTGTGATACACCAAATAGCGCACTTACACTGCAGCCAGAGACTGATGTTTTGTAATTTTCTAAATATCTGACTCTTTTGAACTATTATGGGGATAAGAGGGGAGAACAGACTTGACCCCATCTATACAGTAATTAACAGTAAATGTGGCTTCTTCAAGGCAACTAAAACTCATTAAAATGACCAGGTTCTGCGGCACTTCCCCCTTCCTAAACCAATCAGGGTCCACAACGGTTCCAGACTTGAGGCTATTAACAGAGACACGAATTAAGGATCTTAATTAATCTCAAGTGCATTTACAGATAGCGCTGGTGTATAATACTTCTGACCGCAATTCAGGTCTGAAACATGCACCTTATTTCCAGTCTAACTTTTCAGTCTACATTTCCCCATTAAACTTGAGAGTGGGTCTCCAATTAGACCAATTTGCATTTGCTAATATCATAATTATATCTTTGGACATTAATAGAAAGTGGAAAATGAGAAGCCTAGTGAAATCACAACTTGATACCTGGGTGACAGACACCACATTAGCCTCTTCTATTATGAAGCAAGAAATCTGACACACTGTTTTCATGAAACTATAGTAAGTTTCTATTGTCCTACATGTTTATAGTAATGCAAAGGATTTGTACTATATGTCATTATAAGAGAACACAATGCAATGTGAGCCGAGGGAAGCACTAGGCCACTAGAAACATCATACTTATCCCATCCTAAGATTTCCATTTCTGTTATCAGCTGGGAATAATACTGAGGTGGTGAGAAGGATTGACATCCTGCTTGGCTCTTCAACGCCGCTTCCTGATAATAGACAAGTTTGTAAAGAGAATCATTTATTCAATCTGCGGGTCTCGTGCTTATTATGGTAATATGATGCTGAACATTACATCATGTGTAACATTTGTCAACATGAATATGGTAATGTCGACCCCCGGGGGAAAATCGTGCAATATTTTAAGAATATTTACCAATACTGTCCTGAGTTCCATGATAAAAGCCATCAAATTAGTTGAATGCTGTAACCTCTGTTAAAAGAAAATCATTGTGATTAAACTATTAGGCTACATACAGAATATCAAAACCAGCACCTGTCATTTGACTAATGAGAGTAACCATTAGAGTTAATTTTTATTAATTTTAAATTCAAAAGAAAGTAATGAACTTTAACTAGTTAGGGTACCACATAAATCTAGGCAGGGTAGATAATAAATTTAATCTTCTTACCCTAGAGGCATATGGAAAAAGCCTTTCCCCCATGCCAAACATTATGTTAATTAAGACGCATTTCTAGAATGATGAGAAATAGCTTCAAACTATTTGCCTTTGATTTATTGTAGGCCTACCTGCTTCACAATATGTTGATAACCATGAAGTAGCCGCTTCATTTGCCAGCAACAATGCAGTCTGCAAAACAACCAAAGACAAGTACAAGAAAATTTAATAAGAAGAATTTTTTTAATAATTTATATTTATATATATATTTATATATATATGTATTTATATATATATATATATATATATATAACCGTTTTATTCGATTTGTTATATACATTGTTATACATCACCAAAAAAATGGAGGGATTTTTTTTTTTCTTTTACATTCAAGCACAGTGTTAAGCTAGCTTTCACTATTCTAGACTGTTTGTGCTGCCTCTAAATAGTCCAATCAGCAACGAGTCGCGTTTTGTGTAGTATCGCCCCTTTTTTGGGCAATTTCTGTCAAACTGTCGCCCCGAGTGCTCTCATAGACTTTCATTCAAAGATAATTTTTTTCGAACTGCAGGCACTGCAATGCAATCTCAATGAGTTCCGGGGGGCTAGCCCTAAAGTGCTTTCGTCATCGTGTGTAACCTAACTTGTGCAACGACTGGTGGGAACAGTGACATCCAATAAAATGTAAAAACTATTTTGAATCTTAACAACAAGAAAAAATTAAAAACTACTTTAATATCTTTATCAAATGTGAAAAAAAAAAATAATAAAAAGAGAGACGGGAACAGCTATGCCTTTGTCAGCTGAACTTGATCGACATCACGGCGAACGTTACCTCAGCGCTGATTAATTCTATCGTGTCATTGAAAGAAATACCATTTATTCATCGTAGCAATAAGGATAAATTGACAATTAAAGAATTAGGACAACCAAGACCAAATTTAAATATCAAACAAGTATCTACAAAGGGCAGGAAGTCGTATAAATGAGGATTTTCGAGGATTTCGTATTCTGCTAATTTACCGCTGCATTTTGTTCATCCCAAGAGCGTGACAGACATCACATGGACAACTACAGGTGTCACCAAAATACATCATCTCTCGGAGAAGGTGAAAAAACACGAAAGAGCAAAGATGCATATGGATATTAAGGAGCAGTATAATATAAGTGAGTAATATATATATGTATATATATACACACACACACACACACACACACACACACACACTGTATATAACAAATCAAATAAAACAGTTAAAACTAAAATAATAAAAAAAGTACTGTTTATGAGTGAATTATTTATGTTGGCTCAACATTATATACACTAATTTAAACAGAATGAAAAAGCCTTGGAGCGGTTTAAAAGCATTTTGGTAACTTTATCAAAAAATACAAATATGAAAATGATTTTACATTATTCTTGCTGACAATATAGTATATTTTCTTATAAGTGTACCTGATTTATTATATATTTATTTATTTATTTTTGATTACTGTTGTTTATGTTCTCTGCTACCTTAATAAAAAGGCAATAACATATACACAGACATGACATTCGACGACCATCATATAGAAAACTACTTTTAAAGAAGTTCTAATGCAATCATACTTTGCCTGTTTCATCTGACGATCAGGCGGTAGAGATATTCTTATCCTGAAGTCTTTTTCCTGTCAAAGATAAAATAATGAGAAATGTGACACTTGTTACAATCGGTTCAACCTTCTGGTATACGATTCACACGACATTAACGTTCACAGTGTAAACGAAGCTGACAACCTACGCTGTCTTATTTAATATGACTGTGAACTGAGATGTGAAACTTTTCTTACCATTACTGTGATGAACCCGTCATAGACTGTCTTCTCCTTATTAAGCGGAATAATCATAGGACTTTCTCTCATCAGCAAACAGTTCATGATGAAAAATAAGTATGCAAAAGCACAGGCTGAATATAAACCGCTAGCTAAACACCTATTTACATGTCTAGACAATAAACTAAACTTTATAAACACAAACTAAAGCTTTATAGGCAGAACACTACTGTCAGAAGCAGTGTCCGCTAACTCCGCTGTTGTTATAATATACAGGCAAAGCGAAAGTTCCCGCGAAAAAGACTCAAGCGTCACTGACGCTGACGTCATTAAAGTTTGAATGACCGAACTTTATTTGAACTAATTTGACAGAATTTTATAAACACATTTACCTGCAATTTATTAGCAGTGTGCACGAACAGAATCTCTAAACATCTTGTGAAAACGCCCAATGTGACGCAATTATTCTAGAAGTATTTTGCAGTTGTAAATTCAAGCTGTTTTATGACTTCTCCAAACTAAAATTCCAGTATCGTCATATTTGTGTTGTATCTGCTGGGTGAACAAGTGAACGCAATAAACCCAGACTTGCATATATTAGACAACAAGATACAGTAAACTAACGCATGAAGAGCTTGAGCAGTCTTTTCAGGATTGATATTTTCAGGTAGGGGCAAGTTGTCACACGTTTTTATCAAACCACATTGTAGTAATTATTTGTTCAAATCAATCGTATTGTACGTTATATTTTTACCTGTTTGTTTCATTAATAGTTTTGTATTTCATAAATGTTTTCCTCTTATACTTTGCAGCTTTTGTTGTTACTAGGCTATCAGGACATATTATTTTATTTTGTTTAATGTATTTATCCTGTAATTTAATAAGATGTGCTCATTTATTTATTTATTTATGTAAAAGAGTATGTTTTAATTATTTATTTTAAATTAGTTTAAATAATTTAAATTAGTTAAAAATGAACTGATTAGAACTGGTTCAAGGAATGTTCCAATGTATGACATGTTAAATTAACTTTATTTGTTTTCACTGGGCAAGACGGTGGAAATCTTAATTGCTATTATTTATTTATTTACTTATATATTTATTCATTTACTTATTATTATTTGTAGCCAAGATTGTGTGTTTATACCAAAAATGAGTCTGAAAAATATTCACTGGACTAAATAGTGTGACACATACAGTAGCCAGAATCTCACAAATATCATCATATCAGTTGTTCTCTGACAGGTTTCCATTGTGGCAACACCCCACTTAAAAATGTATTTCCCCCAATAGGCTATAGCACCCATCTTGCATTAATACTTCAGTTAA
The DNA here is from genome assembly GCF_963082965.1 of Carassius carassius. Lineage (NCBI taxonomy): Eukaryota > Metazoa > Chordata > Actinopteri > Cypriniformes > Cyprinidae > Carassius > Carassius carassius. Next base: position 13,867,101 of record NC_081768.1, read on the forward strand.
AATATAAACAGTGAAAAATAACTTTCCCCTGCCCTTATCATTTTTTACTGAGATGCTATGGATGCAGATATCTATGAATGGATGTTTTGGTGTCTATTTCCCCCTTCATTAAGCCTCACAGCAGCGTGTTTTTAATCCAAAAATGCTCAGATATTCAGTAAAGCTGCCTTTAAGCAAACACACATCATTACAGCTGAGAGCCCTGTATTGGAGTGTGTGATTGTATATAGCTTGTGTAGAGTGTCAAGCGTGCGTGCTACACATTGTGCCTGGAGAGATTGATGTTTTGTCATCCACCTGCTTCTATGCTGTAAAAGCAAGCGCAGCAAAGGCAAACCTACCCAGCTTCAAAATCCAAACAAAGAAATCTTAGTGGGCTGTTTACATATCTGTGGAAGGATATCTGGGCTTGTGTTGACGGGGTGCTAGAGTGGCTGAGAGATCAGTCCCCGCACAATGGGTGAGTGTTAAATGCTTTTTTGTTTGCGACAGTGAGGATCAATTTAAAGAGATTTTGGCTCTGGCTGTGGTTTGGAGAGGGTGAGCCTGGCAACCTCACATAGAGAGAGAGAGAGAAAGGTTCCTATTTCCCTTCACATGCAGATTGTTACAGCCGTACATTGCACAGGGTTAATGGCAGTCCTGAATAAAGGATTTAAACAATTATGCTTTTTGGAATTGCTACAGAAATGCGGATTATTTCTTTTCTCCTGCGATTGCCTTTTCCTGCGGCATCTGCCTTTCTTTTATACCTTTTGAGGAGCGTGATCTATTGTGCATTGTTTATCTCCAGCCATGGTCACTTCTCTGGAATGCAATTGGCTGGAACTACATCGTGTGGGTCTTGCTCCCTGCTTTTTTTTCCCCTCTCTCTCTCCCTCTCTCTCTAACAGATTCTTTTGAAGCGAGACAAGAGCAGGGGTGGCCGATTTATCGTGCCTCTCCCTCTCCTTGCCATGCATTCATCTGAATGAGAATAAGGAGCTATTGTTCTTTTCCGATCTCGGTAGACAAGCTTTAGTGCTGTTTTTACGAACCGGTTTGAAAATATATAGTTCATTACTGCTAGAATGTGGATCGTGAGATCCACTATAGGTGATTTATATGCTCATATAAAATCAGATTAGAATGTTCTTGATTGTAATGCATTTTTTTATTAAATTTTTGTAAGTTTTAGAGGACATTTCAGAAAATGATTATATCAAGCATATTGTATTTTCTAAATAGTATTATAGTTTTTTTAACTAATATAATTTATAACATTATTATTTTTACATAGTTTTTAGATTTTAGACAATTAGTTTTTAATTGTTAATATACATAATTTTGAAATAAGCGTTTATTTAATTTTATTATAATATTTTATCAATAAAAAAATGTAGATTTAAATGTTTAGTTTCTCAGCCCTGAACACCTGTGCATACTAAGCAGACAGCGAGAATGAACCACTATGATGTAGACTTTGGCATGTGTATTAGTCGCAGCTTTACTAGAGCTCCCATAGCTGCCCATTATTTGAATGACTGGTGTAATGAGACGGATCAAACCCAGTGCTGAGCTGACCAGGGAAGCCAAGCATGTCAGCTATTTGGCCAGGGTCCTGGACCATCATTACACTTTCTTTATGGAGCCATTCAAACTGTACATGAAGCACAATATGTCAGTGGAAATTAAAGTGTCCCAGCACTCTCTCCTCGATCCTGCTCATTTACCGTGTGCACTGGCTGTTAGCCTTTGCATGTCTGTAATGGGACACCTTCCCATGACTCACCACCAGCCAAATGCTTCAAAGTTATATACTGCTTGGATATAGTTCACCAGTGGCTCAAAGTCGAAAAAGGATAAATAAATAAAAAAAGATAAAGAAAATATATATCAGAATGTATCTTGCTGAATGTCTACAAAGTCTACAGACTGGGGCTAACTGTAACACCTTTCAAATATATCGTTTAAAACCCTCTTAAATTATTACTATTTTTTTTATTTTGTAAATTATGTCAACCAAATTAATTACAGCATCCTATCTTCATCTTAGTTAATGTTTAAACAAGTGGATATAATGAAACATTCAGACAAAAGTCAAGTTTATAATGAAGGTAGATTTTAATTGAAAGATCAGGTCAGGTTTAGGCAAGTTGGCACATTTTTGAAGTTGTAAATAAATTTATACAGTTAATTAATTACAGTTTTTGTGGCTAAAACAATTGTTTGAAGTTTCTTGTTACTGTTAATGTTATCATGAAATGGCATATATATATATATATATATATATATATATATATATATTAGTTTAATTTCAGTATGTCTCCTATTATACAAATTGACTTTCAAAAATACTTAAAAATGCCTTGATTTTTCAAAAGACTTATTTTTTTTCTATGTTGCTGTCTATGTTATAATGGAATGGCATACATATAAAAAATTTATTGTTTTACATGTTTCAGCACACCTGCTAATATAGAAATGATTTCAAAAATAAAATGAAAATAAAAAGTGTGACAACTAGCTCCAGTCCCCCTATATTGTATGTGCCAACTGTAGTATTGAATATAAGAATTAGCTGAATTGCTTTTCCAATTAAGCCTAGCTGTTAGCACACTGTCACCCATCCACTGCAGTGTGTCTGAATGAACACTACGGCTAATTTGCTGTATCACGCTCTGGACCAAACCCTTTTCTTGTGGAGGTGAGGCAGGCTGTGTGAAGACTTAGCCTGGATTACAGGACTTCAGAGATAGCGCTGAATCCAGCCTCCTGTCTGACATGAATTGATCGGATTAGAAAGGGTGGATTCCATCCTTGAGGGGAAACCAAGCACGTTGTATATAATTGACTTTTTTTCTCCCTCCATGTCTTGTGGGTTGGCAGCGTTAGCAGAAGGGAATACTTTAGTGGGTAAATATCAGAAAGGACTCGGGTTTGACCAGGTTGGTGAAGGCTTAACAGTCCGATCAATATCACTGGTGTTGAGTTGCAGCGGAAGCCCAGGGACACGGCGCAGAGAAAGTGTCTCTGCGCTGTGATTCTCGACCTGCACCTCCACCGAGGTCCAAACGACTTTGCCACGGGTCTGGTTTCGGTTGTTTGCCTCCTTTTTGCTCTTTTTTCACCCCCCCCACCCCCCACATCATCTGCTCTCTTAAACTTAGCTGTTTGCTCCTACACAGTGGAATAGATACATGCTCCAGCTCATCAGAGTGGCATGGATAAGGTTTCAACTTTTGTGGGAAATCCTAGTGTCAAAAGTGGAACTCTCACTTACAGCTTTGTATTGGGCACATCCGGTAACCTTTGAACTGTTTGTGGAGAACTATCTATCTATCTATCTATCTATCTATCTATCTATCTATCTATCTATCTATCTATCTATCTATCTATCTATCTATCTATCTATCTATCTATCTATCTATCTATCTATCTATCTATCTATCTATCTATCTATGATGCAGTAAGTCAATTTCATCTTCAATATTGTGTCATTAGACCAGAGTCTCAGTGAAAAATTGCAATTCTTCACATAACCATGTGTTGAAAACTGAGCACCTCTCCCGTTTTGGCAAAGAATTAGGCTGAGCTTAATGGATCAATTTTTTTGATTATTAAAGCCAAGTTTCTGTGCCGAGGCGTAATGCGTTCAGCATTGATCCCTCTTTTCAGCCTTTTATTGCTGTTACTCCAGTGGCTCTCACATTTAAAAGATATGTTCACACGAATAAAGATTTGACATAGAGATAAATAAGATCTTGGAGTGCAGAGATCACATTCTTAAAGGAAGGTACAGATGGGAGAGAAGTCAAGGAACCACTCAGCGAGCCTTGAGGGATGCCACAAATTTTGAAACTACAGCATAAAAGTAATTCCTGGAAAAATTTAAGCTGAAAAGACTCGAAACCCTGGCCAAATTTAGATTCAGTTTACTTATGTACTACTAAAGTTTCAGTGATGGTGGAAATCATAGTGCACTGCCAACACATATTTACTCTTTTTCTATTTTATATTATATTTATATAAAGTATCAATTTGTCCAACATGTTTTTGTTTCAGCATAATCTTGATTCATGGTCAGTCGGATGTTGGAGCAGTGCTAAATTTGAGTATTTCTCCTGGCTCATCCTGACAGTAGAGTTTGATTTAAAGGGCGCTGTGGAAAAAGCATCCTAACGTGTTCAAATGGCCAAGAGCATATGGAGTTTTTATTGACCATATGAGTTGAAATGAACCCAAAAGCATGGCGCATAATGATTGTTGCACACTGGGCCCACGAGCTGTGCTGTGAGCTAACCAATCAATATCCCATCAATAGCTTTTTATTAAAATTGTTCGCAAGCAAATCAAAATCTATACTGAAGAAAAGAGTGTGAAATATTCAATTTATGCGTTAGTCAGAATAACGGAGTGAAATATTGGTTTCTATGCATGATGGAATTAGCGCTCATTGCCTATACGTACTGTTATTAGAATCTTGCCCGAATTGATTTTCCTAAGCGATGCATTTGTGATTAACTTATTTCCTTTCATTTTTGAACTGAGCTGAATTAACTATCATATTACCCTTGTATAAAGATGAGATTAATAACACAACTATTCATTATACTTATGAGATGAATGATATGCTGCACAGGCCGTATCGATCTGCGAGGAGAGAGTGTGGGGAGGGTTGCTTATCGCCAAGCTCTTATCGTTTATTTACCGCTATATATTGGACACTACAGGCCATTTAAACGACTGTATTTCACCAGCTTGAAATATGAGCCACCGAAATTCTCGATAGTGCATCTGTCACCACAAAAGTCCTTTTTCCGCTCCTCTTTTCCACTCAGCATTGTTTAGCAGTTTAAATCAGATCTGTAATCCTCCCTCAATGATAGACCATTAGACATACACTGGAATTTGAAGAGCATCTTTATTTATATCAACCGTTCTGAATATTACTGAATAAACTACCCACCTCTTCACTTTCCCCGAGCTCAGAGATGAACGAGGGAGGAAAAAAAAGAGAAAGCAAAACAGATAGTAGGTGTGGAGGCTGAAAAGGATATTCACTGAAAGTTCCCATTGCTGGGGTTTGTTTCTTATCTTTGCAGACGAGTGGGAAATCAAAGACTGGGATGCGGGGAGGACACTGGGGAAACTGACAGAGGGGTGAGCTCTGGAAAGGAGGACGGATACTTCCTGTTCCTGCTGGAGTGACCCGCAGGTCTGAGGAGGAGTGAGTGAGAGGAAGGCAGAGAAAGCGAGTGAGTACGAAATGAGACGAAAGCACAGGAGGAAATGTGTCGAGAATAGAGCTAGTATGAAAAGGAAATATTCATTAATAGACATTTACAGGATAGTTTGGCCTAGTGTGCTGAGTACAGGGTCACTATTTTTTGATGTTGTTTGACTTTCTTTTACAGGGTTTCCGTTACAGGTTTTTTACAGGTCATTGCAGTTTATTTCATCTACCAAATCCAGTCATTTATATTTTTGTACAATACTGCATGAGGAGACTGCAAGGTCATTCATATTTTACATTCTTCAACACCTAATCAAGATATGACACCTTTATCCTTTTTTAAACATCTGCCCATTTTCAAGCAGTTGTATTTATGTCAGGAAAGAATCTGCAGTCGCACATGCCAGCCAAAAGAGGGCAACATGATTACAGAATTCCTCCACATATGAGGACAGAACAGTGTCTATAGGGTTAAACGTGTAAGTAACAATAATTTACATTTGTGTTTGGAATGACTTCCCTATTCTGTCAGTCGGCAGTTCAAAGCAGTTCAACACTCATGGCAACAAAGGAAGGTGTTGACACTTGCATAAGATATTCTGGTGCTGAAATGAAGTTGCTCACCATCGGCGTGTCATCATGGAAGGACATCTCCCCCATGATGACTGAATGAAAACAAAAGAGAAATAACATTAACCTATCATTGCTGAAACAGCCTGTTGTTAAAGCGATACTGTAGCTTGAGATCATAAGGTTCATTATATTTAGGCAGTTCTGGTGTTTAAGAATGATGTGATTTAATGATTTTTTTTTTTTTTTGTCAGTGTAACATTAGTGATTCTTGGAAACACTTGCTGATATTACGTTCCCAATTCAACATTATCACTTATGAGCTTTTTAATATAACTCCATGTTCTTTGCATCAATCAAACGAAGGCTAATATTGACAGCAGAATTATTATTGCAAGATTGTTTTGTTTCTTGCTACAATAAAGCACATGCGCAGAGTGCATAATTGCACACATGTGCAAATGTATGTATATGTGTACATTTTGTTTGCAAGAAAGGCTTGACAGCATGTATTTACTGGCTGAATGTGTTTGGTGCTCACAAGCGTGGATGCACATTTTCTTTATATGTGTTTGCTTTGCGCATCCTGCATTTCACATGTCAATTTCTTTTACGAAATTGACAACCTGTCTTGACACCCTGCTGCTTTTGTAAGTTGACAGAGGCCATTGCAGGAAAACTGTATGTAGAAAGGTCAACTGGACTTCAGTCTCTGACCAGCAGAGGGCGGCCTTTTCAATCTGGGCAAGCAAAAGGGCATTTTTGAGGGTGCGTCAAGCTGTTTTTGGATTTTTGACAAATGATCACGTTATTTAGTGTTTTATTACATTGCAAACAAAGCATTTTATTTATTTTTTGTAAATATGTAGTTTATAAAAACAAGTTGAAACATCTGATTGGATGAGTAGTCTTGTGTTTTTTAATGCTTGTAACGTGGACACATTTATATTATAATATTTGAATTGTTTTTGTTTATTTTTAGTCCATGCATGAGCATAATAATTAGTAGTATTACTGTGATTAATTTAGAATAATTTTAAATTTGTGATTCTATTTTACACATCTCACTGAATCACTTTCCGTGTATGATTTCTTTCTGTATGATTTTCTTTTAGCCTAATAGTTTTATTTTTCATTCGGTGTCTCTCGTTCAATCTCTTATCACTCCTGTCAGTATTATTTCCATAACAGTAATGCACTTGTAGAACAATTCAATTAGGCTGGACATGCTGTACAATTAGGTTTTCCTGTTATGGAATTTAACGGTAAATTACTTGCATATTTCCCAGTCATTTGCAAGTATGCAGGGCCCATTTCATCTCTGAATAGGACTGGAGAGAAATCATACAGCCATCCTTCTTCCTCTTTTTTTTCTTCCTTTTAAAACCAGCGGCTCGACATTAAAGAACTAAATGTCAGACAAAACTCTTAAAGTTGAAGGTGACCTATCTAAGGCTCATTTAAACTTCCTGTGGCAGTGCAGTTCTCCAGATTATTGTGATTATAAAACGTCTGTTTTATCAATATCATCGCTGCCCTTTTCGGGTGCAGCCAAGCTTGTGAGATGCAGATCTCTCACAGAATGTCACATTAAACAGGTGTACAAACACTCTGTTTATTTATTAATGAAGTAAACGCGCATTCTTATGCACATCCTTGCAATAACTAATTATGAAACTTCAGTTTCTTCTTCGGCTTTTTGTTGTAAGTGGGTTAAAGTGTGAACGTGAGATTTGCTGATGTCTGCTTTTTGTATTTTTAAGCAACAACAAAGAAGCGCTTGTTTGTTTCTTTGCATTAAGCTAATTGATCACCGCATGCTTTTGACTGATATGCAAACCGTTGTTTTGTTGTAAAAGAATTCAAGCGAATGCCAGCTACTAGAATATTCATGCGACTGTAAACACATGTACATTTTAATTCTTGCAGGATAAGTTTAATTAAGCTCACTTGAAAGTAGATTATCTGTCTTTATACTGAGTTGCGTAACACTTGTTCACTCAAAACACGCTGAAGTCAAAACACCAGCTTTGCTTTGTACGCCGTTCCTCCTCGTTTCTAATTGCCGGCTGATATTTTAGCCCTCTGAACCGAATCGAAACTATTCTCGCCACAAGTCTTTTCGCTGGGTGGCACAGATGTACGTCGTTTGCTCAGTCTGCCCGTGTAGAGCGTCTCGGCGAAGCACGTTTCTTCTCAGAGCTGTAACTGACATGACACCTTCTCCTCAGCGCGGATCCAGGGATGTGTCTAATCGGCGCTGGCAGAACACTCTCTGCTTAATTTTAGCCATAATGGCTGTGAGGGGTGAAATGATACTTTAAAGAGGATAGAGAGAGAGAAAGGGAGTGAAAAGGAGAGTGAGGAGGGAAAAGGAAAAAGAAAAAAAAAACGAGAGAACTTGAAGGTGATTAGTTGTTCTGGAGAATCTTGGCTGTGGAGGCAGGAACACTAATCCTTGCTTTGGTTGGAGCCATTTTGCGCAATAGGTCCCTGATTCCGCCCCCTCTCAATTTTAAGACCCGTGTCAAGCTCAAGCTCCTCTCCTGCGCCTCGCTGCTCTCATTTCCTATGCCTTCTGGCGAAGCCTGCTATTTATAAGAAATCATTTTTCTTCTTGCTTTTATTTAATTCTTTCCTACTTGTTTGATTTTCTGCCCTGCTTAGGAAGGTGGCCAGATGAGTGGCAGGGATCCAGAGGGTTCCACTGCTCACATTCTCACACCCAGAATCCTCTGATGCGGCCCAGCTGCCTCTCTGGCTACCTAAGCACCCCCCACCCACCAAACACACACATAACATCACGCATGTGCAAGCATAGGCTCTAGTAATCACATAGTAATCTATATAGCCCAGAGCTCAGTGCCTCACTTTTCATATGCCTTTCTTAAAAGCATCTCCTTTCTTTTGTCAGTACTATAGAGTCCTAGTGTGGTTGTGAGCGGGCTAACAACCTCTCTGATCCAGATCTATGATGTTTTTATTGATAGGTGTATCCTCATCAAAGCAAAGCTTTAGGCAGTTTCTCATCACTTGCTTTGAATGCGTGCATGTTTTGCCTGCATATATTTTTTTGCATATACTGCCTGTTTCAAACCTTATTTGGGATTGATTTTAGTTATAAGTTATGAGTGAATTTTATGCTGTGATGTCTATTGGTATATTTATTAAATTGGTGCAACAAAATAGCATGTTTGAAATTCTCCAGGTATGGAAAATATATGCATTTAAATGAGGTTGTCACAAAACCTGGAACTCGGTGGAGAATGCGGGAGGTTACAGTTTTTGTAATGAGGTGAATTTCTTATTGCAGGTCTCTCGTCTAATTCAGCTGTCGCAGTGTGATCAAATCCTCATGTGAGATTTGCATTAGGAAATATTGAAACATATGGAACAGCGAATGTTGAATTACCTGCTGTTGAAATATTTTGTATAGCGGGAGTTTTATTTATTGTGGCTTCAACTTTTTTCCTTTCCTCACCTCCACAGTCAGTTAAATTAATTTCCCTGACCTTCGAGTTTTCAGAGCAGCAAGACTCAAATTCCACATATTACTATTGTGGCTTTTTATTTTTACTATGAAATACATGAAACAGGATAATGAGGGCTCTGGGAATCTACCTATTGATTTTTATTTCAAGGCTAGAAATAATAATTAAAACAGAACAAACCAGCACCTGGTCCTTGGCTGAGTGATTTTAGGAATAAATTCGTGTGTAAAGTGCTATTTTAGTTTAGGTATGTTAAGGTGGTAGAGTTGATACTGCTATGCAGTATTTATTGGGGATTAACTTTACGACTATTGAAAAAATGTATGATAAAATAAATAAATTCATTTACAAATTTTTTTTTTTGTTGTTGTTTTTTTTGCTTGTGAAAAACAACAATGGATATTTTAACAATGTATACTTTGCCAGGTTTTATCTATGAAACGTTACTGTTGTGAAAAAAAAGGTCACGCTTGTGACCATCGGACCATTAATAATATAATGAATTGAGTAATGCTTTTGACACCTGCATCGAGTCAGGGCAAGAAGTCTCTATTTCAGAGTGTTGTCTTGAAGCGCAGCTCCGTTGTCCTTGCCAGCCACGTCCAATCAATCGTCGAAAGACAGGCAGGAGTGGCAGGAAAGAATTAATGAAGGAAAAGTTTCTCAGACCGGTGTCACTTCATGCCAGGAAACTTTGTCTGAAACCCTAATGTGCACGGGAGACGACCGAGGAGGGGGGTGATGAGAGCTGTGTCCGCTGAAAGATATTGATATAGATTTTAATAAATGTACAGGCGATGACACCTAAAATGCCACTTCCACAATGCAGTTTGACAGTGTATTTGTACTAATAACCCCTAAGAGTGGAGATGAAATAGTGGCTGTTTCACTGTAGCCATGATTAATGTGGCTGAAGTAATTAAATTCCATTAGGCCCCGGGATCACCTGCCAGTGGAAGCGGGTGGCGGGCCACGGTGAGACAGCCATCCTGGACCTGGAGACTAATGCTTTTTAAAGCAGCGCTCCCAATCCCGGCCAAGGATACGGTAACGGAGGACATCTGCTCCCCGTTGATGGCTGAAGGTATTGATGCATTGGATCATTAAGGGGGAGGGGGGCGCTTAGCGGATGGAGCCAGCGCAAAGCTGTGTTTTCGCTGTTGACAGGAGAGAAGCGCCAGAAGAAATGCGTCCACCGTGCCTGCGCTGGCAGTGTGCTGTAATCTCTGGGCGTAGAAGGCAGCAGAAGCCTGGCTGCGGGCTGTAGCGTAGCAGGGCTCAGTGGGAGTAGCTTTGCTCTGGGTGCAATGTTGGGCTGTTGTTGTTGCCTTTTTTTTCTCCTCTGCAGCAGTACTCTGTTCTCCCGGTAGATGGGTATGGCACCGCCCCCCACGTCCCCTGCTGTTTTTGCGGCAGATTCCCGAAGACTGGCATCATTGCTAGCGGAGAGAGGCCCGTGCCCTTTGCAAATGGCTACAGTAATGACCCACTTGGGAGGCAGCGGGTCGCTGTGGATGCGGATGTGTCCAGGTGCCACAACATAAGCATTTCATTAAATATTGAAGCGATTGCTTTCAGTTATCGAGGCGGGGGGATAAAATTTGGCCACATTCCAAAAGTGACTAAACGTATGTGAGATGCGAACATCTCTCGCTTGCTCACTCTCTTCTCTCTTTTTCTGTCTCCTCTCTCTAATCACTTTCTGGTTTTACTTGACCTTTCTTCTGCTAATTAGTTGCCTTCTTGAAATGCATTATGGGTAATCTATCTTGGGCAATCCAACTTCCCCTCTCTTCTCGCTCCGGTAATCACTCTAAACGTATGAATGATTTATTCAGACGAGCTATTATTTCTCACAATCTTAAAATACACAAACCATAAAATACAACCCAATTATTACCTCACGCCTGCAAACCGGACCTTTATACCATGCCTGTGTTGTGTCAATTGTGGTTACATTGAAGCAGAGAGAGTTATCTGGGATGTGCATGAGCACAAGTGGGCAGGAACTTGCAGCTGTCTCAGGAATGCTATTGCACAGATGAGCGCAGTAATGTAAGGTGTTGAGATGTGCAAACGTGTGCCCATGCTGTGTTAAATGCTACGTGTGCGGCAGTATGAGCGCTTAGTTTTACACGGGCTGAGAAAAGAGCTGCAGCCAAGCACGTCCTTGTTACACACAATTGGAGAAAAACAATAACAAAACAGAAAAATAAAACCTGAGATGTAAATGTATATCTAAATGATTTGAAATTATATTTTTGAACTTTCGTTTAACACACACACACGCGCGCGCGCACACACGCACACAAACATAATATTCATTATATGTGTGTGTGTGTGTGTGTATGTATATATATATATATATATATATATATATATATATATATATATAGGCAAACATTAGTAAATAATTGTAATAAAAATAATACCTAAACATTGCTTTTATGTCATACGACTAAACTTTCAGGTTTGCGCCTAACTAAAGCTGAAGCAGGGCATAAGCCTTTACTATCTTCTTGAAAGGCTTTTTGGCTTTTGTGAAAGGTAAAAACCAATGGACAGAAAGGTAACTTGGAACAAGAAAAAGAGACCATACACAGTTTCTAAACACATTTTTTATGCAACATGAAATTAGAGTTATTTGGAGAATAAACCCTCTTAGATGTCTATTTATGTACTTGTGTGTGTGTTTAACTTGTTTTTTATATCCTTCATACTATTCATGTGTGCTGGTCAGTTCACAGCAGTGATAGAAATGAATCTGTTCCAATAAGCTTAAGTTGACTTTTACATTTTATGGGCATCTTTACCTTTATAAAGCCTTTTTTTTCTTCTAAAAGTGTGCATCATTTTTTATTCAATTTCTTATATTTAATCAGTCAATTACAATAATAAGACCTTTGTGCTGTTACCAAACATCTGTATAAAAATTCATATTTGCAATGCAGAGGAAACACAGAAGCTGCATCTGAAGAGGCGTATGGATGTAGGCCTATTTACATTAATGCAGCTCAGAGGGACATAAATTTACATTTAGCAGACACTTTTATTGAAAGAGACTTACAATGCGTTCAGGCTATGCATTTTTACCAGTATGTGTGTTCCCTGAGAATTGAACCCACATTTGCACCACAAACACAATGATCTACCACTGAGCCACAGGAACACAATTATTTACAATTATTTTAAAAATGAAAATGTAGTTTTAATGTGAAATTAAAACCACCATTAGGTGTCAGCAAGTCACTATTAATAAGTGAGTCATTGCCAACTGAAGCAGAACCTAATTTTACCAAGCAAGACATGTTCCTGGGACAACATCTTTGTTGTCCCTGGAACAACATTGTGATTAACCAATCAGATTTGAAGAACCAGTTTATAGTTTTTGTGAAGTTTATGCTTAAAATCACTGCTTGTTGCTTGTACATCAGTGTCATTCATCTATCATTTCCTCTGATTTTAGGGATTACTCATTGTTAAGGTTTAGGTGTAGGGATATGGTCAAGAATATATTTTTGGAGTAAAATGTTGTTCCAGGGTCAACAAAATATGTTGACCTAGGAACACATCTTAGTCTGCAAAATCAGGACGTGCGCCACTGAACCAAATCGTTTAAAGGTTGATTCATTCAGGAACAAAACACTGTCATGTTGCTCAGTGACATAAAACATGGTGAAATAGAACAAAAACAAGCAATATGGTGTCTAAAACGTAAGTCTCTTAATACTAACTTCTTGTTTATTGAACTGTTGTGCAAAATCAGTATCACATTTGAAATCATGCTGATTTTAGAGGTGAAAACTGTTTTATTTATTTTTTTGCCTTTCATGCTAAATGAGTGCAATTTTTTCACTTGTGTGTGCCTGAGCGGATTTTGTCTTTTGATATGTGTGCCCACTGGAAGTGGGTACAGCAGATGTGTGGCGCTGGGGCCCCCGGCTGCTGCCAGCTCCTGGGATCCTGTGTTGACAAGTGCCTTCAGGTGCACAACACTCCCCATTACACACATAACGGAGTTAGTCCCTGACACAGAACCAGAGCCAAAGAAACGCTGTTGAGCCCTTGGATTGTGTGTGTGTGTGTGTGTGAGTGTGATCGTTTTAAACATATTGGTTTTTCTGTTTCTAAGAATCATGACAATTCATTTTAACGCTTGTTTTAAAGGGAACATATCTTGACCAGTCCCAGGTTTGTGACAACAAAAGACATTTAGTGTTGAGAAACTTGGCCTGCTCAGTCATTTGAGGCAAGCGGCAAACATGCCCCTTTTATTGTAAGGTGGCACACTAGCAGTTTAGTTCAAACAGTGCACAGTTTGCATGAAAATATAATGTCATACAGACCCAGGAGCACACTGCGATACCAAATCCAAGACAGTGATCTGATTTTGTTTGCAATGGAGCTATGGCACAGTTTATGTAAATGTAAAAGCAGCTTAAAGTTGGTTACATGCATTTTAGCCAACGATGACATCATTAGTTCAACAAAACACATGTAGGAGATGACAGTGGTGATATGAGCAAGAGTGAGTGAGTGTGTGTGCGCGTGTGTGTGTGTGTGTGTGTGTGTGTGTGTGTGTGTGTGTGTATATATATATATATATCAAATTGTATTATACATTTAATTATAATTGTGTGTATATAACATTTATTTTATATATACATTGTATACAGTTTTAATTTTATTTTAAAAAGATGAAAAAAATATTACCCCTATATATACGTATATCAGTTTAATATCTATTTATCTGTAATACTAGATCTTGAAAGTGTCTAAATGGAAGACTGTATTATTTCCCTGAGAATTATATGCGTTAGTCTCCATACGGATGTGCATCAATTAAATCTGAAGTAAAGAGAAAGGACAATTTATTGCTCTGAGGATTTATTCAATTTAACTCTGTAATTGCTTGCAATTCACTTGCTCATTATAGTACAATTTAGTGCATTTAACAGCAGCTGTTATAGAGTTAATGACAAGAGCTATAGGGAGGATCTACATTATCCCAAATGATGCAAGGTATAATTCCACTCTCAAACACTCATTCAGCATTCCGGGATCACAGGTTCGAACAATGGAATGAGATTTAAAGTGAGTGTAAATTTTAAGTGAGAGAGAAATCAAGGATTTCTTTACTTGAAAAACAATTAACTGATGTAAACTGATCCCAAGAATGGATCATGGATACTGAATTCAAAAGACATTTAAAACACAACAACTTTTCTTTCTTATTATTGTTGCATTATGTGTGATGCTTCCAGGCAAAAGGATTTATTTATTTATTCATTTCCACTTTTTCCTCAGTGATTATCCTTGTTTTTACCTGTAAATATGTAATATCTTTTTTTTAAATAAGCTTAAACAGTGTAACTGTATACGAAGAGTTCAGATGCAAAAGCCTCTAAATGCCATCTGAAATTTTCTTCTAAAATAAAGCATTTTTATCAGGCCCCTATATTTACGTTCAGTTATTTCGCTTTAAATGCAAATAAAAGGACCTATACATGGCCATTAGAGTAAAGTTACTGAACCTTAACATAGGAGCCTGATAAAAATGCTCATTTTAGATGAAAATGTCTTATTAATTGGGATTTAAAAAGTTAAAGAGAGTGTTTTAAAACTCAATGAACAATACATGGTCTTGACCAAAATATATATATTTTTTTTGACTAAGTAGTGATGTTAAGTGGTGTTGCAGAATCATCACATTCACTAGTCTATATGCTATTTCAGATATGTCTGTATAGCTTATTGTGGCTGTTCATGTTCTCACTTGTTTGTGTGAACCTGTGTATGTGTGTGATTTTGTCAGTCACTATTCTAGAGGTGTTCAGAGTGTGTGAACTGACTGTGAAGATTCCTTTGAGCAGTGGCCGTGTTTTCTGTCTGATTGTTTACCACTCCTCCCTCTCCCTCTCCCTCTCTCTCTTTCTCTCTCTCTCTCTCGGCTGTAAGTCTAAAATTTTAATTATGCTGCCTGACAGGCTCAGTGTTTGATGCACGGCCCTGCATCCATCATGACGCGAGGGCCAGTGGCGGTCCGTGCCTTGCTTGGTTCCTGAACGCCGGAGCAAGGGCTGAGCAGCAGGTGCCATATTACTGTGTACAGAAAAGCAATTAGGAAGCATATTGGATGAATGAGGAGTGCATTAATATTAGCGAGTACATTTGTCAGTGGGCTTGATGCGAGTCTTTTTCTTTTCTTTATGCAACATTAAGATTGTGGCGCTCATAAATTCTCTGCTTAAATTGCCATCTGTTTCCCTGTCAGGGCACTCTGAGACTGAGAGGAGAGGAGGGGGAAAGGAAAGTTTTCTCCTTTCCTCTATCTCTCCCTCACACGCTCATGTGATCTTTCTGTTCTTTCTTCAGAATAATGTGGTTTTCAAACGTTTGACTCGTGAAATGGATAGTTCACCTAAAAATAAACAATTTGTCAGAAAGAAATATTTCGATGAATGTTTACGCTGCCCTTTTCCGTGCCATGGAAGTGAATGGTGACCAATGACTGTCAAGCTAAAAAAATGACAAAAAGCATCATAAAAGTTGTCCATACATTTTCTTAAGGCATATAACACCTGTCTTTCCCCTTTGCAACAACTTTCAAATCTCATTTACATGATGTATATTTAAATTTGGCACACTGATTTGTCAAGATGTCATCAAGATGCCAACAAATTTCACATATTGCTAATCTAACAACATTTTTGGTCCACAGTGCCGATATGTTAGTTTATTTACAGTTAACATGAGTGATCAGAGAAGCTGTAATCAAACTTTAAACCAGTTTTGGTCAATGATTGCCCCCTTTCAAACTTTTTCAGCCAAAACTGATTTATTTTTATTTTTTTTTGGTGGGGGTGGTTTTAATTTCACTTCCTTTGTATATAACCGAGCAGCCAAAATAATCTACAAAGTATGTCTTTTTTAAATTTGTATTTACCACAAGAAAGAAATGCAAGAAATAGACCATGCTAGTTTAGAACAACATGAGGGTGAGTAAATGTTGTGTAAAATATTCCTTTAAATGGACTGCATTTATATAGCGCTTTCAACAGACCACATGGGCAGCCAAAGCGCTTTACAAGTTGCCTCACATTCACCCATTCACACACTCATTCACACACCGACTGTGGTGTCAGCCATTCAAGGCGCCATCCAGCTCGTCGTGAGCAGCTGGGGTTAGGTGTATTGCTCAAGGACACCTTGACACTTGGTCAGGTGGAGCCATATCATTCGTTGTTAGCGTCCTGTCTGCGTACGCTTAAATCAGATTTGTTTTGGGTTTTTCTTGTAGAGGAGACATTTTTTTAAGTCGATTTTCTTTTTAATTAAGTCAACATGCGGACTGTAAAATACTCCTTGGCAAGAGCATGTTTAAAGCACGGATTAAACTGGTGTGGCTTTTGGGAAAGAGGGAAACTGTCCTGTCTGTCCTCCCTTTCTTTCTTTTTTCATTGTCTTTCAGCCGGAGAGGAAGAGCTGCTCATCGCTCGCTCTCTTTGGCACGATGGCCAAATTCTCAGGGCTATCATCTCAATAACACGGACGGCTTAATGACGGCACGTCCAAGTGCTGTCACAGGGAGATTACTGTCAGTGCGTCCCATGCCCGCAGGGGATGTGGGGGTGTGCTGAGCTCGATTGGAGGGGGGCAAAGGGGGATAGCATAGAACCCCATGATAATTAGCCAGCCTGCAGTGTGCGTAAAGCAGTCTGAACAGACAGTGGAGTAGTAGAGAGGGAAGTGTGTTCACTCTTTGTGTATCTGTTCTCCCTTCTTTGACATCAACTCAGCCCACTCAAGTGAGACTGTTGGGAGTGGTACTTGTGCACTATTAGGGCGTTAAAGACAGGTATAGCAGGTAACTGATGATTTAAAATATTCGTCTTCCAGCCAATTTGATTTAAGCGTATGTGAATGACTTGAAGATTTAAGTGCAGTTTTGAAATCAGTGCATCTGTGGGCCTGTCATGTGGCTTTGAACAACAGATCATGTGTCATTAAACATCCACAACCCCTACCGGCACTATCACCACAGACGGTTAATATATACCCGTCAAATGCACACAACTTGGATGAGGATTTCTGCACTCTCTGGACTTTATTTGCTCATTTTAATGCAAGTCAGTGGCTGCCAAATCTGACCCTCCAATGTGGTTGCGTTCACTCTGGCTGCCTGTTATTAAAACATTTTCCCTTTTGAGAATTATATTCAAATAACTCTGTTGCCAGAGTAGTCAGCCAGCTAAGATTTAACTGACTTGTCAGTATAGCTGCCATAATCTTTATTACAGGCACTGACACAGACATTAAAGTTCAAGAGATTTTAGAAAACTAAGAGTAGAAAGAAATCAGAAAAAAAAGAAGAGTTTGGACATTATGTGGAAGAATTCCTCTGCAAATACACACGTTAAATACATGTTAAATGTGGGTTGCTTTTACAAGAGCACCATGCATGATGTTTATGGCTGGAAAACAGCAGTGTCCCATTTAAAAAGAGATGGCAAACTTGGCATATTCTCTACCTGTACCTGTTCTGTTTGACTTCTTTCTTGTTATTTAATTATATATATATATATATATATATGCAACAGGGATAAAGGCACCCCGGGGTAAAAGGTGCCTTTGATATTATTTTCATCTAAACCACTAGATGACACAATAACGTGGCGTAGCACTATCCAAAGCATAAACTTTTCAAGATGCACGTGTATTTTTGTCTGATTCTTGACGGATCGCGCGCAGCAGTGAAACGTTGATTCAGTGCTTCCTTGATATGATGTTTTTTTTTCAAATGTTGTAGATTTAAGTAGCAAATGAGAATCACGCAAATGTATGCATATATTTTGAGACAAAAGTCTTCTCTATGATTTTCAGTTTTGTTTAAGATCATTAAATAATTAAAGTTTTTAAATAACGAAATAACATGTAAAAGTATGGTATTTGGGGTAAAAACCTCCCCTGCGGTTGGGGCTAAAGGCACTTCAGCAACGATTTTTTTTCTGTATTTTAAAATGCTTTTTTTATATTGACATATTCTGATGACACTCTATTTATTGAAAACTAATTCATTATTGTTTTTTTTTTTGTTTGTTTTTCTTTATTAGCAGAATTTTAAAGCCTTTTACCCCGTGTGTGGGGATATGTAGCCTACAATTATACAATTTAGGCGCAGTGAATCGCAATTTTTTTTTTTTTTGGTTGGCCTTTAGCCCCATTGCACCCTATATGTTTTTGTTATTGTTGTTGCTTCTACCATTTTCCCACCAATAAAGCAGTATTTACACTGCAAAAGCAACATGGCATAGCAATTTTTTTTTTTTTTTGAGGGAAAAAATATTATTAGGCTACAATAAAAAAATAGCTGTTTTCTATTTTAATATATTTTAACATTTATGATATTTATTAAGTTTATGACAAAATTATTTTGTGTATTTGGTGTAATGCAATGTGTTTATGTGGTTTAAGGTAAAAAAAAAAAAAAAATATATATATATATATATATTTTTTTTTTTTTTTTTTCCACATAATGTACATTATTGTTGCTCCTCTATGCCCTGTCTTTCTGAAATGCGTCAAGTCCATGATCATCGTTCTGAAAAACAAGGTGTGCTCTTATTGTCCGATTTCTTCAAGCATGTGACGGAAATGTTATGGCCCTTAATATACTGTGATGCTGTGTGTCCCGACAGGACAACAACAATAAAACCCATTATAAACAAGGCATTTGTTGCATCCAGTGGGGACTCAATTACTGATTATAATGACTCATACTGTCTTTTTATGCGTTGCTTTGCATTGCGTATCATGCCGTGTAAACATAAAACCATTTCTGCTATCGGAGAAACTACAGTACAAACAACAAAACTTGCATTTGAATCATCAGTGGCAAATTATTTAACTATGAAAATGTATTTACAGGCTGTGAGTCAGAAGTGCCAGACTGTCCTTGCCAAGTTGGAACTGCCCCACTTTATAGAAACAGACACAGGCATTGTAGGTTACTCTCACAGGAAACCTTTGCAAATGCGCTGCACACATCTGAATATTTGGGTTGAACTCTTCCGGAACAGTGTTGAACCACTGATTTCTAGTTGTGTCCTCTTTTGGAAAGCCAAACAAAGTAGTTTCACTTTCACAATGAAACACACATCATCTCCACGACATGGCAGTGGCAGCAACAGTGAGAATAAAAGTTACATCTTCTTTCTTAGCATGAACATTTGGGTGGTGTTATCCAAATCTTCCCACATCGTGGTGTAGACATGTGGGGGCATGTTAGAACGAGCTTTTTTAGGTAGAAATGGTTGACACTTAACTTTTATAAAGAATATCTATTTTATTCTTTTAGGTATCCTAAATTTTCAACTGCCATTATTCCAGTCTTCAGCATCATAAGATCCTCCAGAAATAATTTGAATATGCTGTCGTTCAAATACATTTTACGGAAATGCTTTGCTTTTATTCAGAGGGGGTGTCAGTCTCTCACAATCTGTTATTATCTGTTGTCAACTCTCAAAATCTATTATCACCTCAGATGCAGGTTCTATGTCTCTTTCAATTTGGTTTACATTGGGGGGGGGGGGGGGGGGGGGGTTGTAAGCCCCTCAAGTAAAATAAAAAACATTTTTTATTACTCCTAATATTGCTGAAATGCATATAGTTTATTTAATTTCATAGCCATAGACGATACTAGCTCTTGAAGCAAAAAAAAAAAAAAAGATAAGATTACACAGATCTGAGAATAAAATTTAGAAACAAGGATCATGCGTAGCCCTGTTATACAGTGTTAGTTGAAGCTCATAGTACTGTATCTCTGTGTGTGTGTGTGTGTGTGTGTGTGTGTGTGTGTGTGTGTGTGTGTGTGTGTGTGTGTGTGTGCGTGTGTATCTGTGTGTGTGAGTCCACAATTGCGAGTACCTGAGGCTTGTCTGTCTTTGGCATAAATCACATTGGTAACAAGACCAAGTTTATCTTTCCTGTAGTGCGACTGAAGCTCTCAACAGGTCTGTGCATGATCCAGTGCTATTAGGCTGTCTAATACCTTCACATTGTTATTCATGGACTATAACATGGCTCAGGTTTTTTTTTTTCTCCGCTCTTGCCTTCCCTCACAGCTCCATTTATGAATTGCTCTTTAACCTCTTTTAAGAGTGCCGTCTAATTGATCTAATTCAGTGCTAACGGATGTTCTCTGTTATTACAGATGATCTTGGAGGCAAAGTTGGTAAAAGCATTAATAATCTGCACTCATTGTGCAGTGCCGTGACATGCCTGAACGTGGCGGGGGGGTAATCAAACAGTCCATAGGGGGCGCATGAAGCCATTTTTAATATTAAGGAAGATTGTTCGGCCCACAGTCACTTACCTAGTCTAAATGGAAGGCTGTAGGTGGGATTCAATGCAATAACGGCGGCACCAGATACAGCAGCCTGCAAACTCACACCGGTGTGTTCTACATCTCCTTCCTTCATGTTTTGTACCTGACATCCTATCGCAAACCTGCACTACACCCTCGAAAGAGCCAGTGCTCAACATCATGATGATGGTGTGGGACACCGCTACACCATAAAACCAGCATCTCTTCTCAAATCTCCCATGAGATTTGTTTGCTAGCTTGGTGAAGGTTGTTTGATATTTCCTAGCCGCTCTCGACTTTCTTCTTCTTCTCTCTCTCTCTCCTTTGCCTCCTAATTTGCAGCATGATGACAATAACATGCACGACAGCCTTAGCGAGACCTTTTGAAATGCTGCCGGCCGCCCACTCCCCTGCCAAGGTCGCCACTAAAAGGCGTCTCACTCTTCTCCTAGTGGCTTCTCCTTTTGCGCAGACTCGTCGGCTAGCCCTGAAAGATATAATTTTCTTCAAATGCACCTCTCGGACTAGTTTGTCTATTTCCATGGTGCCCTTTTCCAATATGTGGCAGATACTCTACATAGCAGCGACTTGCGCAAATCACACGGCAGGGCCGGGATCTGAGAGGGACAATTTGCCAGCAGTATGCATGAGTAAGCAGGGAATTTCTCCATCCATTTAGAGTGACCAGACTGCTCTCTGACAAGTAGATGAAAGAGAGGAATAGAGAGAAAGTAGAATCACTTCTGCTCCCTAACAGGGTCCTGTGAGGGAACTGCCTTCAGATGGCTTTTGCCATGTCTGATCTTTCTCTCTGGCCAAATCTGGTTTTCCATTATCTTTGCTGGTGCTTTGTGACAGGGTAGGGAGTCCATTAAACTTCTGTGAGTTTTATTGGTCATATCTTAGTATATTGTCTTTATTTCTTGATGTTGCAGTGTAAGCAATGCTCCAGGATATCTGACAGGTACTGAGGGAGAACAATACAATATATATATATATATATTTTTATAGATAATTCAAGGAGTAAGTGCAAATTAATATATAATTATACTTTACACACAAATATATGGTAGTGTCTGGTGTATGTGTGTATACATATATAGCAAAGACACATAAATTGATCAAATGTGATTATAAATACTTTACTTTCTATCTTTATATTCATTAAAGAATCCCCCCCCAAAAAAAGTTTTACTCAAGATCACAACAAACATAAGGAACATATACAGATACACAGCCGTTATCAACATTGGTAATGATAAAAATAATAAGATTTATGTCTTGAGCACCAAATCAGTGTATATAACGGCTTGTAAGACAGTAGATGTATGGCTCCTGAAAGTTTTGATTTCTCATTACAAGAATAAATTGCAATTTCAAATATAAAAAAAGACAAGAGTTATTTTAATTTGCAATGACATTTCATAGTACTAATGTTGTATTTGATAAAAATAAATGCAGCCCTTGAGAGCATAGGAGATTAAAAAAATTAAACATAACTTTTGAATAGTAGTTTAAATTGTGTGTGTGTGTATATATATATTGCCGCTGCTTACTATAATGGCTGGTGTGCCATACGGTTGTAAGCCCAAGTAGACGAGAATGCGCATGACGTCACATTTTGTGAATTTTCGCGCCAATTCGGGCCCGACTCCTCCAAAACAAATGAGCCTACAGGCTGATAGAGGCAACCGTGGTGGACAGTCGAGGTGTCATTCTTTTTTTTACATCATGGTTGGCTCATACATGTACAAATGAAAACTCTATCTTAAAGATTTTTTAAGATAAAAAACCTCCACATAGCTCCTTTAATGTTTCCATGGCGACACGTCATGCTTGTCATGTGACAACACAGCCACAATAGATCTGTATGACACATGGATCGCTTTTATTTTATTTTTACTGTTTTATTCAAAATATTTGCAAACATACTCACTATATTATGAAATCTATGATATTCCGATTCTGAAATATGTGCAAACAGCTGAAACACTTTTATATCTATAATTTTATATTTATAATTCTGAAAATGGCTAAGCTCAGTAGTGGGACTGGGACTTAGTTGGGAACACATTTTATATTTTTTAACTAGAGGCAGTGTGTGTGTGTGTAACTTGCATAGCGTCTGGAAGGTATTTCGTGAATAATGCATAGAAGTGAAATTCTCACATTTTTCTAGATCGAAACTGCCATTTACCTTACTGCTGGCAAATGTGAAATCATGGTCCGTGAACTTGATGATGTTGGCATCGTTTGCGTGTTATTGATGCTTTTTTATGCCAGGGCTCGAAGGCCGAAACAAAGTGCGTGATTCCGATTGTGTTTCTGACTGCAGGTGAGCAGGCAACACATTCGATTAAACTGATGGTAATTGATCTTATAATAGTGGGCGAAGAAAGAACATTCCGCAAAATGCTTCAGGTGTAGCACGATCCCTGTCCATGATTGCAAATGCGGTATATAGACAGGTTACTTCCGTACACGCTTAAACGACTTCCTTTTACACTGAAATGCCTTCCGTTTACACTGAAATGCCTTCCGTCTACACTGAAAATTCACGCACATCCACATATGAAATCACTCGCATATATATATATGTACACAAATAATGCATATGTTTTTTCTTATCTGAACTGTATACGTTAATACACCGCAGTTGGTGTGTGAATGGGTGAATGTGAGGCAAATTGTAAAGTGCTTTGGATGGCCATGTGGTCTGTTGAAAGCGCTATATAAATGCAGTCCATTTACCATTTACCATTTAACTGTTATTGTTTATGTATGCGCGAGTGTTTTATGGATGTGTATGCGCTCATCGAGTTTATATGTATGTGCGAGTATGTGCAGGTGTGTTTGTATGCAGCGAGTTTATATGTATGTGCGAGTGTTTAAGAGGTGTATATGCACGAATCAAGTTTATATGTATAGTGTCTGTAGGTGTATGGACTTGTCAAGTTTATATTTATACGCAAGTTATTCACAAGTGTGTATGCATACATTGCTAACATTATATGTATTGATATCGATTTCATATTAGTGTTCACGTGTATTTAATATATGTATTTTTGAACATCCAGTAGTATGCATGTATATGTGAGTAATTTATAGGTGTATATGCCTACACGGCGCCTCATACATACATATATACATACATATATATACACATACATACATTAGGGCTGCACGATGTGTCGTTTAAGCATCGATATCGCGATGTACGAATCCACGATAGTCACATCGCAGGATGTGTGATGTAGGCTGTCGTAGTTGATCCGTTATTCATTAACTGTATGGGCCAGCTGCTCCCCAGCCCTTGACGAATGTGATTCGCGGATTAATTGCATAGCTTAACCATCATAGAATGAAAGTTTATCATTTGCATGTGTTTTTAAGTCCTGTCAGTTTAACAGGGCAGAGAGAGAGCGCACGCGAGAGAGAGCGAGAGAGCGAGAGAGAGAGCGCGTGAGAGAGAGCGCACGAGAGAGAGAGAGAGAGAGCGCACGCGAGAGAGAGAGAGAGAGAGAGAGAGAGAGAGAGAGAGCGCACGCTAGAGAGAGAGAGAGAGAGAGAGAGAGCGCGTGAGAGAGAGAGAGAGAGGGAGCGAGCCCCGGCCGCACGCTCACCGTCTTCAAACAACACGAGCACTGTCTTGCTCTCTCTCCCTCGCACATATTAATCAATTGACACGATGGTGTCGATGTTTAAATCATTTAAAATGAGAATGTAAGTGTGCTCACCCCATTTTTGTTTGTAAGAAAAAAATACATTTAATTTCATATCGCAATATATATCGCAGAAAAATAAAATATCGCAATGTTAATTTTTCTCAATATCGTGCAGCCCTAACATACATACATATATATATATACTGTTTATATACATAATTTAAACTACTATTCAAAAGTTAGGGTACAGGTGCATCTCAATAAATTAGAATGTCGTGGAAAAGTTAATTTATTTCATATATATATATATATATATATATATATATAAAACATATAACAGATCTTTGCACTTGCATGTGTACATATAGTATATGTCTAGTGTCAAGTAGTGAGCAGAGTTAAATAATAATGAAAAAAAATCGATAAAATCAGATTTAACTTTTCCTAAATCAAAACTGCCAAATGAATTACTTTAGAGAATTATTTTTTTATGAAATATATTTTTTGAAACTAGACAGACAACACTTTTCCTTTTCCTTTTTTATTTTATTTTATTTTATTTTATCAGTGTAACCAATTTGTGTTTCTTTAGGATGAGAGGTTCTCTTATTTTTACCAAGCCAAGAGGCTCAAGACTGAATTGGCAGGATGCATTTCTCTACACAGCACATTAAATCTTGAGTGGTCCCAACTCTTGTATGAAAGAGTGTGTAAATTAGAGGTCGACCGATATTGGATTGAGATGGCAGATGCTGAAGTCACCGCAAGCGTAACACGCGTTAAACTGTGAATTCCGTTTTTATGAATGGATTCCGTCCGCGTTTTCTTCATCGTGGAAATCATAGGGCCCTACAATTATCCCAGTGCAATGTATTCTCTCAAACTTTAACTGCTTCTATCCTTGAACACTTAATGATTATCTAATCAATATAAAAGAGCAGCGCTGAGTCTAGGAGAACTCACCGGTATCACACACATACACACACACACATTTTAACAATTTATTTAAGTCCACTTAAAAGAAGTACAAACGAGGACAAAAATATTATAGATGCAGTTAAATACATGTACAAAATCATGGACCAGTGGCATACATCAGGTCTTTACAATATTAAGCATAACACTCAGTTCTTATGGATATAAATAACAAAACAGTTTATTTATTCACCAAATGGACACAAGTTTACTTCAAGAATGAACAATGAGGCAAAGAGAAGTTTGAAGTTCAGTGTTTAAAAAACGGAGCAAACGGAAAGAGCAATCTATATTATAGCCCTATAAATGACGCATACAAACTTTAGTAGAGCCACAGAAAGACAAATGTTTTGATGGAAATGCTCAATATACAATTCATTATGTACATTAACAACGATTCGGGGCAAATATAATGTAATTTAATGGAAAACTATGTGAATGGCTCTCTGAGGTGCGGCAGGATTATCTGTCTGAAGTTTCTCGCTCTGTTCAGCGTCAAGTGTCTGAACAGACAGCACGTGCTGTCAGTGATTTCAGCCACTAGAGGCCGCTCTCGCACTGTGTAATGAAAACAGACCCTTGTCAGCCGCTCCAGCAACGGACACAACCCAGAAAACTATCAGCCGCTCCAGCAAAGGACGAAACGCGGAAAACTATCGGCATGGATTTTTGCAGATAACCGATTGTTCCAGCAATCAACTATCGGTGCCGATTAATCGGCAATACCGATAAATCGGTCAACCTCTAGTGTAAATCTTCCCCATCCTTCTTTACAAATCACATTGACTGAATAGGTCACTTCTTACCAGTATAGTCTGCTTGAGCAAGACTCTTAATGGTACAGTTAACGCTGTCAACATTACTGCTGTCATTCAGAACAATAAACCACCTGCTATAGCGAAAAACAAAAAGTTTTTTCACAGCTGCGGTTGGTGATTACTTTTCTCCTGCAACGGCCAGTTACAGGCTTATTCTGATTTTCCAATTTTCATGGGTTTAAGAGTTGTCTTTTATAACGCAAAAATGTTTATAGTACTGACAAAATAAGTGTCATATTCAATATTGTTAACTCTGAAAGATCTTAACCTCTCTGTAAAATTCATCTAAATTATGATGGACCACACATGCCAAGCCTGAAAATACCCTATTCTACAGGGATTTTTACATGTGCATGTGGTTTGGTCCATAATCCCTCAAAACCACGTGCACTTTCTCTGTTGGAATGTTCCATGCTGGGATCGTTGTGTTGAATGTGGCTGTCAGGACAGCGGCAGAATTTAAACTGGAAAAGGTTTGTAATTGTTGAAGCACTTGCTGAAGAGCAAAGCCCCTTTCTGTCTGCTGAGCTGTGAGGATTAACATGGACATTAGGACAAAATGGGCAGTTTAGAGCTCCACATAATAGTTCTTAATTTGTTTAAAAAAGCTTCCCTGGTGGATTTGTCATGAAGTTGGTGAAGAAATGTCCAGAGTGAAGAGTTGCTACATGAATAAAGTTTAAATATATGGAATATAAAATTTACTTCCATTTGTGTTTTTTTTTTCCTGTAGTTTTGGTGACCTGGCCATTAGTTCAAAATATGGAAAATAGTTCAAAATGGACCTAAACATTTCTTAAAAAGGTCATTATTATTATTATTATTATTATTTTATATGTTTTTTTTTATATTATTTTTTTATATTCGCTTGTTTGCTTGTTAGTCAATTAATACAACATGTCCTGTACTTCCAATAAAATTGAATATATTTTTATATAATATAAATGGTATCAATATAAATAGAAACATGTAAATGCATCTACATTTTCCAAAATATATACTGCATGTGTGTGTATTTATATATACAAAATAAATAAACAGTACACATGCATATTGTGTAAACAAAAACTTTTGTTTTGGATGCGATTAATCACGATGAATCATTTGACAGCACTAATATAATATAATATTTTTATATTGTACCTTATAATGGTTTATGTATTTATTTATACACGTTTATGTATATTTTATACATTTTATAATTATTCTAGTTAATAGTCTAATTACATTAAGTCACATGTATACACTTTTGTTTTAGTTTATTGTTTACTGATCAATTTATCACATCATTTTTAAATAGCAGTTCACTGATCGTGCGGCTACTTGTTTGCACTTTGAGGTGAGTGGGTATAGGATGGCAGCTGTTTTGATCAAGCTCTCAATATCCACTGTTATTTTTTCCTTTTTCAGAAGTTATTTGT
Organism: Carassius carassius; assembly: GCF_963082965.1. Classification (NCBI taxonomy): domain Eukaryota; kingdom Metazoa; phylum Chordata; class Actinopteri; order Cypriniformes; family Cyprinidae; genus Carassius; species Carassius carassius. The sequence continues at coordinate 13,894,621 of NC_081768.1, forward strand.
AAACTCTCTTTTTTCTTTCCCTTTCTCTCAGTCTTCCCTGGAGCCCAGTCCAGCCCGTGAGATTTCCTTGTTAGCTTAGATGTGGAGAACTGTTTTTAGAGTAGACACCTAGTCAAGACTGTGTGTGTGTGTGCATGCGCGCGATGCCCTCCAGCCAGCGGCGCGGTAGGGATGATTCGCTCTCTCACAGAGTGCTAACCTTGATCAATACCCCACTATGGATCGCTCCAAACCCCGCCGCTCCCGCTCGCTCTTTATTTCAATATCACGGCTCTTTGAACACTGTAGCCAGAAGCCCTAACTGAAATGGGCTCATTCTCTCTCTCCCTCTCTCTCTTCACTTCCCTTGCTCTTTATGGGTAGTTTTGTAGAGGATAGATCGCCAGAGGCCATGGGCAAAGGACAGCTGTGTCATTTACCTGCGTTCTCCCTTCACATCCAAAGTGAGAGGAAGAAAAAAAAAAGCAGCTTTTTTCGTATTTGCTACAAATGCCCTCACACAGACATCAAACTTAACTTATATTTGGAAGTGCAGGAAAGAAAGAGTAAGGTCTTTAATCACTTCCCCTGTGCCCTCACAAGTCTTTATGTGCCCTTCTGGGGGGAGCGGGAACAGTTTGTTTTTATTTTCTGGATCTATCATTTGCTCGCTCATTTTGGGATCCAAAGCAACATAAACACTGTCTTTTTGTTTTAAAATCCATCTCTGATCTTTAAAGGGATAGTTCACCCAAAAATGAAAATTTAATGTTTATCTGCTTACCCACCAGGGCATCCAAGATGTAGGTGACTTTGTTTCTTGAGTAGAACATGAACAAAGATTTTTAACACAAACGTTGCAGTCTGTCAGACTTATAATTGAAGTGGATGGAATGGAAGGAACAGATAAACATAAAATGTTCATTTTTGGATGAACTATCCCTTGTTGTAGCTTACAGTAGATTTAGCTATGTCTTTATGTAGTAATAATAATACGTCTCTATTGATAATAATAATTATGCCTAGGCGGTTGCTTGTTTTTTACTTGTTTTGTTGTAAAGAGATTATCTGATTAATATATAATTTTTTTATATTCCAAGACTTATTTGTTGCAGTTTTTTATACAGTTATATTGTAAAACTAAAATACCTTTTTTAGTTTGTGGTGTTAGATTTTTGGCTGCATTTGAAGTCTTTTTGCTTAAGAAAATAAATAATATTACTGTCAAATTCATGTCAGTTAATAAAAATACTGTAATTAATACAGTAGTTCACCATGTATTTGTTCATGTTTTATTAAGGGATAAGTCTGAAGCACAGCATAAAATATCGGATTAGTACTCGGTATCGGCCGATACCCTGAGCCCAGGTATCAGAATCGGTGTCGGTAAGAGAAAAAGGGTATCAGAACATCTCTAGTTTTTTTCCTCAAAATCTCAAAATTCTAATGATCATAATGACTAATTATTTTTCAGGTTTTAGGAAGTCCCTACTTCAGCCTTTTAAATCATGCTTTTTGTCTGTTAAATGGATATTCTGTCATTAATTATTGACAGAATTAAGACATTCATTCATCTTCAGAACACAAATTCATATATTTTTCATGAAATCCGAGGGTTTTCTGACCCTGCATAGACCGCATTGCAACTACCACATTTAAGGACCATAAAGTTAGTAAGAACAAATAATAGTCCATGACATGTGATTTCCGTGGTTCAGTCGTAATATTATGAAGCTACAAGAATACTTTGTGTGCAAAGAAAACAAAAATAACTTTTACAGAAAAAAATAAAATAATTTCTTCCATGTCAGTCTTTGACATGTGTTGTTTGCAAAGACTTTTTTACAGTATGTACAGCGTGCTTCTTCTGCTTGTAAACAAGGCATAGTTCATCCATGTTCTACATCCGAACCCCAGACTGACACGGAAGAGAACAATTGTTGAATAAAGTCATTATTTTTGTTTTTTTGCATCCAAAAAATATTTTTGTAGGTTTATAAAATTACGGTTGATTCACTGATGTCACATGGACTGTGTCCTTACTACCTTCCTGAACGTGGTAGTTGCATTGCTGTCTATACAGGGTCAGAAAGCTCTTGGATTTCATCAAAACTATCTTAATTTGTGTTCAAAAGCCAAATAGAAGGTCTTACAGGTTTTGAACAAAACGAGTAATTTTCATTTTGGGGTGAACTTTCCCTTTAATATAAGTTTCAGTGTTTGCTACTTTTAATTATATTAAGTGTAAAGTTGTTTGTCTGTTCTTATGCTTTCACTGAAAAGATTGCTTTTGTACCATAAAAGTAAACATGTAATAATTTTAATGTAGTTAGCTTCTTTAGATGTAGCCTGTAGATCCGCATGTCCCATACACTGCCCACATGTTGAAATGACACATGCAGTAGTTAAAGTGTGCATCAGAGTTCAGACAGAGGCTGACCCAGATGTTTTAAAGTGGGTCGGGGAGTATCTGGGCCTTGTGCAGGAGGCTCACAGTGAGATGTGTGGGATACTGAGAAGGGTTGGTGGTTCTTTGGCCTGATTAAAGCAAAATTGAAAATTGTGGGACATCCCTTGTGCTTTGGTTCCGTTGTCTCTCCCTGCATCTGACATACTATATGCACCCCCCCCCCCCAATCAAGGTCTCTCCATCACACCACTTCTAAAGGTGAAATGTGCCATTTTTGTGCCAATAGCATCACCAAACAGAATTGTGACAGTAATGGCTGCTTTCAGACAGGTTATCCCACCACTTATCAGACAAGCAGACAAGGCACTGTCACATTAGTTAAATTTTGGGGACAAAAAAGGTCCATTGTCTATGGTCGCATTCAAACCAAGCAGCATTTGGTTGGTCAATCGCATCAGTTTTTAGTGAAATGACTGAATTGTGCTCACAAATTTCACCAAGCAAAGGTAAATGTTACATATATTCCTGACCCCAAACTTGCACCTTTTGTTGAGCAGCAGATTAAAAGGTTTTTATAATTTTCAGGGAAATCAACAGATTAATTGCTTTCTTTTATTTATTTTTGTTATTCTTGCCAGCATTTTTGTAAGTAGCTACTTTGTTGTGAGGCTTTTTTTGCCTGTAAACATCATCTAAATAATAATTGGAGGCAGGGTGGGCTTCTTTATTGTGCTATTTACATATCTTTTGTGCATTTTGTCAGTTCATTAGTTGGCTATTTAAAATGACTCATGTTACTGGCTGTCCAGTGAGAAACCTCGCATTTACTCTGCCATCTCCCAGTAACATCACACCTATTGTCAGCCCATCTCCCATCATGCAACACTCTCAGGCGGCGAATTCTATGGGCAAGCGGCTCTTGATGCTGTCATCTGTCTCTTCTGTCTTTCCTCATCCTCTACTCTCCTTTCTTCTATGAACACACTGATCCTTGCTTCCATTCCTCCCTCTCCCACTCTCAGGGCCAATCTCAGTGGTGGGATTTAGTTGATTTGACAGTCTTCTGTGAGTGTTGCCTCCTCTCATTATAAAGTAACCCTGGTCCAGCTCAGTCCTGCCATAGTCCTCTTCCTGCCAGGAAACCAGTGGTATAGGTTCCTCAGTTGAGGGGAAGGCATCTCAAAATGCAACAAACCAAGGCATGGTTTAAATTGTCATGTACTTTTATTTGGTGATTTTTGAGTTCTGCATGTCTCAAATGCCTCAATTGCACCTTGAAGGGACAGTTCATGCAAAAATAAACTGTCATGTCTTTCCAAAACCCACATGACTTATTTCTTCTTCTTGCATGGACCACAAAATAAGATTTTAGGCAGAATGTCCATGCTTCTCTTTTGAGGCTCTTACCAGTGTTGTTTGGTTCCCAAAATATACATTTTTTTTTTATATTCTGCAGTAGGAAGAAAGTCATGCAGGTTTGAAACAACAAATCATAACACAATTTGAGTGAACTATCCTTTTGAGATGCAAAATCGATACAAAAACACCATACAATAGCTTTATACAAAGAATATCTCTCAAACTTCCAGAAGCCATTTACATTCACATATATTCAGATATGGTAAGTGAGGGTTCATCAAGCTAGGTTTGGCATTGATGCCAAATGCCACAAATAAAACTTGGATATTAAGCACATTTAGCTTTTAGTAATACAGGTTTGGAATGAAATTTTGAGTGAGCTATCCCTTTGAGAAATAAACTAAGTTCAGGTAAAATATAATTCAATAGAGTAATATAGAATTTTAACAAAGTCCATCTTGTCCCATACTAATCTGCCTGTTTATCTGTTAAACTTTACTAGACCTCCTCTCTATTCTTAATCCAATGCTTTAAAGTACTTGGCTGGCTATTGAGGTGTTATGTCACGCTGTCCAATGATTTAACAAGTGCGCTCATACTGGTTATCTTTTTATATAATTTTTTTTTTCTTTTATCTTTTTATCTTGTTCATATAGGAGCAAAATACTTTTTGTCACTTTTGGCAATTTTATTAACAGATATTATAGGGAGAAAAAGGAATGATGATGAACTGCTAAAACATGGCTCTGACTGATTTAGTATTTTTCACCACTCTGGTGGTTTTCTTATGTACATTCGATAAAACAGAATTGCATTTACATGAAAAGGCAACAAAGTAATCAATGGGCTTGTATCTTCCTTACGGCCTTGATATATATGCCCTCTAAAAGTCTACAGCTGATATTAATCATGCATACCCACTTCAATTGTATCAACAGGCAATAAAGACTGTGCTTTCCATTTTATTTATTACACAGCTAATGTCCATAAGGGGAAATGTATTGACTTAAGGCATGTTTCTTATCTCAAAATCCAAAGAATCAAAAATACTGTACAAGAAAAGCAGCCGCAGCAGCAGCACCTGGATAAACTAGTTTAAACAAGTGCAGTTTTGTGTTTCAACCACACCAGAATCTGTTTTGGTATGCCCCTTTGAGTGTGCCTGTCAAATATGGTCACCCGTGTTGTTGCTGTCAAGTAATTACTGCAGTTAGAGTAAATGTGGCATTTTAGTAAATGGTTTGTGTCCGGCTTGGTGCCCAGTCCGAGTCTGCCGAGACATGCCGAAACAGATTGAGCGGGCCAGGTAGTCCATGACATCCTGTTAAAAACGCTCAGTGTATCCAAACGGCCCCGCAGACATCAAACCTCGCCAAGCTGTTCCCACGGCCCTCTGCTGTCCGCCTGTCAACTCGTGCCAGACCAGCGCCGGCCAAGTCCAACACGGCCATGTGGGTGAGTGTGAGTGAGAGAGGCCTATATTAGCTTACCCACAGCCCGTTGTGTGGGAGCCGCGAGCGGGTGAGGTCAGGCCTCGTGTGAGGCCTGCAGGGAGGGGGAACCGGACCTGGTTTGGCTGGTCTCTAAACAGCCCCAGGCCTAAAGAGAAGAAAATGGCCAGTGAGGTAGGCTGGACTGTGTTTACTCAGGACTTTGTGGGTTTTGGAATGGAGAAAGAGAGATACGGCGAAAGAAAAGAGAGCGACTTGGCCCCTGACTGCGTTGGGTAGTTAAACATCCCCAGGCTGGGATTGTGGTGAGGGCAGCTGGACTGCGGCAAGCAGAAGAAGAAGAGAGAGGAGGCCCTGTGCACATGTGGCTTTTACATCAGTCTTTCTTTCTCTCCAACTCCTCCTCTCTTGCCCTATCTCTCCTGAGAGGCCCTTTTCTGTTCTTCTGAACTCCCCTGACTTTGTGGTTTGCATCCCTTGCCACCCACATTGGCATGCTGCTCGACTTTGGTATGATTTCAGGCCCAGGGGTAAAACAGAACGACTGGAACTGGCTCACTGCTGCCCATTGCTCGCCGGTGCCCTGTGCGTCGCTCAGGTGTGCCAATCATACCTGCCTATCTCAGAAAATGGTTTCATCCTGTTCTTCATTGGCTTCCCCCAGTTTTCAGTACCTTCATAGCACAAAAAAAACAAAACAAGAGGTATTTACCTGGCAACCGAATGAAAAAACAACCCGGCTATGTATATTAAGGCGATCCGGAGTGCTCAGCTAATGAAATACAGTATGCTAAACTCGAGCAAGATGAAGCAGCTCATATAAGTAACTTATTAAATAACAGCCAGCTAATTACTGTGTCTTCCCATTGTCCTGCTGCTATACATGTTATTGAGTGTTTTATGTATCAGAGAGTAATGAGGAAGACAAGCCTGGCACCTGCACTGTGTAATTAAACATATAAATTCTCCCCTCACAGAATTATTTGTGGTCACGGGCTGATTTATATGGCTTGGTAAATTGCAACGTTGAGCTTATTTATTTATTTTTTTCCCTGAAAGGGCTTAAAAAAGAAACCCCATCCATCAGCCACCTTTGCCAGAATAAGCTTTGCTAAAAGTTGACTATATATAAGAAATACATGGTATTTTCCACCCTTTTTTTTGTTCTTGCCCTACTCCAAGCTATGTTCAATCTACAAGGCATTTTTCCTTTGGGGAAAGCAGGTACATATGTATTTCTGGAGCACAAATTAGTTTTATGTTCGGATAATCGGACTGATGGCGCTATCATTTTTGCACTGATTATTTGCATAACTTTGGAGGCCATATGTTTGTGTTGATGACTATCGTTCTAAGAGAGAAATATTGAGGAAAAAAGTTTTAGAAAGAAAGTTGGTAATGCAATATCCTGCTTAGAAAAGAGAGCATGGAAGAACATGTAATCGTTTCCTTGTCTTGATCACTTTGGGGTGTTTTTTTGTCAGTTCAAACTTTTAGCAGTGACTTATGTGTCTTGTGGCTGTTCACCTGGGAGGGACTATGTGCCTTTTGAAGATTGCTTATGCTACAGTTTATTATTTATTCTTTCAGGCAGATTATAAATTGATAACATCTTAATGATATGGAGAGGCTCTGGGGTGTGGAGAGTGTACTACTAAGGGACCTTAACTCACACTTGCGTTAATATGTGTGTCAGCCCCTGTAGTGCACATAGCATTTCTGATAAGCAGCAACAAACGCTCTCTTTGTTGTTACATATTTTCCATTCATCTGACGTTTCCCTCGTCGCTGCAGTCTCTCAATAACTACCTTCATGTTTAGTCTTCATTTCATTTTTATTTTTTTCCTCTGTGAAATGAGAGCTTTATTCCGAGTTCTTCCAGCAATTTTAGCTCCAGCGGCTTTGTAAATATTTGGATCTCGAGGTTTAATAAGTAGTAAATGATGAAAATCACATTTAGAGATGGTAATCTCCAGTAACTGAAGGAGGAGGTAATGCAGAGATGATGATTTTTCTATTTAGTCTCTGAATATTTTTAGAGTTATTATTGTGCCTGTGCTACTGCATTAAAGCATCCAAACACAAGACGCTGAAAAGCTGAACAGAGTAGCTGGTTACTCGCGCGCTGTGTTCGGTGCACACGCAGAGACAGGGTCGCATATCACGGACAGCGACACTGAACCGAGCTCTCTTCTACGCAGTTCTCCTCGAAGTCCCTCCTGCAACTGAACGAACAAATGCAAATCGCAGTTTGAACAAACAAAAAGATGTGAAAGAGCCCAATTCAGTACTCGCTGTGTTCTGGTGTTCAGGGCTCATGCAGAGAAAGGCGTCTCAAAACGCTTGAACACCGAAGTTGCTTATTTTTGCTCTTGTGCCGACAAATACATACAAAATATGTCAAAATATCCACCTTGGAAATTATGCTCGAAAAAACTGTCAGTTATTTCTTAAGTGAAAGTAAACAGTTGAGGAAAAAAATGGGATGTGTATTATATTGGATGCGTTCATCGTCTCTTAAAGTGACCGCACCTAATTTAGCTACTAGTTGCTGTAATGTTAATCCAAGAAAATGAAAATGAAAATCACTCACTGCTCTTGACTGAATTACTTTGTAGTTTTAACAGTCAAGCCAAAAATTATTCAGCATGGGCATAGGTTTGGTCTCAGCCTTAGTGGGGACACCCCATAACCCCCCAGCCCCCCCCACGAATTCTTTTGTTGTAAGATACCAGTGATTTAATGGTGATTTCCTTTTTTATTTCAGACTGTTGGCAATATAGAATATCACAATACAGAAGTGAATCTACTTTATCTCATTATATTGTGTTCTGACCCCGATATACCATCCTGTATACTGTCCCTAAAGAGCTAGTATAAGACTAGTATAAAGACACTATTTACCCTCCAGTACACTCATGTTAATACCTGGGAATGCGAAATGCTGAACAACCATATGGTTTATTAACAAACAAACATAATTTACAATGCACGTTAGTAGCCTATTTATACTTACCACAAAAAACACTGTTGCAAGAGGTAGACCTTTAATCACGCTTTAATAATTCAGTTCATAAAGACCTCACCTGAAGCCCTGAAGGTCCAGCTACTACTTCCTCAACATGCTCTTCCTCAACAGGCTCTTACACGGACATTGATATCTACACCTCCTCTGTACTGGATCACATCAACACCACCACTGACAGTGTTACAACAGAAAAACAGATAACAACGTACCCTAATCAGAAGCCATGGATGAACAAGGAAGTGCAACTTCTGCTGAAAGCCCGCAACAGTGCCTTCAGGTCAGATGACGCTCAGGCCTACAGTAAATCCAGGGCTAACCTGAAAAGGGGCATCAATAAGGCCAAGTACTGCTACAAGCTGAAGGTAGAGGAACACTTTTCCAACTCTGACCCCCTACGCATGTGGCAGGGCATCCAGATCATCAGTGACTACAAGTCAAGCAACTCCACTCCAACGGTCACGGACGTCTCCTTCCTTAACGAGCTAAATGACTTTTATGCTCGCTTCAACAGCGACAGCAAGGAGACAGCCACCAAAATCACACACTCAGCAGACCACCAAACCCTCAAACTCACCCCCACAGATGTCCACACTGCATTGAGCCGGATCAGTGCATGCACTTTCTGACCAACAGGCCTCAGCATGTTCGGTCAGGCCAAACCCACTCCAGCACCATCACACTTAACATAACACTGGCGTACCACAGGGCTGTGTGCTGAGCCCATTCCTTTACTCCCTTTACACCCACGACTGCAAGCCTGTGCATGGATCCAACTCCATCATTAAGTTTGCAGACGACACCACGGTGATTGGCCTCATCACAGACAACGATGAGACTGCCTACAGGGAGGAGGTACAGCACCTTGCCACATGGTGCGCTGACAATAACCTGCTCCTTAACACCAATAAGACTAAGGAGCTCATTGTTGACTTCAGGAAGAAAAAAGGAAGCACGCATGACCCCATCCACATTAACGGGATGGTTGTTGAACGTGTTTCCAGCTTCAAGATCCTGGGAACCACCATCTCGGAGGACCTGTCCCACCTGAACCAGCTGTCTTCAGCCACCCTAGTGAACTTTTACCGGTGTGCGATCGAGAGCATCCTGACCAGTTGCATCACAGTCTGGTATGGGAACTGCTCAGTGGCTGACCGCAAGGTACTGCAGAGGGTGGTGAAAACTGCCTAATGCATTACAGGGACACCACTTCCTGCTCTTGAGGACATCCAGAGGAAACGCTGTCTACGACGAGCTTGCAGCATTCTAAAGGACTCCCCTCACCCTGACCATGGACTGTTTAACCTCCTGCCCTCCGGGAGGCGCTTCAGGAGCCTCCGGACAAGGACCACAAGACTCAGGAACAGCTTTTTCCCTAAGCTGTCTCCTTGCTGAACTCTGCCCTCTGACACCCCCCACACCACACACACAGACTCCTCCCCCCTTCAACACTACATCAGACTGATGCATCTGACAGTACTGACTTGCACTACTGTCTGTTCATCCAGGAACACTGAATAATCCATTTGTACTCTGAAATATTTTCTATGCACTTTACTGTCCATTGCAATAGTGTAATTATGTTCATATGTTCATAGTTCTACCTATAGTGTACATACACTTTTACATAATTCACCTACATAGTATGTTCATAGCACACCTATCTGTATATCATGCTAATAGTATTTAAAATCTGTAAATTATGTTCATAATACTTATCTGTATAGTTATTGTATACATATTGTAGACCTTGTATATTATGTACTTACTGCTTATTGCACTTCTGGTTAGATGCTAACTGCATTTCATTGCCTTGTACCTTACATGTGCAGTGAAAATAAAGTTGAATCTAATCTAATCTAATCTAAAGAGTTTCCTATATGTAATTAAATGAACTAATGAATAAAATACACATGCATCATAGTATGCATTCAACACATCATGTTTATATTTCAGAGCCATTTTTAAATATAAAGGGGACAGGGTTTTGTGGATAAATGTGTTGAAATTTATGTTAATCTATGTGTTAGTTTGTCTGTATGAGACTAGCAGTAAGCTAGATCAACATTAGAATAAAATACAGATCATATTCTAACATTTTATCATTGTTGAACTGTATAACATTGATTAGTATAAGAAAAAAAAATAGTGCATTAGATTAAACTAGATTAAACAACTATTGTTGTCCTAGATTCACTGCTTCTATTGTTCTCAATTGTAAGTCGCTTTGAATAAAAGTGTCTGCTAAATGAATAAATGTAATTGTAAATCTGTTGTGGTTTGATGCTGTCTTTCCTGCATACAAAATGGTTATTTAATTTTTTTAGTCTATCCTATGGCTAGCAAGTTTAAACCTCCTACCCTATAGTGTTATTGGATATTATCAATTAAATAATGATTCATTATATTTGAATAACCAACAGTGTTAACTTTTGCCTTTTTAACATTGCCAACACGTTTTTCCAGCACATGTGTCTAACATGTCAGTTCTTCATTAAACTGTGCGTGGTTTCCCTTTTATTTCTCTGCATGTAGGGTAGGCTACACTCACAAATACATTACATAAACAGAATGTAGGAAACAAAAAATGTCTCAGATCCACCGTTTATGTTGACTGCAAGATTCTAAGTTACAGGTACAGGCTAACTGACATTCAGGCTGTGTCCAAATTCAGGGTCTGCATCCTTCGGAGTACTCATTTGAAGGATGTTACGTCACAGCGCCGCGATGAAGGCTGTCCAAATTCGTAGGATCCTTCAAATGCGGCCCACAAATACGTCCTCCTTTTCCCCGAATTGGAAGGATGGGTGTGGTGGATCCTTTCCCGTCCTACCTATCCCATAATTCTTTTCGGCAGAGCGTAATGGCGGACGAAGCGAGCGGTAGCGGAGTGGGAGAGGAGTACGTTTTTTAAAAACTGGCTTTTCAAAAAAATATATTTTTTCAGTGGTTGTCTAGTTAGGCATTTTGTTTTAAAACATAAATGAAAATAGGCTATAATGGCTTACCTGGATATGACTGTCTCGTAGTCTGATATAAAAAAAACTCTTCGACAACGAGCAAAGAAAGTATTTGATTTATTTAATTGCTTTATTTCTTCCAAAAGAATTAAAATGAGGAGAATAACTTTGTTTGTCCATGTTCCCGCTTCTTGCTTAGCGCTGTCACGGTTGCTAGGCGACAGGATATGAGCAACAGGTAAGGGAGGGAACTGAAAGAAGGGTAGGCTGTCCAAAATCACAAACACCGACTTCCAGGTTTTGCGGTCGTCGGAGGACCCCTCCTCCTTCAACCGGGTAGGAAGGATCCTAAGGAGGATGCAGACCCTGAATTTGGACACAGCCTCAGTTACTTGCTAACGTAGCATTCTACCATCCTGGGTAACACATACTATCACCAGTTAATACTATTTTCCTCAGTAGAATCTGCATTTGAAAGCCTGGTCAGTCACTTCTGCTAGTTTATTTGTGTGGCTAGCTAGTTATTTTGCCTACTTACACTCTGACTCTGCTTTATGAAAAAGCTTCTTCCCCTTTCTTCTTCTTGGGTGGCATCTACAAAGTACAAAAAGGGGCAAAAAAAACTGAATATTAAAATGTTTTTACTCTGGCCTTTGTATGTGGCAGAGCGACAGCCCTGGTAACTTACCGCCGGCGTCATCAGCACGCGCACACACACCACCCGCTCGATGCTAGTTCAAGCACAAAAGTAGTCCCGGTCCGCGCGTGTAGCCTGTCAGATACCCCGCCGCCAATCAAATTACGGCGTTTCTTGTACTGTCGTCATCCTGGCCATTAGAATCGATTCAAATAACAGTGCAAAGATCCAAATAGCAGTTCAAAGGAGCTTGCTAAATATTGGTGGGGACAAATTTGTCATCTAAAAATATTGATAGGGACTAGTACCTAGCGTCCCGCCTAAACATACGCCCATGTTATTCAGACACCAGACATAATTTTTGATATATATAGCAAAACTGTAATAATGTGAGAAATGTTGACGGTGTCTGAATAAATGTAGGTTTGATTGTATATTTCATTTTTACATTGAAGACTATCCAGTGCTATTTAACATTTAATTATTTGGTTTCTGTACCTTGTACACCTACAAACTTGAAAAAAACTTAAACATTGTGTAAATTGCACAAATAAATAAAAATAAACAAACATACAAATTATTACAACCTTCACCGGGTCCCCGCTGACCCCAGCTACGGCCCTGCTCACGCCTGTTTCACACATACTCCGTCTGCAGTGCGTATGCAGTCCATGTGCATTACGTATGTGGTGTAGCACGGACTCGATGTGCTTTCACACAAGATGCGTTTGCAGTTCGCTACTCGGTACGTAAACGATCGCTGCACTGCTGCAGACTCAACGCCGGAACGCAACTGGAATCCGTTAACATTGGTGCGTAAAAAAATATGCAAACGCATACACACTGCAGACGGAGTATGTGTGAAAAACGGCGTAAGGTTGTTTGCACCTTGTGCAATGTGGAATTAGTTTACAGCTTTTTCAAGCACTTTGTGATGCATTTTGGAAACAGGAGATGAGCCCCTTTTCTAATGCACCACCTAGCTTGATAAACCCCTTCTCATAGACTTACTGTTTGTCAATTTTATTCGGGTAGCATACATAGTCTGAATGCCTTCGGCAGAATTCGAATGAGCCATTTTAATCTAGATTAATCTAGATTAATTTCAAGATCACAGTGAGATTAATCTAGATTAAAAAAAATTATCTATGCCCACCACTAATATATATATATATATATATATATATATATATATATATATATATACACACATAGATATATATATATATATATATACACACATATATATATATATATATATATATATATATATATATATATATATATATATATATATATACACACACATAGATATATATATATATATACGAATTTGTATATTTATTTATTATGTTATGTCTAATTTCACATATAGCATTCAAAATGGTTGACTTCAATTTTTTTGTGTTTTATGTTAAATTATTTAGATAAAATAGTTAATATATAATCAGCCCTAACTAATAGTTAATCAGCTACAGTAAGTGGTGTTGTTGTACTAAATATAAGAACTCTTGAAATGCTGCATTGTCCAATCAGATTAGAGGACTGGACCTAATTTGTTTTGTAATTCCATGCAAATGAGATATGTGAATATTATTTACTCGATGCATCAATTGCAGTGTTTAAATTCTATGATGTTTCTGATTGAATCAAGACCTTACTGACTTGAGGCTATAAAACATTGGCAAAGTGTAATGTCTTTTTCTCTCTCTCCTGATTTTACTTCTTTCCTCTTCATTTGAGATTATTTATTTTATTCAGTTTAATTTTTTCTATTTTTTTATTTTGGCATTTTGTGGGGTCCTGCTGCTTTTATTACATTCCTGACACTTTTGTTAATAAATCATTGCAAAGTTAATGAAAATTGCATTCAGGCATATCCAAAATGATTGTGTCCTTTGTCATGCTAATAAATTGAAAGATGTTGGTCCAATGGGTGAATGCCTGCCCATTACTGAGAAGTTTTTGATGGGTGCCTGTTGAACCTCTCATTTTCTGCTCTTTCTCTCCCTTCCAGTTGTTTTTCTTCAGTCAGAGGATTTTTTTCACATTTATCTAGGTTTTATCTACATGAAACTAATAGGTTTCAGGTGCAGTCATTTCCCCTTGCATTAGTTTGCATGGCGCAACACAAGGAGCAAACACGTACGGTCTTAAAGCAACCCGTCGGAACAAAATACATAAATGAATAAGTAAACATAGCAATAATACACATTTTCTTTCATGCATGTCACTTGCACATGCTTCTTTTGGTTATTTTACAGGCTGACCTTTACCTTGTTACCTCGTCTTGAATTTAAAGCATTTGATATTCTAAAGCATTAAAGAAATCTCTGTCGTAGTGAGTTATACATTTTCAGCATTTCATTTTTGATAAGCATTTTCCAATATCTCGCTTTTTCTTTCCTTCTAAGCTCTGTTGGTTGTGGACCGTCTTATCGTCCGCCACACTCGGCAGATACTGTGTCAGTGAATGAGGTGTGGACTATGTGGACGTTTTACAAATCTAAATGCAAAAAGAAATGGAATATTTGATAGCCTTCCATAATGGCCCTGAAATCTGTGTCATTATCTACTATCAGATGTGGCTTTTAAAAGCATCGGGAGTTCCTGGCGTTTTACATGAATTTCAGCTGAGAGCAGTTATTGAGAGCAGAATACATTTAGCGGGTCAGTTTGCTGGGCCTTCCATTGTTTGGCTTCCCCTCCGCTTCAGTGGCACATACTGTAAGAGAAAGCAGTAACAACAGGTAACACGGGAAGCACCGTATATTCAAGTGATGTACGCAAATTTAAAACTAGTGCTTCAGGATTGAAATTAAATTCAGTACAAGATGTCCCTCTCTTATAATTTTTTTTTTGTGACTGACTCTTGGTGTATTCAGAATTGGAGGAAAGCGTTACAACGAGTAAAGTAGCATATTGATGAAAAAATGTCTTTAATGGTGAAAATCTAATAATAATGTGCATTATTGTGATTTTTTTTTTTAGTTAATACAAACATACATGTAGCATTTCACTTATTCTCTGTTGGTAGAAACATAATTAATACTGTATTTGAGGTGAATAAGGAATTGTCATTTTATGAGAGAGCCTGATGCATATTTTGTTTTTGTCATGCTTATATGTAGGAATATTTATTTTTATTTATTTTTTATCTACAACCGCCTTTAAAAAGCGAATATTGAGTGCTTCATTGGAATTTGTGTTTACCATGACCTTAGCATTGCTGCAGAATGATAATTGTTGTGACAATTGTTACATGCTTTTTTGTTATATAACATATGTGAGTTAGTGCTCTACAAAACATATGAAAAACACCACAAAAATGTTTTCAGTGAGCTGGCAGTAAGGAAAAAGTTCTGCATATGTCTCTTTACATAAAAAGCAATAAGATTAGTTACTTGTTATTATGAAAAATACGATATTGTAACATGTTACTTTTAAAAGTACTGTTCCCAACATTGGGTGTATTTGAGCTTCAGAGCTAATTTTTGAATGCAAGAAAGCCCATTTAAAGGTCCACTGAGGAGAGCCAGATGGTTTATATTTAGTGACTGAAGCACTAATCTTCACTTATATCTAAGATTCAACATGTTTGTTGATTCTTGCTTTTAGCTCATCTGCTGATTGATGTGCGGACAACAAGGGAAGGTCTATATGTGTCTTTTCTCTGTTGATGGCCGTGTGCATTGGGAGGGCTGTGCTGGATTCAGCTGCACCAGATTTGATTAGCAATCTAATGTTTTATTAGAGAGGAGTGCGAGAGGGGGAATAATTAAAGAGTCCTTGTGAGGGAGAGACAGGCAGTCCTGTCTGCCTGGGCTGATGGGACATCTGTTTGCCTGGGGGTCAGGCACTGAAGCGGTGGGGTGCTCGAGATGGAAGGGGGAGTTTGAGGGGCGACTGGGTAGAGGCATGCTGGAGCGGGACTGGTGGCCGCACTGGAGTTTGTTTCCTCCCACTCTACACTGGAGCAACAAACAGCAGGCCTGCTAGCACACAGACACCAAATTAAACAACTAACCCAACTTCATTAACAGAATAATGATGGTCTCAGCCTGAGCAATGCTTTATTACCCATGCAAAAACACATTCACATCAAACCGCGATAGGCCGGCGTGCAACCGGAGCGCACCAGGATTTCGAAAACGTTTAAGTCGATAGACGCAGACTTCAATTGAATGGAGAACAAAGAAAGACAGAAAAAATGGCGAATCATCTCCCTGGTTATGTATCCTGTGTGCACCTTGGATTGCACATGGAAAGCCTATGCCAAGTTTTCTCCATGTGCAAGTGCCATGTTGTGACCCGGAGGTCACGGTCGAGCCGTGCTTTGGTCTATGGGGTGGCCCCTCCCACAATTCTTACCTCCATACTGCAACCTTTCAGTCTAAAATAACTTAAAGGCGCTGTGCCTGATGGGAATACGGCTCCAAACTAAAGGCTAGTCCTATTAAAACCACCATAATACTAAGGAGGGGGATGAAACGGAGTAAACTGTGGGGATGTATTGATGTGGAGAAAATGAGCAGCTCTTGCTGCGGAAGAGGCGTGACTCCCTATCGATTTAAAAAGGGAAAATGTAGAAATAAACTCTGTAAATCGGGCACTGACTAACAGGTTAACAGCGACCATCTTTTCATGTAAACTCTTTCAGTATTCCTGCATTGATGTCAGATGATGAGCAGTAAACCTCCTGCATCTTTCCGGCCTTGTGAATTATAGTGTTTTTATAGATCAATATGCAAACGCAATTATCTGTGTTATTAAATTGTGATAAATGGTCATTGTGGTTACGCTGGTGTTTGTGCTCAGAGAGGAAGTGTTTCATGGTTTGCTACATCTAAGTATTGATAATTTACAGACTGGAATATTACTACTGGAAGCAATTGTCAGAGCACACATTAGTTACTATTATACCGGAAGTGTTTGACAACTGTATTTTTTAACCAGTGTTACTCTTTGTTTCATTTGTACAGCAGGTTTCAGGTGTGGATCAAAAACTTGCTTGTATCAACAAGTAATTGAACTTAAACCAATTTTCTATTCTCATGTGAACTGTGAATATCAAAGTACATTGCAAAGATTGCAATTCCCATAACACCAGAAAGTCAATACACTTTATTTAAAGAGATATATCTATAACTATAGTTACATACCCTGTTTGCTTTCATTATTTTACAAAAGTGCAATGTTTTTTTGTTATAGTGAGTGCACACAAATAAACGTAGAGGCGTTACAGATTTGAAAGATGTATTACTCTTATCTGTATGACCAAAATGACAGAGTATTTTAAGAGCACCGGCGTGACTCCAGTGACTGCACCGGCGACTCCATCTGTCATGCTTTAAACATGCTACTGCTTAGCTTTCACACTTCGCACAGACACTTGAACAGCTCACATTTTTCAAGGTTAACATTAGATTGAGCGGCCATGTAAAGTTACTACTACTTATATATTTCAGATGATAAGCCATATTTGAGGTTGATGACTTATAGGCAAGTTGGATGTACTGTATTACCACAAAATCCAGCCGTTAACGATCTGTCCATGCACTTTTTGTCTTCTGTGAACTACTGAAATTTAGTTCGACCAAGCCTCTTCTTGTTGACTAAAGGTCAATTAGGGGGCAGCCCTACAGTTTTTTTTTCTGTGTTTTTGATCAAATAAAAACAGCTTTGATGAGCATAAAGCCAGGCTCACACTACAGTAGTTTTAGTCTGATTTATCCCCGTTTTCCCCCTCCCAAAAATCAGAGAAAAAAATTATTGTTGTGGACCTCGGTCCGTTCTGACGTTCAGCACAGATTATCTGGTAAATTTGTTTGTTGGTTATTTCTTACAAAAAAAAAAAAAAAAAAAATTATCAGTATATTATTACAAATTGTGGTTCTTGTCAAAACAGCTCTAACACAGATTAAAAATTGACTGACAAATCATGACTACTTATGACTATCTTATATTGTCAGTTCTGTTGTCACTCTTCTTTATTAACAAACTCTATTAACTGTAATACTCTAAAACAGGACTGACATCTGTTGCTAAAGCTAGCAGTACTCCACATGCATGATACGTGGGTTAGGGAGTGTAGTGTCTGTGGCTGTGTGCTAAATAGCTCATTTCCTTTTCTCCTCTCCAGAGTGCATGTTTGGGTGCAGTGGCCACGTTATCATAACAAAAAGAATGAATGGGATTTGTCATCACACACACTTCCCAAAGATTGATAGAAATTGTGCATAGCTGACTTTTTTGTGGAATTAACAAAGTATATACACACCTTCCTCTATCAATGATATGTCCATCATTCTTCTGAGCTTTGGTGTAGTGGTTAGTACATGTACTGTAAGTTCTGTGAGCCGCTATGCTTTATGATATATAACTGTCAGTATATTTTAAAATGTAATTTATCCCTGTGATGGCAAAGCTTAATTTTGCAACAGCCATTTATTCGGTCTTAAGTGTCACATGATTTATTTTATTTTATTTTATTTAAAATGTTAAAAACAATCAAGATGCTTAATATTTTTGTGGAAATCATGCTGAATTTTAAGGATTTTCTCGATTCTGTAATGAAGAGAAGAGAAAGGGATACCCGGTTTTCCCGGTTTTCATCCAGAATACCTTAAATTGTGTTCGAAGATGGGTTTTACGGGTTTGGAATGACATTGGGTAAGTGATTAATGACAAAATTTGGATTTTGGGGTGGAGTATCCCTTAAATAAGAACAGCATTTATTGGAAAAATAAATCATATCTCCACTGTCACTTTTGATCAGTTAATGTATTTGATCATTTTAATGTGAAAATCTTACTTACCCCAAACTTACAAACATTTGTATGTATTATAATGTGTGTATATATTGTAATATAGATTTTAATAATAATAATATATACAAATATTTTATACAGAGTGTATGGCATATTTACATGTTATTGTATAGTATCATCTAAAAATCTAATTTATGACCTGTTCCCTGCACAATATCTGTCTTATAAAGAGACAAATGCAAAAAAAGAAAAAGAATGATGTCAATGAATCAGCTGTTTGACGGACATGTATTATTTGTCAGAGATTTGTTGATTGTGCTTTGGCGGGAGGGTTATGGAGCAGGTTTCTATGCCAGTGAGCCCCATCCTCATGGTCTGTGAGCTACAAGGAGAGTATGTGAAGCACAGATGGAGGGTGGAGGAGCTGGAGAGCGTGAAAGGGAAGAGTGGTGTGGTAGGGGTTGGACGAATGGACCTTCAGTCTGTTCCGAGAGACTGAGTGGGTGGATGAGAAACCTGCCAGGTACGCATTGATTGACAGGCCATCGTGACACGCCACAGCGGAGGAGGTGAAGATCTGCTCCATCGCCACAGACGAATCCGGGGAGGGTCGGGGTGAGCGGCCAGCAGTCAACCGGCGACGTCCAAAACGGAAGCTCGGAAACAATTCCTCTCACAGCAGAGTTTGGGGACAAAAACAGATCTCTCATATTGAGAAGAGAAGGGAGGATGGGGTGAGAAATGTGGCTGTAATTAATGAGTAGCTGGAATGAGGGAGTCCCAGATGGAAAGGCAGAGTCGCCTGGCATGATTGTGCATCCGTGGCTGAGCTGTAAGATATACCTGGCCACACGCTCGGCTCTCTGAAGTGGCTAGTTAGCATACGCTGCTCTTGTTATTTGTGTACTCAGTGTGAGAGCGGGCCTCCTCAGCTGCCGCTCACCAGAGACTTGTTTTGTAAGATTAATGAAGGTCACCGATATTCTCAGAAGTATTCTGATAATTAAGACTTTGTTTATCAAAAACAAGTTATATGAAGAGCAAAAAAGATTCATGGTAATTATTCATAATCTTAACAATTCAAGTGTAGCCACCTCATTTGTGCTTTTAATTCTTCTTGTTAATGCTTTGCATAAATCTGCATAATTACTTGAGATGCCTGTTGTAATTTTGACAGCTACTCAGCTCATGTGCACTAAAGTATGGCGAATGTTCCACACACTGCATACTTATAAACGGACGTATGGCGCTGGTGGAAAGCTAGTCGGAGGAGTTTTGTTCTCCTCGTCGTGGCCTCGGGAAAGAATAGGTGTTTATATCAAATATGCTAAATGAACGGTTTGGCCCGCAGTGGGGAAACGCAAGCAGAATGACTGGTTTTATGACCGAGGCGCTGCTGCGATCACGCTGACAAAACAAATGCTGACATGCTTCTATAAATCCTTGGCACAAATGGTCAGTCCCCCTCTGCTGTGTGCCCAGATGTGTCTGCGGAGAGCAAAGGCTACTGGGCCCTCTAATCACACTCTAATTTCTGCTGTAATAATCATCATGTAAATGGATGTGGAATGGTAATGCAAGTCTGGAGTTTACGTAATCTGGTAATGACCTCTTGTATTACACTGTCTGTGATGTTGCCTATAATAGATTGTTAGTCACTAATCTGAAAAGGGGGGAAAAATCAAGAACAGTGGCTTATGAAATTAAATTTGGAGTGTGGCTGGGCCTATTAGCACTCTGACATAAGTGATATAATTTCTTTCACTCCTCTGCGCGCACACACAGACACGTTCACTCGTGCTTTAGGATGGCTGATTAGTATTCGCTAAACAGTAGAAATAATGCTCTCATCACCAGCTTAGACCTCAATGATACTTTTTAACTAATGCACGGTGAGGGTACACAAGTCATTGAAATTAGAATGCCGGGGCTGCTTTAGCAGCAGAATGCTCAATACCATCTAGACAGTATGCCTGTTTGTGAGCGATGACAAATACTGGCTTTTATATGAATTATCAAAGCAGGGTTCATATGCTGTATCTGCCCTGCTATGATGCTTATGTAATGGTTTCCGTCCCTAGCCCCGTAATCTCTGTACAGAACAGTTCACCCATATAGGGAAATTATCTCTCTCTCTCTCTCTCTCTCTCTCTCTCTCTCTCTCTTTTTTTTGTTTAATTTAATTAGCCTGTGTATGCTGAACACAGGCCATCATTCATTAAACTGTTGTGTGAAGCCACACACAGCAGACCATGATTCATTACATGATTTATATATTTGTCGTATTTGAACAATTTTTTACATATATGCTGGTTTATCCTGTTATTTTGAAACTTTATTTAGCAGCCTCGTCAATGGGTGTGTTGGGGGGAGGGGGTGTTTGTTTATTTATTATAATTTGTATTTATTTATTTATTCATTTATTTATTTTTTACTTTGCAAACATGTGTTATTTTAGTAACAATGACATATTCTTAAATTTTTTTGATAATATTTCAATTTACTTTTTTGTATTTTCTTTTTTCTTTTTTTATGTTTTAGTATTTTGTTTTGTTTTTCTTTTCTTTTCATTTTATTATTATTATCATTATTGTTATTATTATTATTTTTGCCTATACATTTTTATGCCTATATGTGACCACGAAACCAGTCATAAAGGGTCTGAAAGCTGAATATATAAGCTTTCCATTGATGTATGGTGTGCTACGATATAAATATATTTGAAAATCTGGAATCTGAGGGTGCAAAAAAATCTAAATATTGAGAAAATCACCTTTAAAGCAGTCCAAATTAAGTTCTGAGCAAGGCATATTATGCATAATTAAGTTTTTATATATTTACAATAGGAAATATTAATTCAAATTTTTGCTAAATATCCTAATGATTTTTCTTGCATAAAAGAAAAATCGATGTGACTAATGCCACAGATATACCCAGGCAATTTAAGACTGGTTTTGTGGTCCAAGGTCACATATAGTTTTAATGCCTAAATAGGTTTTATTGCTTTTATTTCAGTTTTAGGTTTATTTATTTTAGAGAATCAAGTTAAACTAAACTTTAATTTCAGCTAAGGTTTTTTTAAATTTATTATTATTATTATTTTTTTTTAAGAAACACGTAAATAGTGTTTGTGTGTATTATGACAAACAAATAAACACATTAAAGGTAATTAATCATGCTTAAATGTGGAAGCTGCTTTAGATAAAGGTGTTTCTCTTAAGCCTCAGCCATTAAAACCAAAAAAAAAAAAAAACTCAAATTGCTGTATTTTCAGCCATATCTATTTAGACATACTGTTAGTTTATGTCAGTATTTTGCATGGTTTGTTTTTTTAATGGCAGAACAGCAAGCATGTAAACACTAGCACCTAATATTCCTCCCTCTGTGGACCCAGAGACCTTGACCCCTCTCGCCAGCCTGCTGTCGTGCCTGCGTTGCGGGTGCGCTGATGTGCGTAAGGCTCCTTCACGGTGCTGTGAGCCATTCACAGATCTGCGGCGGACTGTGCTTTATGGGAGGGCCATGTGGCATCGGGAGTTAAATGAAAGTTGCCTAATGAAGTAAACTTATGAAGACGGAGAGAGGGGAGGCGAAGAGACAAAGAGAGGGCAAGAGAAAAAAAAAGAAAGAAAAAAAACTTTCTTTAATTATGTTTACCCAACAGGCCTTGCCTCCTAATTTAAATAGCATAAACATCTGGACTGCACCGGCATTAAAATCATGGCAGTAGTCAAGCAAATCTTGTGGAAAATAATGAAATTAGATCCCTGATGTTGTGACAGAGGAAGGGCAGGATACATCAGCTCCATGTTAATAAAATTTCCATGAATGACTGAATACAATTAAGAAATTGTCAGTTGTGGCTGTGAACTTTTGTAACTCATAGATGTTTGCATCATTTGATTATGGTGGCAATTTGGAATTGTTTATCAGTGTCTGTGTTGGGGTATTAATTATGACCTTTTTATTGGTCACAATTAAAACAAACACAGGCTTATGGGGAAGGACAGAAGCCGAGGGCTATTCTAAACGCTAGAAATCATCTCTCTATAGACCCTGTATTATTATCATTATTTTGTTATGGCTATAATTATTATTATTGTTATTATAAAAATAAATAAGTAATTTTATGAGGTAAAATTAGCCCACCTTTTTGTCATCAGGAGTTAGATAAGACTTTTGTCTCTCATTGGGACGTTAATCCTCAGTGTTGTGTTTTTTTTGTTTTTTTTTTGCACGTTGTTTGTCTTATTGCTTCTAAATTAAGATTCAGAGCGAGGTGCTTGCAAATTGAAATATGAACCTCTACCTCCGTTTCAGTCCCCTCTCGAGTTCAGCATTTATCTTATCAGCCAGCGCAAGGAGAGGGAGATTGTATTTGTTGAAATGATTTGTCAGTTTAGGAAGTAATAATGGATTTGGGCTGAGAGCTGTACAAACAAGGCCTTCAGCATGGAGAGAGATTGAGGAGACGAGAGGAAGGGATGACTGCTCTCAGTGCATTCTAATGCACTCTGAGAGAGAGAAAGGGATCATCACACATCTCTAAATAAAGATTTGTGAGCTTCATTTCTCAAACACATGGATGCAGAAAGGGAGGGCTGCCGTTCGAAGAGGTGTTGAAATTCCCTAATTATGATTTCAAACTTTTAAATCAGATACATTTTCATTTAAAGTGGATTTTAAATATGAAAAATTCTAAGAATTGGGCAGTGTTTTTCAGAAGTCTGAGACTGAGAAAATGTACTGTAGGTTTAAAATATGTTCTTAACCTGTGCTAATATTTTTCAGATGGTTAAAAGAAGTCTCTTATGCTCATCATATGACCCGGACCACAAAACCATTCATAGACCAAGAAAATCTATAATTGTGACCCACACCATATATTGTTGGCTATCGCTACAAATAAACCTGTACTACTTATGACCTTTATATATATATATATATATATATATATATATATATATATATATATATATATATATATATATATATATATATATATATATATATATATATATATATATATATAATATATATATACTTTAGAATATATATAATTGTGTGCACCTAATTTCCTTCACTTAAAGTTCAAATGCCCTTTTCATAGTCTTCCACTGTTCTGATGATGGCTGTTGTCTATAAAGTATGCTAACATTTGTGTACTTAACCATGCCGCTATATATCATTAGCAGGTGAGTTTGTGTAAGATGTTCAGACACTTTGGATTTATTCTTGAATATGGGCTCAACATACAAGACCGTATCTAATTGACTTTTTAGCCAACATCAGTCAAGCCTAGCATTATTTTGTCTGTTGGTTGGCATGGTTACTAAAATGGTTTATTCTTACATCTGAAACTCATAAAAATGGATACAACACAAGATGTGGAGCTGTACTGTTGATACAGAATGGAAAAGGACTGTACCACAAAAATGTGTAGAGGGACAAGTTCAAAGCTAGTGTGGAGCTGGAGGTAATTGTTTCCATTCTTGCTGCCAGATCCAGGGTTAAGTTGTCATCAGCACTGTTCTTCTTATTGAAGGTTTTATCGTCTTGTCTTGGTCTAAAGCCTATTGTATTTTATTCTGATTTGGAGTGTCTTTTGTGTTTGACTCATTTTTCTTGCCTTGATATGAAGGCTGTATTTTTTCCCCATTCCAGGAAAAGTCATTTTTTTACCAGTTCTTTCGTTACCTCTACATTTTGACCTTTCACCTCGACTTTGATTTTACAACCCAATAAAGTCATTCAAACAAAAGATAATAGATTTTCTTGCCACTCTTCTTTAGAAAAGCTGTCTAGAGAATTCTATGGTTCTAGGTTTTCAAAGCCTGTACACAAATCATTGGTAATATAATATAAATGCTTGACTTTTTACTTTTTTTTTTTAAAGACCACTGCACATATCGTTTATACGCAACATACAAAAAAGTTAACAATAAAAATTTCTTCAGGGCAGTTATTTTTATTGGACATCTTGACCAATTTCGAACTTATTTCCCTTGGCAACGATGTCTTTGATATTTTCCTCCTGTGTAATGTAACTTAATGTACATTCAATATGCCTTTAATATGTATGGAGCGTGCACAGCATTATAGAAGTGTGTGTGTGTGAGATAGAGAGAGATTGAGTGTGTGCATGCATGATGACATAAAGCTCATCTATCGATCTGACCTCATGCATGCACTTGTCTGCTGTATCACATATTAGTCCTTGTACAGTATGTATTCTTGTACTTGACTACTTTCAGACTACAGCATTTAGAACACTTGTAGACCAATTCAAAAACAAAAGCATTAATCTTGTGCTGAACTAAGAACAATGAAATCTTAAATAAGATATCCTTTGTCAGAATCAAATGGGTATGAAGTCGCTGGTTTACTGTAAATAAAAAAAAAGAGGCATTCTTAGAGTATGTTCAGGCAGGTTCATATTTTCAAGGCTTTTACATAGAATAAGGGACGCCACAAGATGGGTAGATAGATGGATGGGTGGGTGATTACATGAATGGGAAGATGGATGGATGCTTGGATAGATATGAAGATAAAGAGGTAGATGGAGGTAGATAAATAAACAGACAGACTAAGTTTGCCTTTATCAGAGAATTATCAAGGAAGATGGAGAAAAAATGCAAAAAAGTCCATTTGAGTCCATTTGAAATCAGGTGTACTGCTTCCTAGGAAGAAGGCTGGAAAGCTTTGAGGATCCAGGAGAGCCATGAAAGCACTGACCTCTCACATGAAGGTTCATGTGTCTCTGTGCAGAAACAGATGGATAATAGCACAATGCTGAAATCATGCAGCACGTATTATGGGTGCTGTGATTGCCGACCTGATTACCTGCCATATGCTTGCTGAAGGGTTGAGCTGAGAATGGGAGAGTATGCAAACCCTTTTAAAGCAACGTTTTTATAGCACTCTCATTATACCAACGTGGAGACTTGCTCAAATGAAAGCGAGTGTTGCAGGGAAGGAAAATAATGAAGTAATAAAATTCCCGGTTCACGGTGCATGGGTTCCACAAGGGCCTCACCGCTGCCCCACTCCTGGTATGTGTGTGCCTCTGGCAGAGGTCTGATTGAGAGAGGTGGGGAGAAGGACACTGGATGGACATGGTTTCTCATTGTGTGTGCCTACATAAATAAGACAAAGGTCTAAAATATAAACACAATCATAATTGTACTTGACCCAATAAAGGCTACTTATCATAATTGATACACAAATTTCTATGGCTGATAAATGATCAACATAATCAAAACTTTCCTTAAAAACATATTGCACGTATTGTATCTACTACATACCTTCTGTCATCTGACTGATAGTTAAAATTCATGTAAATACCAGTTGTCACTATTATTTTCATTATGGGGAATGCAAAACAAGGATGACTGTGTGTTTTACAAAGAAACATTTTTACAGTATGTATCATATTTAGCATTCGCATTTTAAAATGATTTATGGATAATCATGGAAATCTAAGTAGTTTCAGTCTAGTAACTTCATCTTGAAATATTAGTAAGTTTTTTTTTATATATACTTGATAAAAAGTGTTTTTTTTTTATTTTTTATGTGTGTAGTCTGTTATAGCCTACTGTTTAAAATATTTAATTAATTTACATTACAAGCTGTCATATGTATTTTCATTTTGTTTTCATATGTACAATACAGTATACTGTAACTTTTTTGTTTTGATGAATATCTATATGAACACTTAGATAAATATCATCTTTTACAAAACCTTTAATATTTTCTAACCACAATGCCCCAGCTGTCTTTATCCCCACCTTCCTTTATGTACCTCATCACAGCTCCTTTCATGCCCTTTGGTTGGTAACCTTTCCCTCGCCTGGAGATTTGCCTGTCTTTCATTTCTCCATGTCATCCATTAAAAGGGAATTTTGCATAATCTTTAAGTACCTTTATGGCCTACTTAGCATAACACGATTCCTCTGTTGGTGAGATGATATTTGGGTCAGCTCCTTTCTAATTCTCTTTCATTGGGAATCTCCTCCAACATGGCGTCCCGTTCTCTTCTTTGCCACATGTTTAATTCTGATGTCTGGCCTGATTTTTTGAAGTGGGGCTGGTATTTACATCTTTAATTAAGACATTAATAGCAACGTTTATATGAGAATGGATTTAAGCCTTTTAGTCATCAGCACTTAAGGAAATGACATTCATTGGGTTGACTATACTGTTTATTTTCAGAACAGGCCACAGAGTCTTAGGAATTAAAGGGATATTTTGCCCAAAAATGAAATGTATGTCTTCATTTATTCACTCTTAATGTTTATTTAATCCCACATGACTTTCTTCCTAATAAAACTCAATAGCAGAAAAAATGAATGGGGATTCAGAATTTTGAACTGACAAAACATTGTATGAATTGTGCACTATTTTTCAAGTTTTCTGATGCCATATGATAGCTTTGTGTGATTAACATATTATGATTTTACTGTGATGTGAAAAATATTTAAGTTACGATGCTCAAAGTTTGAATATGTGGGAATGCAATACAATACTGTAAGTCATTTAACTTTTTCTTGTAAAATCATATATTTAACAGTATTTTAAAGAAAAATTACTTGTAATGCAATGTTAAACCATGTACTGTTTTGACCGAATATTATGTAACAAGATGACTTACAGTTAATCAATTAACAGGTTTTTATTTTTCCCCTTCATTTTCTATTCTCCTTTGTCTAAAAAAAAAAAAAAAAAAAATATCATATGGGTTTGGATTAATTTGTAAATGAGTAGATAATAACAGAATTTTCATTTTTGGGTGACCTTTTCCCTGAACTTTCCCACATTCAATGTATTTTTGTCATTTACATTGAACTTTTTAAAGAACAAGAAGAGAAGAAAACAAATCCACTTACCTGTCAGCACTGTGTGTTGCCCTTGTGGCTGCATATACAGTTAATATTTCTCAAGGCAACAGAGGTTAGAATATGAATCTGAGTGTCATGTATGAATATTTTAAGTGTGAGCTTGAGTGTGTGTTATACATAGGTTTTCAGCCACACTGAATACATGCAGCCTTTCTCTTTTAAATCAGCGGTGGCCCTATTCAAAAGAGTCTTCTGAGAGGTACAGTACCATCACAAGGCTTGAGAAGTTGAATGTATAATGGAACGCGTCCATGGTGGTACACTCTCCCCTCCAATGCCACAGGTGGTAAATGTTATACGTGTGTATTGCTCTATGGTTGAAGAGGAGAGGTCTAGGCAATGACCCAGTGAATCAATCACCATGGAGATTCTGTTTAAAGAATTGTAGAAAACCTACTGGACAACATCACGGAAAGCGAAACCCACATACACACTGAGGATATGATTCCTTACACACTGCAGAGGGGTATTTTATTCATATTTTTTAACCAAGTGCATGACTGGAATTAAGGTCATCAGTTTAATAAAGAGTATTGACATGTGGGATGTTAAGAGTTTTACAAGACTACTATTTCTAAATAACATAAAAATGCATTTACTAACTCTCTCCAAAATAAACGGTAGAACTATAGATGATATTTACAATATAGAAATGTTAATTTTTTTATGAATGAAAGTCTTTCCAAGTACCTATTACATGCATTTTGAGGTACTCCTGGTTGAGAATAACTTAGGTTAGGTGAGGTACATCTCAGTTCAAGGGCCTATGATTGCTGGTACAGATAGTCTAGGAGAAGCATACTTCTTCAGTATGCAGATCCAATAATAGGTATTGACTTTTTTTTTTCTTCAGCAAATTGCACGTTTCCTGCTTAATTGCTATTGGAGATTTTATCTTGGAGCTGAGGCATTGTAGCTTGAACCTGTTAAGCCGATGATGTTGTTAAAGAGGGAGCGTACGTTATGCTAAACAGCTCTTCTCTGCTTCATTAATGACCTTTAAAATGCTGGAAGCTTGATTTTTCTCTGCCTTGTGCTCTGGGCTGGGTAGGGAACCCTCTTTTCTTGACCTCTGTGAGCTATCTATTAAACTGTAATGAAGCACAGTAAACAAAAGAGGAAAACATGTGAATTATCAAAAGGCAGGTGATTTTAATAGGGGCAACTGTGTCTTCAGTCACACATAAACTGGATTGATTAAATTCCTTTTTTTCATCAGTTCTCTTAGTCAAAAATTTCAGATTAAATATATATATTTTTCATTTGTTAATTTTAGGGGGGTTGGGGATATTCAATAGTTTTGAATCTAAAATTTTTTTATCTGCATGTAGTTGGTTAGAATTTAACATGAACGACAGATGCCAAGACTAATGCTAATTAGTGGTCGACCGATATATATCGGCCGATATTTGTCATTTTTCAAATATCGGCATCGGCCGATAAGCTTTTCTGCTTCGCCAATGTGTTTGAGGCGAACACAGTTAATACTTAGTTAATAATATATAGTTAATACTTTTGTTGGTGGCACTTTATTTTACAGTCCTCTTCCTCATGTACATGCAATGTAGTTATTATAGTATTTACTATAACTAGGTGCTAACACTGATCTTACCCCTAAACCTAACCCTACCCAATGTAGTTACCATGTATTACCAGAACTTTTTTAGGTAGGTATTCTCTAAGTACATTTAAGTAGACATACTGAAAAATAAAGTTGCAACCCTTTTGTTTTTATTATTCCTCAAAACTGAAGAGTTAGCACTGTATAAAAATTACAACTATCCAGGAGAAGTAATTGCCACATTTTATTTTTAAGTCCAATTCTCAGTAATAACAGACTATTAACTACAACTTTTGCCTCAATAAACTACTAATTACTCCTTATTATAAGTTAGTTTGGTTGTTGTTTAGGTATTGTGTGGTCATGAAGAATATGTGCTTTATAGGTAATAATAAACAGCCATTATGTTATGCTAATAATCAACTAGGTAATTAGTTAGAATTGGTCCCTATAAAGTTAATTAATTATACAATTTTGATAACTTTGATGTGTGATCTTAATTGCAATATCTCTGCTATAATTCATAGTTTGGAGTAGCAGATACAGTAGTTTAGGAAAAATGCTGATAAAAAAGTAATTTTGACATGTTTTTCATACCAACAGAAGAAAAGATTTACAGTTGTTGTGAGTTTTGAAGAAAACTATTGCAATTGTCTCTTTAATTGCTGTGGGTTACTTTAATATCCATGTTTCATTTCTGGATATAATCTTAAATATGTATTTTTTATTCTGTTACTCCTGATTAGCTACAGTGAACAGGGATGTTGGAATAACTACTTTTGCCCCTTTTGCCTCCATTGAGAGCAGGCCAACACTGAGAGGTGTGCTATCTGTCCTTCTTCTCAGTGTCTGATGGGAAATCTCCACCAGCTCACAGGATGGATGTGGACTGACACTGGGCAATCTGACAAATCTAAATCGTTATATCTCATTTGACATTAATATGGCATTTTTGGTGGGGCCGGCTAACAGTGACGTACAGTTCAGGGATTCATCATCTTGGCAGTATGAAAATGGCATATTCATATGAGCGAAGGAATTAGCTCTTTGGATGTGTGGAAAACGCAGTGGGTTCTGACTGAGAAACAGGAGGCTGGGGTCTGCCTTATCTTCCCTGTCTATGAGCAATATGTCAGAGTGTTGGAGCCCATTCTGAATGACAGTTATCTTTTTAATTCTTTTTGACATTTGCCGATATGAATCTTAACAAAGCTCCACTACTGGAAGTCAGAGTTTGTGTGTTAACAGAACTGCTTACCTTTAGAGAATATTGGGTTCTCTTTTATCATGCAAGCAATTTGCTTTACTGTTATGTCCTGTTTGTGTGTCCTTATTTTATATGCCACCACCATCATTAACAGTGAATATATTTCTGTATTCCTGTTTAATCTCACCGTAGGTGCCTTGATAAATGGCTGTGGGTTTGATAGATTTAACAATCACTGGCTGTTTGTACTCATTTTTTATTTTTTTACAGGTGAATAAACGTGACGGACATATTATCCTTGGATCAAACTCAACCTTTTATCTTTGATGAAAGCAGATGCACACGTAAGAGGCAGAGAGCTTATTGTAATAACTGCCAGGGTGCAGACAAAGTCAATCCAGCAGAAAAAAAAAGAAAATAAAAACAGTTTGTCAATATTTATTTGCCCATTCATTTGCACTTATCAGACAATAAGGGCAAGAGGGACAATATCCGTGGGTAATGGAGTGGTTGAGCCAGGGTGAAAGTGTTGCATTATGGGTGTAATAAGTCTGGGCCCAAATGAAGGGGCAGATAAAAGGAAGTAAAGAGGCAGAGGAGCAAAGTTGGGTTTCACTTTAGCCTTGCTATCCTTGAGGAAGGGATTTCTCTTTGTTAGTGACAGGCTTTTTCAGATTAGACCTAGCTCCCCTAGGTAAAAGGCCAGTCAGGCCTTATCTGAAGTGATAAGAGCCCAGCAGCTTGCCTGTGTGACTGCAAGTGAAACTGTGTGTGCATGCAAATATCCTCAGCTGTCAGGCCCTGACACACACACACACCCTCCAAACCTCCTTTTAGATGCAAACTTTGACTACAGAGAACTTTAGTGTTTAGTGGTTTACTTGTGTAATTGGGTGTAATTGTTAACCAGAGACAAATAGTTAATCCACCAAACATATGTGTATAAACATTTGGGCTGTTAATTAAACATACTAATTTAGTGTGATTAATGATTGAAAATAAAGTAATAGCTAAATAAAATTTATATTTTTTTCCATGCATTCACAGCAATTCAATGCATCAACTACCACATTGATGTTTTTCCTTGTTTGCAGTGATAGTAAGTTAAACACAAAAATTCTCTTTTACTCACCCTAAACCTATAAATTACTTCAACGATTTATTTCAAAATATCTTTAGTCCCTGTTTGTAGTGTTTATTGAATGGTTTAATTGTCTTCCACAATAATAATCCTAATTTAGGGGCTTTTTTTTTCAGAAAACATTTTTGTTTTATTAGCATGTCATTAACATGATTACAATTTTAAATCGATTGATAGTTCTAATTTTGACAGCATCCACACCATGGCCAGTGTGAAGCTCAGTTTTAGTAGAATAGCTAATGATATAACAATATGTATCACATATCATGTTAAAATGAGAAATTTTATCTTATCTCAAGAGAAAAGCAGCAAGCCAACACACTCGTGCAAATATAGAATTGCTTGCATTGGCCTGTTCCTCCACATTGCAATTAACTCTTGGGGGAAAGCATGTTGTATTGTTATGATTACTCAAGCAAATAATAGAACAGCCTTGCGTTGACATGTCATCTCCACAGTGTCTCTCAGAAAATGGCTTCCCCCCCCCCCACTCTCTTTCAAGGAATTAAACATTTGTCATGTTTGCATGTAAGTCCATTTGAAAATTGCAATTCATAATGCGTTTTGCCCCGATAGTCACCTTTCAGAATCTTGTCAGGTCATTTTAATGTGACCTGTCAGTTTCGCTTTTCGGTAAACACGCTCCGTTCCAAACACGCTTCGTTTAAATGCAACAAGGCTGCGGTATGAATATGTATCCGAGCTCTTAGACGGGGGTCTTTTTGGCCTTTCAGCGTGGTCAACAGCCGAGATATTTTCTCTTGTGATGTTTTTCCTCTGTTTTGCCTGAGGTTGTTGATTGTATTGAAAGGGCTCATTTATTATCTCTCGCATTGTTTAAATATGCATGGTGACTCTCTCCCCTCTTAATCATTGAGATTGCTTGCAAAAATGTGATCGATGTCGTGTAAATATTCATCATTAACCGAGCACGGGCACGTCGAGGGCTTTTCTCTCCTTTAAAATCCTCAGAATGCAATTATTCACCGAGGCTCTTGCACAAATTCGGAAAGTCCAAACAGAAGGTGTCCACTCACACACACACACACACACACACACACACACACGCATTCATTTGGGTGTGTTTGCATGCGTATACCTTCTGTTTGCATTTTGCATGTGAATATGAATGCATATGTGCATGTTATGTGTGTGTGCCTGTGTGGGTGTGTTTGTCCATGATACATGTGCATATAAAAGGGCAGAGCCCCATTGCGTATATGCTCTTTCTCTCTCTCTCTCTCTCACCTCTCGTCTTGCCCACACCATGGCACACCCTCAATCATTATTAGATGCAGGCAGTTGAAGGCGAAGCCTCACCGCCGTTATGTTTCCTTGTGTGATAAAATGAAAAAGCCCTATCAATCTTTATTGTCTGTCTTGCTTACTGTAATTGCATTCAATAGTCCACTGATTCTCTTGTCTGGGCTAATGTCACGAGCAGTGAAGAGCCAGATGCTCCGACTAGATCATACACGGCCTCCGACCACTCTGATAACTTGGCAGCGCCACTCTGCATCCTGTGATAAATTGTTGACAGTATAGATTGTGAACAGCTGAACATTGGAAGTGTATATAGAATAAGATTCATACCTTGTTGGAGCTCTGGCACCGTGATGTCAGCGAAAGGGCAGGTCATGTATTATTCAAATGCATCTAACACTGGAGAAGTGCCAACCAGCGATTGTATCTCAATGAATAGTAAAAAGGGAGAGTTGGGGGGAGTGGGGGGTGCGGAGGACAGCGGTGTTGCCAGATCTGAGGAAGGCAGGAAGAAAGAAAGAAAGAAAAAAAATCTGAAATGTTTTCATCCGTCAGACAAGCATCACTCCATTATAATACATACAATACAAGGTGTTTATAATTATGGCTTTCTGTCCTGAGGTGCCCTCCTGTCAGCTGCAATTCTGAGAGGTTCTTTCCTTTTTTTGAGTTTTTTTGTTGTTGTTAGTGTTTCTCCTCCTCTCTGTGAATAGATTTGCATGTTTTGTGTGTGAGCGTCCATGATAGAGCAATCCATGTCATTGGCTCATGTAGCCGACATGACACATGTGCAGTATTTTTCTGTGGTATTTTCAGGGATAATGCTCATTTTCAGATTTAGAGTCATTGTAAATTGCCATTTGGCAACCTGTTTTTCTTCTGTAATGTCAAACTGGATGTTCAACGTGTATTTTAATTTTATCAGTCAGGAATTGATTGAATGGTAAAAAAGTGGGAGTTATTTGCCAGATAATCTCAATGAGTTTGTTAATTAAACGATGCGCAAAGACTATTTGTTAACATTATTTAAGTGTTTTTAAATATTAACTTTAATATTTGAATATTAAGGTGAATTTCACTACGGCAAATGTAGTCAATGTGTTAAAATAAAGGAAAAGATGCATATTCAACTAAATATTCAATGTTGTCTGATGCAGTAACTGATATAGGACTGATATAGAAATATCATCCCTAACAGACAAGTTACTTATTTTTTATTAAAGATTATACTTTTTTTTTTGATTTATGTACCCAGATCATTAAGATTTGTATATGCCAAGGATGATAAATAAAACGCTAACAATATATATATAAATAATAATAATAATTATTATAATATATATATATATATATATATATATATATATATATATATATATATATATATATATATATATATATATATATATATATATATATATATATATATATATATATTCATAAGAACAGCAGAGCCCTCACCACAACTATAACAATAACAGCCCAGTGGAACAATGTCAGTTTAATCCATTTAAAAAATATATATATATATATATTATAATTGTTTTCAGCTGAAGAATGCTAAAAACATTGACAGCCAATCAGAATCCATTCTGAACGAGCATAAAGTGGTAGGTGACTAAACTGGAGTGCTCACTTGCTCCACAATAAACAAAACCGTTATCATGCACTGGTGTGGATGCTAATCTAGTTATCATAATAGTTATTTGTATAGTTATCATTCTTGGTGTGAACAGGCCTTTAGATCAGTAACCTTATAAAAAAATATTAAATAGGATCTGTTTTGATTTAGATTTTTTAAACATTATTTTTTATTATTATTTAGTCTGGGTCTAAATTGAGAATTAAAAATGTGACATTTCTCTTGGTGCAGTCTGAGGTTTAGAGTCGTACAGTGGAATCCGTGTCCCTGCTGACCCTCCACCCCCCGCTGCCAGCACGTTATTACCTATGTACAACATTTGCAGCCACCATCACGTGGATATGTAGATGTGTCCAGCCAGTCTATCTGTGGAAATAAATAAAGAAGTGAGACTGGGGGAAATTGCCCTTCACCTCTGTGTATAGGAGATCTGCATGCGTGGAGCTGGTGGAATTGCTTCGTGAGGAGCCTCCCTGGGGGCTTCTCGGCCCTCCTCTCCACACTGCAGCGGGTAAAGGCTATAATTTACACTTTTAGGATTCCATTAATCTCCTTGTTCCACAGATCCTGACACACGGGACAGGGCTTCTTTGCATATTAGCTTCCCAAGATGTAAACCTATTTACATGAACGACTCCACACTGAAGCTGAAAATCAAGAACATGCTTTTTCCTCAAAACACAAGCGAAAACAAAAAATGTTCTTGAGGTAAATTGTGTTGTTAAGTTGGCTTAGTGTTAGTTTTTTTTGGTGATACAGACGTGTCCCCATCAGTCTGCATTTTATTCTGGCTCATTTTGTATTTGGTCATAAATAAATGAAGATCATATTGGCTGGCTAGACTTAAACTCTGGAGCGTGACAGGAAATAATTTTGTTGTTGATCATTTGACCAAGGCATTTGAACTTTTAGCCTCACTCAGGATTGGAAAAAGTAAATGCGATATTCTGTCTCTGCAAATATGATAAAGCAAACCCTAGAATGCAAACTACAGTTAAAAGCTTTAATAAAAATATTAATGTAATAAGGAATCTTTCAGTAGAAATGGACATTTATTATTAACAACACAAACAATATTTGTGTATGTATATTCAAATAATTTTAAATGTATATTTTATAATTAATTAATAAATAAACACACAAACAAACAACCCAATTAAATTAATATTAATGTTCATGTCAGTGAGCGAGATAGCTA
This sequence comes from Carassius carassius, assembly GCF_963082965.1. NCBI lineage: Eukaryota > Metazoa > Chordata > Actinopteri > Cypriniformes > Cyprinidae > Carassius > Carassius carassius. Next base: position 13,930,122 of record NC_081768.1, read on the forward strand.
TTAGGATTCATAGAAATTTTATTACACATACAATTTTACATTGGACTGAAATCCGACAAAATTGAATAAGTGAGAAAAATATGAACACATTTCCCACCAGCCACATCCACAATGTTTGGCTTGGATCATATTAATCAATTACGCCAAGCAGATGTTTAATTGCACCTATAGAATCAGTGAAGGTGCAGCTGCTAAAACCAGCCTGTGAAAAGGAAAATGAACACGTCCTGTAATGACCTGCCGTCGATGGAAATGGAACTGTTTACTCAGTGTGCACTGCTCCTCCATATGGCAAATGGCGGGAAGAAATGAACAGGTGAGGAGAGAGTGTGTGCCGGAGGTGAAGATAATGGACTTCAGGAGTAGTCAGTTGCCTCCGCTGCATTCTCTCTCGTTCTCACATGCTTTCTCTCTCACTGATAGTCATGTTCCCTGTAGCTGTCAGCACTGAAAGAGCAGTTGTGGAAAAAGAGGGAAAGGCAAAACAATATCCGTCTGATCTGCGGATGCAAAACAACTGCTAGAAATTATTCATGCCAGTGGACCTGAGACAAGCAACCTCATCTTGTGGTTTTTCTTTTTTTTCATGTCCATTTTCCCTTGTTTTCGTTTTGTGTGTGTGTGCAGATTTTTATGTATGTTTTCTATTTTGAGTGATTCATTTTGGGTTTAGAGATTATATATATATATATTATATATATATATATATTATTTATATATTTATTTTTAAAAAGGTTCCTTATCAATGAAAACCATTGTTTCTGATGGTCAGTTTAGCCGCAGGAAAAAAAAAACACATTGTGGATGATAAAGATGATATAAGATGATCAAATCTAATCTCTCATATAGTACGTTAACGCAAGTTAGAGAGATTTAGCATGCAAAAATTAATTCGATTTTTCATAATTTATTTCATGGGTCTCTGAGACCCCAAACATAAGTAATGTAACATTTCTTATGTAGGACGTTTAAAGCATTTTTTCGTCTTTGAAATTTAGTTTCATAATTACTCATAAGATTAGGAAAAGTCATGATGTATCAACCTGATACTTAAATATTAAGTATATTTTCAGAGCTTTTAAAATATTTTTGGGTTCTATGAGAAACGGAACATAAGTGTAAAATAAATCACAAATTTACTTCACTTTATTTATTTTTTTTCTCCAAGCTCTATAATATATAAAGTTTAACCGAAATGCAAGATCTCTCATTCTGAGTCGCTATTTTGGTTACCTCTCCCTATTGTACTTATACACATATACTGTCCCATTTAAGCTCCCTCATGTTTCTCTGTGGAGGAATAAGTGCTGCTGTCTGACAGTGGTTGTAGTCCGTTTAACAAGAGAGAGAGGGGGGCTGAGTTAGACGATGGTATTGCTCATTAAATATACGCAGGTTAGTCATGAATACACTGAGCCCATGACACACACACATGCACACTCCCACCTGCTTTAAGGGTGCTGTATGTGTGTGTCCTCCTCAGATCAGACATTAAACAGAAGTCTCCTTCAGGAAGGAAGATGCCACCTTGTGGTTGCCGAAGCCCAAGGGCTCAGCTGTCTCACAGAAGAGGAAACTCAACCCTTTTCAGTGTAATACCCCCCCCCCCCCAATATGTTGAAATCACCTATAGTAGTCACTGTGTGAGTGGAAAATAGATTTTAGATTTTTTTTTTCTCTCTCAATACTGTATCAATATCCTTATAGCCACAGTATTTTAGTTTTGATTTAATTTTTGACATTGATATTTTTGTTAGAATCACAATATAAATTTCTCGTGGCCTAAATATAATATCATATCCCCAGGTCCCTGCTGATTCCCAACACTAATAGTCACGGGCAATATTGTGTTTTTAATTTTTAAACTAGGCAAAACGAGATTTAGTTTCCTGAAATGCAGACTCTGTATGTTTGAATAATATAATCAAAGCACCTAACGATTTTTCATTACACTCTATGTAATTTAAGGCAGGGTTGTACAGCAGAAACCAAATTAAAGGGCCACTGGAGTGATGTAAATTCTGTCCATCTTGCTAGAGTTTCTGATGAGATTTTAAAAGCTATTCTTTTATTTTCCATTGTGAGTGTGTATTTGTTTGGCTGATGGGAAGAATACACAGGGTCGTTCTCTCGTGGCAGCTTGCATACAAGCGCTGCCGCACGCTCCTTTGTTCAGGTGTCATCTTAGCATTCATGCTAATAGAATAAGCACGCAGTAGCATGGCTTTATGTAATATTGAGTGTTTCTTTGAAGTGACAGCTTGTTAGGTAGCTCTCATGTGACCAAAGTTGTGCAATAATTCATGAACATAGTGACTGAGAAACAAAGCCATTATGCACTTTTTTTTCCCTCATGTACTTTATTCTTTTATATAATCTTGTTTCCTTCCATTCTGTTTATAAAATTACATATTTAATGTAATGAAATGTATACAATTACTTTTTATTTACAGATTATAATTTTATGCAAATATGTAATTTTTTTTCATAATTCTTTGAAGAGAAACAGCTTTTATTTTGCCTTTTTATAGCATTATGAATGCCTTTAATGCCTCTTTTGATCATTTCAGTTGTCCTTTTTTTCATGAAAAAAACTATGATAATAAGAAATTTTTCATGAGCACCACATCAACATATTATAATCATTTCTGACACTGAAGGCTGAAGTAATGGCTGATGAAATCTAATTAAATTTTAAAATATAACACATATATGAAAAATATACACAGATATGAACTGATTTTTTTAATTTTAATATTTCTCTATATTAGTGTTATGTTCACATATATGCAGTTCTACTCCGCTTTTAAGAGACCTCTTTCAAAAATGTATTACAAAAAATAGCCTTTTGACCTGTAGTTTGCATGTATGTAAACAAGCTTAATAATAATAATTAATATTATACAAACATGCTCTTGTGGCAACTTCATTTTCATAGCATTATGCAATTAATGGATACAATGGTAAAGACTTATGTCAGGGTTAAATGATGGCTGGTGTGATAAAAAGAGATACATTCAAAATAAACTATATGCTGTAATTAAAACCTATTTAATTGTTCTGACTGGTGCAATAAATAGCAATACACATTGACTTTGTGCGATTTGACTGTTATTGTCAGTGTAATGTTTTTCTGTTCCTGTCTGCCACTTTCATCTCGCAACTCATCACTTGCTTTTCATCTTCCAAAGAAAGCGAGTGTGTTATGTAGCCACACACTCAGCCTGTGGGCTCTGCAATGGAAAAAATAGAAATTATTTAATTGACTTAATTAAAGCATATTTGCATATGGAAATTGTCTGAACATTGTATTCGTTTAGGCGAAGCAGAATGGCTTTCATAAATTAAAATGAAACCACAGAACATGAAGCAAAGACACAATGACACCAAATCATGGTTCAAACACTTATTTTAAAGGTTGAAGTTTGTGCTTTTGATTTTCAGTGTGCATACGCGTTGTATTTTTGTTCTGTTTAATTGTTTTCAGGTTGTCTTGAATATATCTTGAAGAACATGCTGTATGTTTATTAGACTTGAAAAATGGATGAGCAGTGATTTGATCAATTGCTTTACCTCAATTACAAGAATCTCAGAAACCAACCAACTAGATATTCAGAATGCAGAGGGATGATAAAGTTAAGGATGGGGAGGAAAAAGAGGGGGAAGAGGACAAACTTAACCCAGCTTCCTGAAGTAGCTTATACTTATAACTTATACATCAAGAAAAAAGAGACCTAATTAATTAAGGACAGTATTAGAAGTAATGGGATATTACAATATAAATTGCTACATTCTGGAACCAATTTAATCCAATTACTGGAAACCCCTTATGAATACAATACCTCAAAAATCACTCTGTAATGGTCTCGGGGGATAGGGTTGTCAGACAGTTTATAAAAAAGAAAAAGAAAGAAAAGATCCCATTCTCTTTAAAGCCAATGATAATTTGCTAATTGACATTTTAGGTCATTTCCACCTGAATGCCTCTGTCTGTGCACCGTCACTCTTGTTCAGTCAAGGCTCTGAATTGTTTTTAGTGGACAGACAATACCAGGGGTCAGACTGAAGTATCCTATTTTCAATTTTCAACAAAGAACTTTCTTTTGTTCATTTTGAACCAAGACTCTCAATAAGTTTCTTTCCTTGCAAGGAATATTAAATCTGCGAGCACTGCCATCAGCCTTATTGTGAAGAAGAAGAGAAGAAAAAAAAAGATCACTATTACTGCCAGAGGTGCTCCACATTATGTATCTTATTGTTTTGATTGTCTGTCTCAACATGGCCGCCTATATGTTCATAATTCATCAGTGTTTGGGGGGATGGGAGAGTCACTTAACACTCACGTTGATGTAAATTACTGAAACAGGTCTCTTAATCAGTGAGAAGTATCTTTAAGTAGAACACTCGGCTGCATTCATAATTAAGGGCTATTTTGTACATGATAATATTTAGTTAATTATGACCATTTTGTGGAAGCCCTCTCAGTTACAGTGTGTAAAATACAAAAAGAAAACATTAAACAACATTATTTTATGAAGTAGTATGAAAGTGTTGATGATACTTTTGTGCAGTTTAGGTACTAGCTGTAACATCATTAAGAAACTAGTGCTTAAAATTCAGCATTTTTAGTCTATGCCATTAATGGTCAACTGGTCAATGGTCAAATTAAACTTTGAATTTTGAAAGTCTGAAAGTTTAAAAGAATTAATGAATGAGTTGATCAATCAATCAATCAATCAATCAATCAATCAATCAATAAATGTCAACTGGATTTTTTTTTTTTTTTACTATAATAATAATATTATTATTAGTAGTAGTAGTAGTAGTAGTAGTTGTTATTATAATAATAATAAATGCTAAATGCTGCATTATTTTGTAAATCTCTAATTGTAATGTCTTACTGTTCTTGACAGTGGTTTAGATAATGGCCTCTGTTTGACCTCGGGATCACTGACATGCTTCCGTTTATTTTTGCAGTTGAACCTTTTGTGTTTATGTACTGTAAAATGTTTTTAATGATAGTTCGCTTATGCTCTGTGTGTATTTTAGGAAGTCTGTGTGTGCATATGTGCAGTGTAAACTCTGCAAAGCGAATATTTATGTGTATCATTAGCACTCTTGTTTTATTTATTTATTTATTTATTTATTTTGTGCATTTCATTTTTATTTATTTATTTTCTTATGCGTGAACATTGAAGAGCCAGATGTTGGGAGGTGATCCGATGAGAGTTCTCGGTCCCCAGGGGTTGGTTACCATAGCAGTTAACATCCCCGCCTCTGCTTGCCCATCTCTCTCACAAGGTGCAGATGCTTTAGATGAAACATTGTACAACTTTGTGTGTGTGTGTGTGTGTGCGGGAATGCATACAATCATTTTGTAATTTTAAGCTAAGCAAATATAATTATTTTTCAAAAACTAACTTGGCTGTGTTGACACCTTGAGAGGTCATGCTTGTGAGAGCATGCAAGACACGCATGATATTTTATCTTTTTATAAAGAGTCCTTGAAGTGATGTCTGAAACTAAACATGAATGCCCACTTGATTGCTTGTTTAGGTCAAAATCATCTGAAAGATAAGCTGATCTTGTTGAAATAAAAAAAAAAAATCTAAAGTATTACTACTGTTGGCCTGTTTGATACATTTTTCAACATTGATAATAATAATGATTGTTTTTTTTTAGAACCAAGACACTAAAGACTGAAGTAATGGCTACAGAAAATTCAGCTATGCCATTATAGGAATAAATAGCATTTTGAAATATATTAAAATAGAAAACAGCTGTTTTTATTGTATTTTTAATCAAATAAATGTCCTGTTCAACAGTAGAAACTTCTTTCTAACGTGAAAAACACAGACCTCAAACTGTAGCTTCATAAAAGCTTATTTTGCAAACGTACTCGGTTACTAAATGTAACCTCGGTTCTCTCTAGAAGAGCGAACGAGTACTGCGTCTTAGCTAAGACGCTACGGGAAAAGTCTCTTTTCACGAAATACTGAAGCAAAAAATTATCCTTAATTTTGTATTTTTTTAAAGCGCATTTGCTGCAGTACACAGCCATAGGCGAGACGGCTCGTTCGCTCATTGGCTTGTTCTGCGGCACCTGCACAGCCTATCGAGCGCGGGCTGATGCAACATCAGACCAATAAGGGCGCTTCGCGCCCTTCTTGCCACTTCCCGCCGAAACGGGTGTGGCCCAACCTATAAAAGGAGCTCGAAAAGGCTGACTCACCTGATTTATTTCATCGCCGAAGCGAACCAGAGTGAATCGTGCGCACGGCAGAGAACGCAGTACTCGTTCGCTCTTCTAGAGAGAACCGAGGTTACGTTTAGTAACCGAGTACGTTCTCTTACGAGAGCTCTCTCGTACTGCGTCTTAGCTAAGACGCTACGGGAACCCAATGTAAAACGCCGTGCGCGCAGGGATCACACACCAATAAACCTGAAGCAACGCCCAGGATTTACAGTGCACAGTCACCTGAGGGACTCACAGAGAGTCCAGGACAGAAAAGGGAAAAAGCCCTCCGTCCTATATCTAGCAGCATCCGTAGATGCGGCAATATGACATCACACAGCCGAGGCAAGGCCTGACCAATGTGGCAATGCGGGTCTTACGCAATACTGCCCATATAACAGTCGGCAGCGCATAGCGGCCGTGAACTCAGAATTCCCCTCAGGGCCCTGATTCGACTATACCGACAACAGCTTTGCTTGCAAGGCGGGGACCTCCAGGTTATAGAACCTGATAAATGTAGAAGGCGAGGCCCAACCTGCCGCCATACATATATCCTGCAAGGAGATCCTAGTAGACCACACCCACGACGAGGCGATGCCTCTTGTAGAGTTTGCTCTGACGCCCAACGGGCACTGAAGGCCCCTGGAAGCGTAAGCTAACGCTATGGCGTCAACTATCCATCTGGATAGAGTCTGTCTCGAAACAGCCATTCCCTTGGAACCTCCACCGAACGAGACAAACAGCTGCTCCGTCTGCCGAAAGGCAGCAGAGCGAGACACATAAGCTCTTAAAACCCTGACAGGGCAAAGAAGACTCGAGTCTCCATCCTCCCCTGACACCGGCAGGGCAGACAGGGCAATAACCTGAGCCCGAAACGGTGTGTTGAGGGATTTCGGCACATAACCGTGCCTAGGTTTGAGTATGACCCTTGAGTCATTGGGCCCAAACTCCAAGCACGACTGGCTCACCGAGTGTTAGGGTGGTGGGGGAGGATGAACCCAAATGCAGACAGTAGTCACAGCAACACAGTTTATTATACAAAAAACAGGAAAACAAAACCCACGAGGGGGCAAAACAAGGGGTAGACAGACGAAAGATGACAAAACTAGACTAACACTTTACAAACTACACTATAACAAAAACAGGATCACACTACTACTTGGACAAGACTTTCAATAGACTTACTCACAGACAGCTCTCACATACTGTGCATTAACAGTTAGCAACATTTGACAGAAATAGGCAATATTAAACAATGAGCCGACAAAAGGGACAGAGAAACACACGAGGTTATAAAGGGAGGCTACTAATGAACACAACAGGTGGAACAGGTAAATCAATGATGACAAAACTAGGGTAACAAGGGGGGCGGGGCAAGGAAACGAGACAACACAAGCACATGGCCCAAAGACAAGGCCATGTGCTTGTACACAAAACACGGGCCTGTCATGATCCTGCCACAAGACTAGAGAAAAATCAGGACATGAAGGCAGAATCATGACAGAACCCCTCCCTTAAGGAGCGGCTTCCAGACGCTCCTCAAGGGAACATCAAACACGGGACACGACTGACTGGGACAAAAACACAAACCAACAAGACATGACAAATAACACTAAAGGCAAACATGAAAAAACAATCACAGGGTTAGGGTGCAAAATCAAAAACAATAAATAAGGTAGAGGAGGTGGGGGAGGCACAAAGTCCTTAGAGGGCAGTCCAGGGTGGATGGGAGGACTGGGGGTCTTGGGTCTCCGGGGGAACTTGGCTGGAGACACATGAGGGGATGACTTGGGGGAAACAGTAGGCAGCTTGACAGGGGAGACAGGAGGCAACACAAAAGGAGACAAGACAAGGGATACTGCGGGTGACCTTGGAACAGAAGCAAGAATAGAGCTCCCCATCTCTGAATCGGGGAGATCATCGTCTGCAGCAGACTGGGGTACTGCGCTCCCGGCAGCTGACTGGGTTATGGCGCTCACGTCAACTGACTGGGGTACGGTGCTCACGGCAGCTGACTGGGGTACGGCGCTCACGGCAGCTGAATGGGGTTCGGCGCTCAACGGCAGCTGACTGGGGTACTGCGCTCACGGCGCTCTTAGAATCTGTGGACTCAGTACAAGACTTGACTGACTTGCCAGGGGCTTCAAGAATCTGGACAAGACGCTTTAAGTATTCAGCCATAGTGTCAGCAGCCACGAGGACAGGCATCTCTTGATGTGCGGAAACAGCCCGCAAGACAGCTTCAGCAGCTGAATCGGCCGCGACTCTCTCGGCGGTACTCACAATAGCGGGCTCTGGGACAGCACCTGGGACAGCGCTTTCAGTAGCGGGCTCTGGGACAGCACCTGGGAGAGCGCTTGCAGTAGCGGGTTCTGGGACAGCACCTGGGAGAGCGCTTGCAGTAGCGGGCTCTGGGACCGGCTGAGATGAAGGGCGAGAGGCTCCCCTTCTCCTCCTCTTCCTCTTAGGTCGCGGTGTGGAAGACAGAGCCGGACATGTGGCCGGTTGGAGAAGCTCAGCGGGATCTGTGACCTGAGTAGGGAGGGCAGTCACAGGCAGTGCTGACTCAGTCGAGGATGAATCTGACGAAGAATCCCACGAAATCAGTCTCCCTCGTTTGCCACGGAGACTTTCGGGGACGACTGAAGCCTCAGGGGTGGAAGTGGAGCCAGCTTGATTCCCCTGGGTAACCACAGCCAGGACATGACCCTCCGGGATCACTGACAGCTTGGGTGATGGTGACAATAAGGTGGAACCCCGCGACTCCCTCTGCGACAAGCAATCCACCATGTTACCAAACGAGCAGCAGATCAGCTTCTCCCGTTCTGCCAGGGGTGGAGGAGCGTTGAGGCCCGCTATGAGGTAGTGGTTGAGGAGGCTATCTGGTAGGAACAATCTCCTCTCGTTCGCGACCTGAGCGTACTCTCTCAGGGACCGCTCTCCCTGGGGAGGAATTGGCAGCTTGCCATTCCTTGCATCGTCGATAGCCCGGTGCCACCATTGTGCAAGGTCATCTGAGTTGTGCTCAAAGGAGGACCTACTGTCTGCTGGGTTCCTTGTTGGTCGGTTCATTCTGTTATGGTGGTGGGGGAGGATGAACCCAAATGCAGACAGTAGTCACAGCAACACAGTTTATTATACAAAAAACAGGAAAACAAAACCCACGAGGGGGCAAAACAAGGGGTAGACAGACGAAAGATGACAAAACTAGACTAACACTTTACAAACTACACTATAACAAAAACAGGATCACACTACTACTTGGACAAGACTTTCAATAGACTTACTCACAGACAGCTCTCACATACTGTGCATTAACAGTTAGCAACATTTGACAGAAATAGGCAATATTAAACAATGAACCGACAAAGGGACAGAGAAACACACGAACTCGTGAACTCGTGTTCCATGACGGCGCGACTGTCACCACAGCGCGCTGAATGCCCATCGCGCGCTGTGGTGACAGTCGCGCCGTCATGGAACACGAGTTCAGAACTATACCCAGAAACAGGATCGTCTGACTGGGGTTCAGCGAACTCTTCGCCCAATTGACACTGAGGCCGAGCTTCTCGAGGTGATCGAGTAAAACGGCCCTGTGGTCCACGAGCTCCGCTCGTGATCGGGCCAGAACCAGCCAGTCGTCCAAATAATTTAGCACTCGTATGCCTCTGAGTCTGAGAGGAGCGAGCGCTGCATCCATGCACCTCGTAAACGTACGAGGAGCCACGGAGGACTGTAAACTGGTATGCCTGGCCCTCGAAGGCGAATCTCAAATATAGCCTGTGGTTTGACGCTATCTGTATTTGAAAATACGCGTCCCTCAGATCTATTGACATGAACCAGTCCCCTCTGCGAATCTGTGCGAGGAGTTTCCTGGTCGTAAGCATTTTGAAACTGCGTTTCATCAATGCCTTGTTCAGCTGTCTTAGATCCAGAATGGGCCTGAGACCCCCGTCTCTCTTGGGCACCAGAAAGTATCTGCTGTACAGCCCCCCCCTCGCTTTGAGCTTGAGACACAGGCTCTAAAGCCCCTTTGCTCAACAGTTTTGATATTTCGGCCCGAAGTATGTGTGCTACTTCTGTTTTGACCGTAGTTTCGACGCGCGCTGAAAAGCGCGGAGGGCGTCGAAAAAAACTGTAGCGAGTAGCCTCTCTTTATAATGCCTAGCACCCAATCCGAAACCCCTGGAAGCGCTGACCATGCATCTGCATGAATGGCTAAGGGCTGGATGCGAAGCGCGCTCTGTTGACCGGGCAACGGCGGCGCTCGGGTGTGCTGCGCATTTGAGGCGGGGAGCGCGCTGATCACAGCGGGCAGATCGCTCCTTCTCAACCCCGTCCCGGCGCTTAACCGACTGGGGGAAGGCTGAGCAGGTCCCGTGGGACTCGATATGTCTGCGAGTGACTGTGGGCTGCATATGCCACTTTCAACTCGCTGTCTGCCTGTGCAGAGCGTACGTGCACGGGCCTCGTTTTTATAGAAGCCACGCGCCGTATGTGACATAGGGCAGCAGTGGCTCAGTGGTTCATGTAGGTTGTCTACAAACCGGAAGGTTGGTGGTTCGATCCCCGGCTCCACCTGACCAAGTGTCGAGGTGTCCTTGAGCAAGACACCTAACCCCACCTGCTCCCGACGAGCTGGATGGCGCCTTGAATGGCAAATTGTAAAGCGCTTTGGATGGCCATGTGGTCTGTTGAAAGCGCTATATAAATGCAGTCCATTTACCATTTACCACATAGTGTATGTGGGCACTGGGGAGTGGGCACGTTTACTATGCGGCGCGCTCGACCGATCTGTGTCTGATCTTATGTGCGCGAGCCCTGTGTGCAGGGCTGTGATTACATGTGGATATGGGCACTGAGGAGTGGGCATCGTCACTGCATTTATAGCACCATCGGCCGTGGCCGGACGAGCGTGCATGGGTTTTGTTTTTTACAGAAACCACATGACGCGTGTGACATAGTAATTGTGGGCACTGAGGGGTGGGCACGCTTACTATGCAGTGTGCGCGATCGACTTGAGTCGCTTTTATGGGCGCAGGCCCTGTGTGCAGGGCTGTGCTTACATGTGGAGATGGACACTGAGGAGTGGGCATCGTCACTGCATTTATAGCACCATCGGCCGTGGCCGGACGAGCGTGCATGGGTTTTGTTTTTTACAGAAACCACATGACGCGTGTGACATAGTGATTGTGGGCACTGAGGAGTGGGCACGTCTACTATGTAGTGCGCGTGATCGACTTGAGTCGCTTTTATGGGCGCGAGCCCTGTGTGAAGGGCTGTGCTTATATGTGGAGATGGGCACTGAGCAGTGGGCATCGTCACTACATTTATAGCACCATCGGCCATGGCCGGGACACCAGAAATTACACCTTTTTCGGGAAATATCTGGGTAGCCGTGATAACGGTTTTCGTGTGCAGGCAAGCGGGCAACCGTAAAGGCTTGCGCATTGCAAAAAACGCTGAAACAGTCACAATCTCTGGAACTGAAACAGCGGCGCGCTTAGGTGAGAGCCCGGCCACAGTGGAACTCGTACACCGGCGCTTCGATGAAGCAGCCATCGTGTGTAGTGCCGACGCAGCGTCATGCAGCATGCGTAGATGGCTTTCCTAGGATGGCTTCGGGGCTCCCGGCCTCACCGTAATCCTCTGCCGCGGACCCCGCGCCGCGGGGCGACGGCCGGTAGAGCGAGAACAGGGGTCTCGAGCTGCGTTGCTGAAGCTGTTGTGATAACGGCTTTTGTGTGCAGGCAAGCGGGCAACTGTGCAGGCTTGCGCATTGCAGAAAACGCTGAGACAGTCACAATTCCTGGAACTGAAACAGCGGCGCGCTTGGGTGAGAGCTCGGCCACAGCGGAACTCGTACACCTGCGCTTCGATGAAGCAGCCATCGTTAGTAGTGCCGACGCAGCGTCACACAGCAGGCTTTAGATGGCAACACCGCTTTTGCCGCCGTCCAGCAGAGGGCGGACAAAGGTGAGTCGCTATCGCCTGTTCCACCGGCGGAAGTGAGTGGTAGTTCCTGTTTTTAGCATCATCAGTGTGGAGAATGCGAGTGAGACAGACGAATGAGTTCGCGCTGAATATGGAGCGTTCCAAGCCTTCGCCACCTCTTCGTGAAGCTCAGGAAGAAATGAGGCGGGCTTTGAGAAGTACGCTCATCCGAAAGGGAAATACCATCCAGCCAGGAACGAGAGGGGGGGCGCTGGTGCAAACCACTCGCGGCCGAGACTCATCGCGGCCAACACGAGCATTCGCCCCGGCTCCTTCTCGATGTCAGCTCGTCTGCTGGGCTTCTGAGCAGAAGGCGCGAGATCCTCGGAGCTCGCCCAGCCCTCACTGCCCGAAGCTAGCAGAGAGCGCGTGTCCTCTTCCTCCGACGCGGCCCTGAGATCGACTTCCTCGGACGACGCGCCGGCAAACAGAGGGCGCTGCCCACCGGGAAGCGATGCAGGGGGGGCCGGTGAAGCAGGGCGAACCGGCGAGCTCGGTTGAGCTGAAGACGGTTCCGGAATCAGCTGGAAGCGATGCTTTTACGGCGCCTCAGTGCAGCGGAGAATGCAGGCTCAGAGAAAAAGGCCAGGCGAGTCCTCAGAGTCACCATGGCAACAGCTCGCAGTGGGGGCATCCGCCGTCAGCGAGCGCGAGTGCTGCATGATCTTCACCCAGGCAGGAGACACAGATGACGTACCGGTCTCCCTCGCTGAGTGGGGCTCTGACGAGCCGCAGGAAGGCATCTTAAAAAAGACGCGAGCTCTTTTACGAGTGTGTGTCGCAGGGCGAACACACACACACATAAAGAACAGCTTGGATATAACAGAATTGAAAGGATATAGGCGCCGGATAGCGCAGCAGGAACGGCAGTGGAAGGCGGCGATGCCAGCAGCTTCAGAATGGCTCGTCCTGCTGATGTGCTTTCTCAGACGGCGCTTGCTTCCTCCGTGATCCAGCGATGCGTGAGCTTCGCTGAAGAGATGAAAAATCTGGTGAGTCAGCCTTTTCGAGCTCCTTTTATAGGTTGGGCCACACCCGTTTCGGCGGGAAGTGGCAAGAAGGGCGCGAAGCCCTTCTTATTGGTCTGATGTTGCATCAGCCCGCGCTCGATAGGCTGTGCAGTTGCCGCAGAACAAGCCAATGAGCGAACGAGCCGTCTCGCCTATGGCTATGTACTGCTGCAAATGCGCTTTACAAAAATACAAAATTAAGGATAATTTTTTGCTTCAGTATTTCGTGAAAAGAGACTTTTCCCGTAGCGTCTTAGCTAAGATGCAGTACGAGAGAGCTCTCGTAAGAGAACTATTGATTTACAAATAATATATTTCCAACATGACTTCCATCCATTATTTATTCTATGTTACACAATAACGAGATGTTTAATAATCAAGGTGCTTCCAACTGAACTGTATGTGTATGTCAGATAGAGAGAGAAAAGTGTATGTTAACACAGTGAGTTCTGAGCATTCACACGTTGCTGCAGGACTGTCAGATTTAGCGAAGCACCTGACTGCTAAAGGTTAAGTAGTAAACAAAATTATTGTTTCACATCGTTCAAAATAATCTCGATAAAGAGTATCATTGGAGGGTCAGGGTGATTTTCGCACTGAAATTATGCTAAGCAGGCAGATCTCCATCACAGTTATTAATTTTTGTTAGCTTAGCCTCTTAGCTTATCTCCCTCCACCCTCCCCCTGCCTCCAGCTACAGCACATATCTCAGATTAGACTAATATTTAGAGAACAGGAGAGTGGGGCATCAGATCGGGGGGCAAATTGCATTGCAGCGATGTTCATACCGCTGTAAAGTCACAATGATAAAGAGTTAATCACATCTTTCCTCTTCCTGTCCTCGTGGGTGGGGATTTGTCCTTGTACTGCATCCTGTGTCTCATGTAGCCCTCAGCTACTACTCTGTCAGGTTTAGGGACTGTGGGACGGAGGTGAGGAGGGGGAAACATGTTTACCCTGGAAACAAATGGCTCCTCGCTATGTACTCCTTGAACTTAAAGGATAGTTCAGCCAAAAATCCAAATTCTGTTATCATTTACTCTCTGTAACATATTTCCAAACTCATTTGAAGGTTTTTTTTTTTAATATCTATATATATATATATGCACATGCCCGTGCATGCACCCTGGTGTCCTCGTGGGTCCAGGAAGGGCACGTTGAGGGACTCCCGCGCTACTAGAGACGTGAGCTGCCGGACCCGCGATCCGGATGGGAACCGCACCCGTGTACACGGCCAACGGGCCAGGATGCCGGGCCGTCCATCCCCTGCCAGCGCCGTGGCCAACGAGAGTGATGAGGGACTCCGCCCTTACCTGGACCCTTCCTCCACGAACACTGCCCGACCCACACGAACCCCGCAGCATGACGAGGACACCAGATTCCCTGTTGTTTTGGACACTCTTCCCCTTTGGCCACCTTTATCCCGTTATTTGATTTTCTGTTAATAAAAGCCTCTCTGAGGCCTGACGCCACGCCCACTGTGTCTGTCTTGTGCTCCTCCCACCTCAATATATATATATATATATATATATATATATATATATATATATACAATGTTTACAGCTGGCCAAGTTAACGCATTATAACGTGTTTTATTATTATGAAAGTCCGTTGTTCGCTGGATCTGAATACACATACACACAAATCATGGGTCACAGGAGGGGATGTTCCCGATTAAATTATTTAGGCTAAGCATCAGCATTCACAAACCACTGTCCACTGTTATTTTTAACAGAAAAGAATGCAATGAGCTCGTAATCACAACTTCATAAGTGGGAAATAGGAAGTGAAGACAGCAGAGAAGCGCTTGCTCAGCATAGTGATGTGCATTGTTTAGTTAACTTTGTGGTTTATTATTATTAGTCGTATGGGACACGTTGACACACGGCCCTCTCACAATATATTGCTGAACACATCTATCGCTTTTGCCGCTCAGACATATTCATGCAGTCATGCAACACGTATCAGAAAATCTGCACTCCGGCACGGTTAGTGCTCACACTCACTGATCTATATATAACTGAACCGCGCTCTGGCCCACCTCTTCCAATCGAACCAGGGACTGCTAAATGGAACAATCACACTAGTCAAACGAACCTGCACTTTGGGGGTTAAGATTGCACACCCTAATTATTCTCCCACATTCCGCACACACGAGTCTCTACCCACACATCAAGTGATGTCCCGCACCGCACTCTTCTGCATTGGGTCCTGCGATTGTGCAGGTCTCTATTTGGAAGATGCCTGTTAAAATATTTCTATGAAAACGTTAATGTCCTGGCTGTGACAAATACCTTGTTTTATATTTAATTTAATTACATTAATGTTATAAGTTAAGATTTACAAGAAACATTTTAACTGCTACTATGTAAAAGGAATACTTCTGTGTAACGATATCAACCTTCATATTCATCCGGAAGAAGGAGGCGGGAACCGGCGGACAATCCAAAACATTTTAATAACAAAATAAACACAAAACAGCGCACCAGCCCCTCACGGACGACTGGTGCGCATAAAATAAAAACCAAAACACAACTAAAAGCCCAGGCCTGGTCCTCTCTCGTCCTTCACTGTCGTCGCTCCAGTTTTATATCCTTCCATCTCCTCCATGGGCCTCGAGACCGGTGGGACGAACAGGTGTAGTTCATCTCCAATCACTCCCCCGGCCTCGCTCCCATGTCCCTCGGCCCCGCCCCACTCGTCACATACCCCCATCGCCCCTCGCAGGCCGGGGGGTACTCCCGAGACTGCGCTCTACTCCCCCCCCCTCCCTCCGGGGGGGCCGCTCACGGGGACCTGCGGGAACCTGGGGGTAGGACAGGCGAGGCGAGAGAAAAGGAGATGGAAGGAGGAGCGACAGAGACGAGAGAGGGGAGAGAGGAAAAAAAATAATAATAATAATTCCGGTTCCCAGACGCACCGCTGCTCGGCCCTCCACCAGCTGGGTGATCTCCTCCGCGGTGCCTGGCGGTGGCACTGGACGGCCCTCGGCGGACGGCACGACACTCCTCCGCCGCCCGGTGGACGGCGACGGCTCCTCCGGTTTTGGGCAGCCGGCAGGAGTCCCCCGTTCCCTGCTCCTCCCCGTTCCGGCGGAGGCAGCAGGCTCCGGCCACCTGGCGAACGGCGCCGACTCCTCCGCTCCCTCACGGACGGCAGCCGTCTCTCCACATCGTGGGCGGCCGGTAGCGAGCTCGCCCGTCCCCGGCAACTCGCTCCAGTCCACCGCCTCGAGCGTCCATGGCGGCACACTCCTCGCCAGCTCGATGGCACCGCGGATTCACCACAGCGGCGAGGGATCTTCAGCAGCGCGTCCCTCCTTCTCCCGGGCTTCGGCACCACTGTAACGATATAAACCTTTGTATTCATCCGGAAGAAGGAGGCGGGAACCGGCGGACAATCAAAAACATTTTAATAACAAAATAAACACAAAACAGCGCACCAGCCCCTCACGGACGACTGGTGCGCATAAAATAAAAACCAAAACACAACTAAAAGCCCAGGCCTGGTCCTCTCTCGTCCTTCACTGTCGTCGCTCCAGTTTTATATCCTTCCATCTCCTCCATGGGCCTCGAGACCGGTGGGACGAACAGGTGTAGTTCATCTCCAATCACTCCCCCGGCCTCGCTCCCATGTCCCTCGGCCCCGCCCCACTCGTCACATTCTGTAAAAAAGCACCTTATTTGTTTAAAGTGTTTGCAAACCAAATTGCACTTTTAATATAGCATATAGCAATTTTAATATATTTTAATATAGCAATACTTTCAAATGAAAAAGGTGCACAATACACTACTTTTGAATGCATTATTAGTTTTGTGCATAACAATGCGATTAATTGCATACAATCATGTGATTAATCACAATTTTAAATGTGCTTCTTGACTTTTTTTTATTGTTCGTGAAATTTACTACCAATTTGTGAGTGAAAATTGTTTCTGCTCTAGTTATTTTCAGTGCATATGACTTTTATTTATATATTTTTTTTCAGACACATTACTTTTTTATTATGTACATTATTATTTTATATATGTATTTTATTTACTTTATTTTAAGTTCATAGGTTGCATGTTTCTGAAGATGAAACCCTACTGCCGCAAAAGGCTCGTCCACATTCATGCAATGACTACTTCGAACCTTCTTCTATGAAAGTCAGTTATGCCTATTGTTCGTGACCCATGTTCAGTTTTAATGATGTATCTCTTTACCATAACACTTGTGAGTTTAATGGTAATACTCAGTTTCCATGCCGGTTATTTATAGAACATGTCAGGATGGTAATAGATGTAAAGCGTTGTTAATGTGTTGCTAATGAAATCTGGACACCGGCAAGTCTACGAATTGATATAATTCAAACTGCAGTTGCTGCAGAGAGGATGGGTGTTTCAGAGTCGTAATTCAAAAAGCGGAGCAGGGTTCAGTGATTAGGTGTTGGACTAATTTGCTACAAAATAAGTCAATGGGTTTTCAGTGTCTTGGGCCAGCGTGAGCGGCAACGGCTGATTGCATTAGTGCTATAGAGAGCAGGGCTCATAAATATATTTATTGAGCTTGATATTTCAGGAGCAGTGGAGACAGATGTTATCTCCACAGACAATGTGTCATTAATCTCCTCAGAAGTGTGGAGTTTGTGTAGAAAGCAGTGATAACACATTGAAGGACTGAGTGAGAGACTTATGTGCGCCGGCTCTGGTGGGAAGCACAGCAAGGCCTCAAATTTTCATGAATTTATTGAACCACAAACTCAGAGATAATCAAAGATAATCATTTCTCAGATGGGGTGGCTCTGTGTGGGTTTATAGTCAGTAGAAGCAATCAATAGGAAACGCTTACGGAAACGGTAGAAAATTTGAAAGGGAGAAAAACAGAGATGGCTTAACATTAAAGTGCAGAATACATCAACTGAACTAAATATTGCTCAGTTCGGTCACATGATGTCTAAAGGATTAAATTGGGATCAGAGGTGGGTTGGGTTTATTCTAAATTTCTTTTTTTTTTTTTTTTTTTTAATGGCCCGTATTCTGGCTTGTATGACATGTCTTGTATCTGAAGCCACATAAATTAAAGCAAAAATGTATCTTTTTATTTGAGCTCATAGTCAAATTTGTGTTGTTTGCATGTATACATCATATTTCTATATTATAGATATCATGGATATTTATCAGGTGATGTTGGTTTTGAACGGCACTTTAAAAGGTTTTCCTGTCCCTTTAAAATGTTTCTAGGCTTATCTGAAATTGATGGATTTGCATTATATTCTGTGGCAGGTTTTAATAGAAAAAAAATATTGTCAATTTTTCATATGATTATGATTGTGTTGCAGTGCCTAAATTGACTTAGAGCACATAAAACTTCTAATTTTGATTCATTTCCATCCCCTAGATAAAATAGTATAGCTCTATAATATTGCCTGTTTGTCAGTTATTAGCTTTAAAATAAAAATAATCAATAAAATACAGTTTTACTTTAGAAAAGTTTGGCAGAAATTTTACCACAGCAGTTGCTCTTAATACACTGAAGTTGTGGTACATTTCCTCCCGCTATCTTTCTGTCTCTTGACTTTAAACCGCATTAAAAAAAAATAATAATAATAAAAATAAAAACACAGATTTGTCCGTTTACCTAGACAAAAGCACAAAAACTCTGCTATGTGTGTTTTCTTTTCAGGACTGTGCACCATCTTATTGCTTTCCTGAGCTTCTTTGAGAAAAATCCTCCTGATTCTTTCCACCCAGTCCCTCAGGCTAGACTTCTATATAGAGCAGATGTTCCCTACAAAAGGCCATGAATGTTTAATCATTTGTGTTATTGATGCAGGTTTTGTTTGTTAGTTTGTGTGTGTGTGTGTGTGTGGGTTTGTGTGTGAGTGAGTGTAATGTGAGTGTCGGGTGTGGGGGGGTTATATGAAAGAGATAAACCTCCTCTAAATCCAACCCAAGCAGGACAGACTTGTAGAGGAAAGACATTATTAGATGTCATGTCTGTGCCAGCCCTCCATATCCTCAGTGCATTTCATCCCGGCACATCTCAGAGTGGCGCGGACACACACTCGTGATCCTTTGTTTTTACACCGCTGTATCTGTGTTATCCTCTCAAAATTGTACTGCGTGAATGCTGTGATTCAGAAATAATCCTGGATTCTGGAACAGGCGTTCACTAGCCAATCACAAATTCACCTCAAATATATAAAACCGAGAATGACATAAACACCAAAGTTTATTTTTATCTGATCATACACTGGAAAAAATATTGGTGCAGAAACTATTGGCACTCAGAAGTTGCTAGAAAATTCCAACGAAAAAAGGTGCTATTATAGAAATGTATTCCTTTTTGAAACACACTTCGAATCACTATCAGTGATAACTTAATTGCACTAATTCACACATACACAAACGATAAAAGAAAAAGATAAGCTCCTCCTAATGTTCACAGATGCAAGGAAACCACCCCTAAACATTTCAGAGGATGTTCCGTTCTGCTGAAACGAAACCCTGCCGTTCGTTATCAGCGCTGAAGCAACCACCAAGGTAGGCTTCTCTGCTGCTCACCGCTCATCAGGGACAGCAGACCTGCCTGGTTTCGAAACTGAATTTTTTTATTAAAATAAAAAGTGGTATGTTAGTATTTAAACTGACGGCTGAAGCTGATAATTAGCCTGCATGGAGTCAGCTTTGATTGGCGTCGTAATTGGATTGTCATTGGGCTGAAAACCTATTATCTTTGGCTCATGCCCCATGAAATTTGTTGGAAAAACTTTGCTGCCAGTCATCCGAGCGGCCATCTTGGGCTTGCAAATGAGGTTTAAAGGGAGGGAGATTGGTACTGCTGGGAGGCTCACTTGACTGCGTCCCTCCACACAATTCCATTGGTATTGATTAATGATATTAACTTTGCAGGTATCTGTTCCAGCATGCTGTGTTATTGGCCATTGCTTTGGACTGCTGCTGGTAGAGGAGGTAAGATGAGAAGAGAGGCAATGTGCGAGGTAGTGGAATAATGAGAAAGGAGAGGAAAAAGGAGGGTGAACGTCAAACTGCGGGCGTCTTTTCATTTGCATTAATGTATATGGAGAGTACCGAATATACGTCTTGTAGCAGTGGGTGTCGTTCGCTTATAGTGCTTATCAGAGCGATTGTTGGAGTTGGAATTGAGTTGTATCTTAACATACAGTGCTTTCAGTTACTCTCGCACACAAACAATGTCACGTAGCGGCATTTTGAATGTGACCTGCGAAGCTTGAAAATATATCAAACAAAACGGATTTGCATTTTTTTGTGTTTGTCAGTGGCTGTGAGTTTAAAAGGTGTGACAGTATTCCCATGTGCCTCACACGTACAGAATGTGCCCTAAAACAATAGGCTGTGGTGACGACGCCTTCCTCAGGTGTGCGTGGGTGTGTGATTGGCTCTCTGCCCTGTGTTTTCTCACTTCACATGCAGATGGCACTGATACATATATTCACACCCATAAGCCCTTGCGCTCAGCCGCCCCTGGACCACCGCCCCTAGCATCGCGCGGGATAGGTGCATGGAGAACGATGCCCCACGGTGAAAATGATTATTTTCTGTACAGTTGAGAGGGAGCTCAGCATGTTTGGAATGTGTTGGGAGGAGACGTGATAGCAGATCCCCCCAGTAGATCCCTTACAACTGTACTGCATTTACTGACTGCTGTTAACATACACATAAGTGTAAACCTTATGTAGTTTCACATACCAGTGAATAAACGTGCATCTAATTTAGTAACCATCTTATTTACTCATCATTTAGTGACCTAAAATAGTGCTGTACTGTATATATTATATATATATAAAGGGATAGTTCACCTAAAAATGAATTCATGTCGTTAATTACTCACCCTCGTGTCGTTCCAAACCCCAAAAGACCTTCGCTCATCTTTGGAAAACAAATTAAGATATTCTTGATGAAATCCGAGATATTCTTGATGACCCTCCAATAGACAGCAAGGGTCCTTCCACGATCAAGGTCCAGAAATGTAGCAAGGACATTGGTAAAATAATTCATGTGGCATCAGGGGTTCAACAGTAATTTTACGAAGCTATGTGCGTCAGCATGCCCATGAATCGTTTACATGAGGCAGAAGCAAAGTTAACTAGAGTTAACTATAATAACTGACTAAAACTATAAAAAATCATTTAGGTGACTGTAATAAAGCTGAAATAATATATAAATATTAGATGTAAAAGCTTAAAGAAAACTAGAAATGTTGAAGGTGACAAGCTAAAATAAAAAAAAATTAAAAAATTGGTATATATTAGGGGTGAGCTGTTAATTGCGTTAACTTGCTGCGTTAATGGGAGACTCTTATCGGGCGATTAAAAAAAATATCGCCGTTGATCTACTCAAAGTTGGGTTTAGAGCTGGGTCTATATTAGGCGAGCTATGATGACTTTCACCTTGATATTTTAGCGCGGATGTATACCTAACCGAATTGCACTGTAGGGGGCGAGAACGAGTCTTCAAACCTGTGTGAATTTATCAATTTTTTTTACAGTTTTTTTCGATTGCTAAACGACAGTGTAATGAATTAAATCTCCATAATCTTCGGCAAGAAGGAGGCGGGAACTGGCGGACAATCAAAATGAAACTTTAATTACAAAATAAACACAAAACAGCGCACCAGTCGTCCGTGAGGGGCAAATAAAAACCAAAACACAACTAAAAGCCCAGGCCTGGTCCTCTCTCGTCCTTCACTGTCGTCGCTCCAGTTTTATATCCTTCCATCTCCTACGTGGGACTCGAGACCGGCGGTGGGTTGCAGGTGCCACTGATTTCCCAATCATTGCCGGCCTCCCTCCTTGTTCCCACGTCCCTCGGCCCCGCCCCACTCGCCACAGACAGTGAGCACAACTGGAGCTACATGTGCAAAACTCTAACTACAGTCTGCACTAGCAACAGTCACCTGAGCTAAACAGTTCACATCACCAGCAAAACTCATTCCAAGCAACACAACTCTTAACACATGGCTCAAAACAAGCTCAGTGCAGCCAAACACTACACACAACCCTCACTGAGATAACACACACTGTCACTCAGAACACACTGAGAGGAGAAACACTACACACAACCCTCAGTGAGATAACACACACTGTCACTCAGAACACACTGAGAGGAAAAACACTAGCATCAAACACCAATACAGAAAATACAAGCTTTTCATCTTTACAGTTTGAACTATTTCAGTGACTTCATACAAAGTCATATTTTCTTCAAAGAAAAGTGACATTCTTTCACGTGATTTATTTACATTTTTAGAACATAACCATTCTTTAAGGTAAATTAAAATTAGCAGTTTGCTTCACTATACTTCACATACTCTGTAGTAATTTACGGAATTACAGTAATGAGAAAAAAAGGTAGAAACTAAAAGTACATACTGTAATTCGAACAAATAATTTTCAGGGCTAATCCTGAAATTGCAGTCAGCAGTGTTTAAAATCTATTCTGTTTTGAATGTGTGCTTCACAGTTTTGACAGCAGTGTGTTAGCATTTGAACAAAGTGCTGTAAATCCACAGTGTTGTGCAGGTTGTGGTTAAAGTCGTGGGATAAGTGTGTAGAGTTTTGAAAACTGTGTTCAAGCAATGAAAAATGAACTAGAGTTTGGTCCACATGAACTGCTGCTGTGCAGACTGTAGTTAGAGTTTTGCATATGTGACTCCAGTTGTGCTCACTGTAGTTTAGTAATCAAAAAAACTGGAAGAAGCTTCCCAATGGAAACCATTTTGGAAACAGGAAACAGCCCCTGGTCTAATGCACCACCTGGCTTTAGAAACCTGTTCTAAAAGACTTACTTTTAGTCATTATTTTATTTGGGTAGCACACATATTCTGAATGCCTTTGGCAGAATTCAAATGAGCCATTTTAATATAGATTTATTCCAAGATTACAGTGAGATTAATCTAGATTATTTTTTTTTTATTGATGCCCACCTCTAATATATATATATATATATATATATATATATATATATATATATATATATATATATATATATATATATATATATATATATATGTATTCAAGTTAATTCAGAATTTAAACGAATACTAAAATAAAATATGAATAATACTAATTGAATTCCTATGTTTTAGATAGTAAATGGTCTGCATGGATCATTAAATTGCATTAATAACTTAAGTTAAAAATTTATTATAATATACTGTACAGTACATCTAAGGACTATGTCTGCTTGCATTTAGTTTGCATGTTTTATGAAATTCAATACAGCAGGGTATGAAAATTTGGATACTTTGTGATAGATAATTTGCTAGTTTCACACAAGGGAGTTGATCTTAATTGAGCGTATTGGTCGGTGTATATGCTTGGAAACATGGACACACTGCGATATGGTAGATGACATTTTTGAAAATGAGCACGGTACACGGCAGTCTGTAACCTCTTTATGTGAGCACTGTTGATCAGCCCATTCCAACTGTCATCTTATTTGCATGCGATGGACGCATCATTATTCACTACATTTGATGTCCACAAAAGACATTAGAACTGTTTCCTTGAGCAAAATATTAAGGACCCGCCGTAGCAGACATCATTTGTGTACCCAAATTGTAAAAATGTAAATTGATATGTAAGAAAATGGCCCATTAACTTTTTCATTAATGGTTATAATGCATTTTGAGTGTCATCTGTGCAGAGAGAGCACATGTTCATTTGAGACGAGAACTGGGTAGGTCCTCACAAACACACTTTCACTCACAGATATTTATTTTTTATTTATTTTTTATTTATTTTTATTTTTTTCTGCCCGCTGTGAAATCATGTGTCTGTTTATGGTGTTACTATTAATCAAATCAAGTCAGCAGTATGTTCAGCAACACTTTCTATGAAACACACACACACACACACACACATATATATATAATGCATAATACACAGAGATACAATACTTAATGCTTCATTAAAATATTCAGAATGCTTTATAATTGTTATCTGTTAAGTCTAGAGTTATACATCTGGAACTTTTTTTATTATTCATAATTTATATTTTAACATTTGACATTTGTTGCTGTGGCTCTGAATTTACATGTGCTTCCTCAAAAGTGTTAAAAGAATCATTAATGAGAACTGGAATCATGTGTGTGTGCGTGTGTGTGTGCGTGTGTGTGTGTGTGTGTGTGTGTTTGTTTGTTCAGATGTCAGATGTAGCTCTCTTCAGAGCCATCTTTCCTGAGCGGTGAATAATTAGACAGTATTCATAATGGTGAGACAAGCTCTCTGTGTTGATTTCACATATTTTTCCTTCACTCTTCCGGCCGTTTAGACACATTTACCTGCCATTATAGATCTTGCAATGCGCCCTGCTGCAGTGTACTGAATCGCCTCACTTCAACCCCTTACACAGGCTTGAGAACATTTAACACAAGTGATTAACACACTTTGATGTTTGAAGAGGATCTCTAACTGTGACCAGCCCTGTTGTGAGTCCACCTCTGTCCTTGCTGTGGAAGAGAGGATTATTTTTAGAACAAAGCAAAACACGATTCACTGAAGTATGATGACGACATAATGGCCACCGGTGAGCCGAGGCGTTTTGGTTGGCTGCCTACAATGGATTTAATGATCTGTTCTCATGCTAATACGTGCATATATGACAAATCCATTGATATGCCTTTTGTTTCTGTGTGTTGAGGCCAAAAATGTGTGCATGTACAATACATATGAGTAATTTCAGAGCTAACATGTGCTGACGTAGCACACCTTCAATTGACTGAATTCCCCTACTTAATCAGTGAAATTTTGAATTCAGTATAATTAATGCTTAAACTATGAAAAAAGCAATAATTGTATTCCGCAAAATGTCAAAACAACTTCTTGGAGACAGCTGTGAGAGGCTGAGTTACTGTTGGCGTAGCAACCGTCACAGCTCGTCCTCGCCACCCTCCTCGAAAATGATCGATTTTCTTTAATTTTCTTCTGCATCTTCCACCAGAGAAGGAGAGGGAGGGAGAGGGAAAAAATGAATAAATAAAAAAGAGGAGGCTATCTGTAACCTATCCCTTCATCCTGGCGTGAGCTATTCAATCCTGTCTATTAGATTTACTGGAGAGGAGCAAGACATTAACACAGCCACACAGGGAAAAAAAATAAGAGAGAAGGAAAACACTGCCACAGATAATGTGGATGTTTCATGCATAATCTCTAATATGAGAAATGTATTAATAGGGAAATTATTGTGCATTCAATTATTTTGAAATGGCTGGCTGAGATGTTGTGATTTGGCGGTGTCCTGATAGCAGTGGCACAGCAGGGAGCTCGGTGAGTGATGAATAACTTAATCTCCTAATCCGAAAATGGGCAGCGATCATCGGTACCGCTCTACGGAGCGGCCAATAAAATGAAAGCACTGAAGAATGACAGATGAGAGCTGGGAGAAGACGAGGAAATAAGAAATAGATAAACAAATAGAACAATAAAGCAGACGGTTTTAAAGCGGCGTAATTCTGTCACATTCATTAAAGCCAGAGAGCAAAATAAAACAATGCGAGATGGAGTGGCATAAACATTACCTTTAATGTGGGTATCGTGTGGCGCGTTTGATGAGCTGTTGGCTCGGCTTTATGTCTGCTATTCAGTGTGACTCTGAACGAAATCAAAACAGGATCTTTAATCAACCTGAAAAAAAGCCAAGCTTTATGGAACTAAACTACATCCCTGTCAATGTGTATAGTTTGTATAGTTTGATGATGAAACCGCGCGTGTAACTTGTACTGTGTGCGTACACTACTGTTAAAAAATTTGGGGTTTGTAAGATTTTTATTTTCCTCTAAGAAATTAACACATTTATTCAGCAAGGGTGCTTTAAATTGAAAGAGCCAGTACATTTATGATGTTACAAAAGATTTCTATTCCAAATAAATGTTGCTATTTTGGACTTTCCGTTTATCAAAGAATGTATCATCTTTTCCATGAAAATACTGAGTTATTCATACTGTTTTTGACAATAAGAAATGTGACACCCAATTTAGAATATAAAAATGATTTCTGAAGGATTAAAGTTATTTTAGATTCTAACAATATTTCACAATTACTGTTTTTGCATATTTCTGATTAAATAAATTCAGTCTTGGTTAGTCTTTTTTGACTTCTTTGAGTTATATCATCTTCACATTTAGGTCCAGCAGTATAACATGGCTTGAATTTGAGCGACATAATGGTGAAAATAAAGGGAAAAAAGGTCAGGTAGCAGTGCCTCTATAGAATTGTAAATAATAGGAGAAAAATAGGAGATATATATATATAGTTCTATTTGTCTGCTGATAACAAATTATGTTTTTAATATGTTCAGGTCTTGCAGTGCATGTATACAGTACACCCACAGTCAGATGATTGCAGGTTATTTGTATGTTGTCAGCATGTTTGTATTGTCCTCTGGGCTGAAATAGCATCTGTTTGGCCCTGTTCTGTGTTCATGTACAAGGAGCCAGTGTCCAACTGTGCCCTGAGAGACTGAAGAATTGTGTCATCAGAAGGTCAATGAGTCTCTCTCTCTCTCTCTCTCTCTCTCTCTCTCTCTCTCTCTCTCTCTCTCTATTAAAGAACTGCAGATGTCTAAGGTATTTGTGTACTATTTCACAAGTTAAAACCAAATATTTTTACTCAAGGTAAAAGAAATATCTTTTACTCCCTTACGAGGGGGTTTAAATGATGACACAATGTTTATTTTGGTTGAACTATCCCTTTTAGGTAAAGACTTAAAACTATAGTATTGGTTTTGATGGTTTGTGATTAGTCTAAAATCACTGTATTCAAATGTTAAAATGCTGAAATGTTTCATGTGGTTTGCTTTACTTTAACATTCTGCTTTTTCTTAAAGATTTGGATAGTCAGAGCAATGTAACAATGTTAATGTAACAGTAATATTTGATGGTTTCTTTATAAAGTTTAAGAAAATCTCTACTGCCTCTTGTTTTTAATGTCAATTTAAAAAGTATATAATTGTTCAACTTTTAAATGTGCTTAAGTACGATTACATTTTTGTAAGTATTTCGACTTTTAGGTGGGTAAAAGTTTTGTACATGTTCTCAGTACTTTTTAGTTTTACAGTTTGATTGAAAATTTAAAAAAAGTTTTTATTTATTTATTTGTAATCTTGAACTATTCCTTTAATCTCATGGGTTGCATGATACCAAAGACAACACCTTACTGCTGCAAAAGACTTGTCAATATTTAATTAATTAATTTATTACTTTTTAAAATAGCATGCACCAATTAATCACTTTTCACACACTTTTTATTTAATAACAGTTTTATTGTATATGTTGTATGGATGTTTTTGTATGCTTTGCATTTTGCTGCGTGATTTTATTCTCTTCTATTGTATTTTCTTCTGTTTCTATTCTCTTATATGCACAAAGCAGACAAAAATATCCATTTAGAACATGTTTGTAGAAAGTCGCATCAGTATATTTAACAGTTTTGCCACAAAGATTCTTGTTTAAACCTAACTTAAACCATGAAAGTGATCACCTGTTTTGTGATAGGCACATAGCACAACACCATCTGCAATATGTCACAACAAACCATTATTTTGTCTCTGATGGTACATGTGTTTAATTGATAACACTAAAATGTCTTTGCCTCTGGCTTTTTCTCTAAACAATTGAAGCAATTTTTGTGACAGAAGGCATTACAAGTGTTAGAGGAGGAGTTTGCTGGGTATGCGTGTGTGTGTGAGGGTGTGAGGCTCACGTTAGCGTGTTGAGGGTCCGTGTGAGGGCTGAATGACAGGCAGCAGACTGCCAGGTCAGGTAGCATGTGGCGTATGGCAGGTATGCTTCCTGTGTCTAAACAGAAGCGTGTATAAGTGTAGCCATGGCCTTCTCTGACAGTAAGACACCACGCAGCTGCTGGCTTGATTGAGACATCTGTATGAAGCAGATGGAGTTTGAGAAAGAACTGGGTTTGATGTCTATCACTGACATTTCAACGACACAGCACTGCGTTCACTCCGCTAATGCTGGACAGGAGACCACTCGTGAGATTGACTGCTAGACCTGGACTGCGTCTTCAAGACTGCTGACGGTCTCAAAAATACCATTTGTTTCATCAAGTTTGCCTTTCTTCATGTAATCATAACTACTGTAAATTCCACACTTCATAGCATGAGCAGATTTGTTAAAAGTTTAGTATTTAAGTTGAAGACGGGGCTTTTAATGTAGTGTCTTTTTTGATTTATGTTCTCCCATAAACATGTCAAAGGCCTTTTTGAGCATTTTCTGCACTGATTTTGGGTGAAAATATGTGAAATTTAGCATACTGTATTTAAACGTGGTCAGATGGATTATGCGAAGGGAGCCACACTATGTTGTACTGCACTTTTGTGACTAATAGAATAATCACATTAAATACAAAAATGGGGTAACTCAAATTATAGTGGCAATCAGTTAGCATTATCATTTATATTATCAATAGTCACAACTGAAAAATAATCAATACTGTGGGTGAGAAACAGACAGATATTGTTTATATATATAACATGTGTATATGCGTTTTTATTTATATTTATTTGTATATATATTTGTATATATATATATTATTTTTCAGAAAAGTTTTGTTAATATGTTAAATATATTTTTATATAATATAAATTATATGAATATAAATATATACATGTTTTCAAAATATGTAGTGCATGTGTGTGTATTTATACATGCATAATAAAAATACACAGTACACACACATACAGTATATTATGTAAACAAAACGTTTTGGATGTGATTGATCGCGATTAATCTTTTGACAGCATTAAATGAAGTATGGAGATTGTGATCTGAATTTTGAAAACACATTAATGATAAGTGTAAATCAGGACAATCTACTATGAATGCCATGCCATCCACATACATTTATATAAACATGAGTACATTACAGTACACATAACTTTGCATGATTTTCATTGAAAGGAACGGAAAATATTTTGATTAAGTTAATCTGTCTAATCTATCTAACAAATTATCTAACAAATTGTTTAGTAAACAGTTAATTTGTTTTTTTTTTTCCTTTGAAGTACCCTGTGAAACCTGCTGGTGTAAACATACCTCTGATTGGGACTCACTGATGTAATGGACAAACAAGCCCAAAATGTGTCGATATCCACATCAGATCTCCCAGGTGTCTATTTGTGTCTGCTGTATTCGTTATTTATGTACAATCCTGTTTAGGGTGAGTGTGATTTGATTTGTCAAATTCTTTCAGGTGTGAGAATATCTCTCTCATTCTCGTCTCTCTGTGTTTCTCTCTCTCTCTCACTCTCTTTTGCCGCGCTGCTGTAAATAAATAAAAGATAGGGTTTGGTGATACAGCAGGTCTCAGATGTGTAAAAGCCACAACTCTCATATCAGATCTGGATTTGTGTCTCCCGCCAGGGAGTGCAAACACACAGTTTGAGCCTTCCAACACATAAACACACTTCCTCCATTTTCCTCCCTCTTTGTCCTTTCCTTTTTTCCCCTCTGCCTTATTAATGTCTATTCCTTGCTGTGTTGGCCAAGCAGGCCGTGATTCCTAATGAACACGCGCAAGACCCCCGGGCAGCACTTAAACTTTAAAACGTCTATTATTTGGATCAGCAAAACACCACTGGTGACCTTGAAGAAATTTTGAAACGTGCCTTTTTCTCGATATCTCTACATTTCTCCCAACACGAGAACCCGAGAGCAGGTGTGGATCGGTGAGTCACTAAAGTACGACGGCTGAGCTTGCTTTTGGTTGCCATAGCATTGGGATTATTAAGAGATCCAGTGGCTGCCTGGTTCCTCTTTTATGATTCTCAGACTGAATAAAAATGTAAAAGGCCATTAAACACCATTACCCCCTCCATCGCAGGTGTCACTGCCAGCGATGCAGAGTGAAGTAGCTTATTTTTCTATTAGGTGGAGAGAGAAAAAGAGAGAGAGGCCGATTGTAAGACCAGTGCAAATGAATCTTTGCTCTAGAATGGCCAAATGGTCAGACTCTAATTAGCCTGCCCGGCTCCTCTTTATCTAATGGAGCTTTGAGCGCTGTAAAGGGTAAGCCTTTCCAAACATCTAAATGCCTTATATTAAACTTGCTTGGCTCAATGGGAGTTTGACCATCCTTGAGTGTGTGAAGGGCAAATGGGAGATTTGAGTCTAAACTTGAACATGAACGAACACCAAGATTGACTAGAAGAAGCATGAGGAGAAGTACTGATTTGAGATGTTTCTATCTTTCCAAGTGGTACTGATCAGGCTGATTATTAGGTTGATATTTAGGATTTCAAAGTTAATTGTAAATCTGAATTTTGGATATGGATGCGAATATTTGTTTTAATATAATCTTTTAGTGTACTGTATAAATCGCATATTCTCATTGTTTATATTTGGGGTTGTTGCTAAAAGTCATACGTATGGTGGCCCAGTATTGCACAACACAATTAAATCTTCACAACACAACAAAATCTTTACAACACTGAACAAGCTGCAACACAACAAAATTAGCATAACATAACGTAAACAATCCACAACACAATGGAAACAAGCCACAACACAATGAATACAAGCCCCAACACAATGAAATTAGCAAAACACAACAAAATTAGCATAACATAACGTAAACAATCCACAACACAATGGAAACAAGCCACAACACAATGAATACAAGCCCCAACACAATGAAATTAGCAAAACACAACAAAATTAGCATAACACAACGTAAACAATCCACAACACAATGGAAACAAGCCACAACACAATGAATACAAGCCCCAACACAATGAAATTAGCAAAACACAACAAAATTAGCATAACACAACGTAAACAATCCACAACACAATGGATACAAGCCTCAACACAATGAAATTAGCACAACACAACAAAATTAGCATAACACAACGTAAACAATCCACAACACAACGGAAACAAGCCACAACACAATGGATACAAGGCTCAACACAACGGAATTAGCACAATACAATGGAAACAATCCGCAACACAACAGAAACGAGGTGCAACACAATGAAATGAGCACAACGCAACAAAATTACTAATATGTTTTGTGTTGTGGCGATTTCATTGTGTTGTGCACTACTGGGCCACTGTCCACAGGGCTTGATTAATTTGGTCAAATTATTTTAGGTACATTTGCTTTATTTAGGATTTTTTTATTTATTATTATTTTATTTATTTATTGCTTGTTTTTATTGGTATATCCATTTTTTATTTCATTTATATGTAAATATTTTTATTTCATTTTTACTTTTATTTCTGTATATATTATACTTTTAATTCAAACTATTTTATTTTTTATTTTTAATGTGTACTCCTTTTGCCCACACTTGAGACTTTTAGAAGTCTTGAATAGTTAGTTTGCTAAATGTATTTCCTTTGATTAAATGCTCATCAGTGAGACTTGTGGTCTCGTTGACGCAGGTGAGCAATGGCTTGGACCTGCAGAGTTAGCTGGATTTCTCGTTCTCTTGGCTTCAGCCTGGAAAAGTGCTGATCATGGAAGGGGTGCTGGAGGAGCCTCTCTCTTGGGCAGATGGTGGGAAGACAGGGGGAGTAGTCACCCTGCTGCTTGGCCAACAGGGACACACACACAGACGCATTCACATACGGCACACCCACACAGGAAACATTAGAACAACGATTTGTCATAGTCTTTCATTTCCAACGGAGGAGTTGTTTTGTTATTAGAAATAAGCCTTGTGAGTTTATTATTATCTTCCTCTGAGTCAGTTCGTTTAAGAGTTCAGCAGACACCTCTTGCGATGGTGATGGGCCATTCTTCTTTCTCTAACTGTCCACAAGCTATTTATGAAGAGTTACTCTCAAACTACCCATCAAAGTTCTCTTGTTTATTTCGACAGCTTTTATGATGCCAGGACAAAAGAAGCAAACACACATCTTGCATAGCAGGGCTCAAACAATAAGTATTGTTTTTAGTGATAGACAGATATATCAGACAGGCTTATTTTCAAAACAAAATTTGGCGCTTTTTGAGATTATCGGCATCTGTCAGTAATTTTTTCAGATACTATACTTTACACTTTACACAACTTTAAATACTTTACACAGTATTGCTCAGTATTACTGCACCATAACTTTGATAGCTACACTTTTGTTGTACTCATGTACATGATCTGCAAATGAGAAATTGTTGGGACGTAAGCACTGGCAAGTGACAGTCCCGTCAACTGGCCTCAAACTCTCTCACATTAGCCCTTATCCTCATCATTGCGCTCTGCCTAGACAGATCTGCTTAAAACATCCTTGACAACAAACGGCGAGGGATGCAGATTGTGGCTGTCTTGTCTGTTAGACTGGTGGTATCAGGAGGGGCGTCTTCAGATTTGAGATCCCTGTAGCTAAGCTTACGCGTTTGACTCAGTTCCACGTAACCCAACATGCTGTTCGACACTATCCATCCGCTCCCATATGGTAAACCTGGGCTGCGGCTTTGTCAGCTTCCAGGTTTTTTTCTTTCTTTCTTTTTGTCAGCCTTAAAAACAGACAAACACAGTGAGAGGTGGGCTAATTACCACAGGCCTTCCTGTAATTACTCTTCCAGAGCAACAGACAGGTTTGGTACAGACAGATCTGCTGTCTCTCTTACATGCTTATCTGCTGCTCACCAGACAGCTCACAAGTTCTACGTGGATTTGAGGTTCAGCTCGTCCAATGAGTTGAGAGTCAGTAGTTGTCAAACATGGTTATGGTGACGTTTCCGTCTTCACATTCTTTCTTGCCAGCCATTGGCCATGGTTTTCATAGCAGTAATTCAGCAAAGAAATATTTCACTTAGTAAAAAAATAGTCTAAGTTAATGTGTCTCACTCCCCAAGCAAATTCCTCAGAAAGTGCTTTTATAGTTGTGTTAGAGAGAAAGTAATGTGAGATTGTCCTGAAAATGTGTCCTTTGTAAAGGTTATGGGCAGTGCTTTAAACAATAACTGTCAGTGTTGGGTTGAAGAAGTTATTTGAGTCGTTACGCTGCAGATGGCATAGTCATTTATCGGCTGATAGTAATGAAGGATGCTTGGAGTTATTTGTATCTGCATGTAAACGGTTTTGTTAAAAGTAGGTGAGTTTTGCTAGCCTGATGCATTTATGTATCCCACTGGGAGCGCTGGCCCACTAAGATGCCATGGTTGCTCTACATAATTATAATGTGAAGGCCTTGTAAACTCATTAATATTTCTGTGAGTTTAAAATGTATCTAGTGTTATCACTCCCATCATACCAGAGAGAGATCAATCTAGTTCTGGTGTTTATAGCATGTTTTTAAAGGGGGTAGTTTCCTACAATGAAAATTGTCATCATTCATGTTACCTAAACCTATATGACTTTCTTCTGTAGGGTAAAAAAAAAAAGTGCAAATGACCAATGATCTTACAGGTCTATTCCATAAAATGACATGTTATAGTGGCAGAGTTTTTTGCTTTTAAGGTTCAAATATGACTCCAATTATTTAAAATAATAATAAAACTAGTAAAAAGTAGGCCATGCATTAGTCCGGTTTTTCACACAAAATTTTTTTTGGAGAACAACACAAGAGTTCAGCAACTGCAGTCTTCTGAAACCAAAGATGAGAACAGACCTCAAAGTTAAATTATTCAATTATAATCTTCCCTACTGGTGAGCTGTTACTCAAGAATTGCTGTGACCAGATTATTGAGTCATCATGTGATTGATTCTTGAAAGAATCAATTTGACTCATGAAAGAATCAGTGTAGTTCCTAGAAGAATCCTTCTGTCCAGTTTGTATACAATAACATCTGGTTCACTGATGAATCAGCGCAGTTTGTCAGGGAATCATTTCATCCAATTTGTGAACTGTAACAATTGACCTATTGAAGAAGATTGTTCAGTAAAATTCAGAAATATTTTTTTTTATTTTTTTTATTTTTTTACATTAACAACTAATTAATTAATTAATTCTTCTTCAATAGGTCAATTGTTACAGTTCACAAATTAGAAACAGTGCAATTTGTGAAAGAATCATTTTGCTATATATGCATAATTGTTCAAAACTATGATTCATTCACTGATCCCATTTCACTTTAATGCCTAAATGATCAGGTTGTCAGTAAACAGCTCACTGACAAAAAAAAAAATCAGTGAATAACTGCATATATTTTAGTCTGTTTCTTGCACTAACCTAGTGTGTGGCTTCAGAAGATTTTAAATGTACTGTATAAACTACTTTTATGTAGCTTTTATTTTTATTTTTTGGTCATTTTTAGAGTTCAACGGATGTGGTCACTATGAATTATGGTTGTATGGAGAAGAGATCTGTGAAGGTTCTTTCAAATGTGGTAATGCAAGGATTTCCTTCTTAAAATTAGTAATTTCAGGATTTTTGTTGTTCAGTGATTATTGAAAATGTGTTCTGGTGGTCACTTTTCACTGTGTGTGTGTGTGTGTGTGTGTGTGTGTGTGTGTATTGTTCTTCATGTGTATTCTTGGGACCTTTGCTCTCTAATTTGATTTAAAGCTAGACAAACCTAGTCTTGTGTCAGGTACAGGTTACATTCCTCCGATTAAGATAACACTTCAGCTGGACTCACTTTCTCCTTTAATTTCTCCTGAAATCTAGCTGCCCATGCCACAGGCCAATGTACAGTCTGAGCCTTTGAGCACATGCTTTATAGGATACATCAGTTTGTTGTGCAGAGAGGTTTTCTGGGGGATTATTATGGCCTAAAGTAAGTTGCCCTTTCATTAACCTTGGCTGGCGATTTCTAGCTTTAATACAATACAAATGCGTAATCTGGCCCACACAAACACAGCTGAGCCACTGTATTACTGTCTGATATTGCTTTGGCTTCCCTCTCAGCATTTCACTAATTAAGCTCCGAGCTCAACCTCAAGTCCTGCTGTACTCTATCGTCATTTTAAATTTATTTTGATTGATTTGTGTCAGCCTTAACTATGCTCTTTGCTAGATCAATAAATAAAGATCAATACTGTAATGTTTTCATCAGAACCGTTATTAAAAAATAGATTGGCTATAAAGAGAACTGAATCACTGATAGCACTGATGCTTGCAATGCATGCCAACTTTAAATTTAATTGAGCTACGTCGAAGTCTTTGAGATTAGTTGAGGGAACGCTTGCAGGGAGAGCAGACGGAGTGAGATCGGTAGGTATTTACTCAAAAAAAAAAACAGCTCGGTTGGGTCTGAGTAATGACGCTGACCGTTGAGAATCACATTGTGTCCTAACCAGCAGCATACTGATGACTGCGCTCATAGAACTCACTTTGTAATTACGAGCTAGCCAATAGCATTCATGTGGTCATATGTAATATGATGACACGCTTTAAATTGCAGTCCAGATGAATGGAGTTGACCAGCTGTAAAATGTTAAAACAGTAAAACACAGCATGAAAGCCTGATTTGTGACTTTGCCAGCGAAGATGATGGCTTGTGGTCTGGAGTCGTGCGCAGGCGTGTGCGTAATACTAGTCCGCTGGCTGGTGTGTATGACTAAAAATGTTTCCACAAAGTCTCGTCAGGCTGAGAGATCCCTTTTAATAAGAGGCGTTCGAGTACGTCACAAATCCATCTATGTTATTGAGCTCACTTTTAGCCACTGGATGTTTGTTCGCTGGAGAGCTACTCTTCTCTTAACCACCCTGAAGGCCCCCCTTCCTTACCCACAAGGGGAGGTTGGGCAGCAGCTTGGACTCTGCCCGATTCTCACTCCAGCCAGCTGGGTGTCAGGCAGAGGGGGGACAGCTGGGGCTCCGGCCCAGCCAGGGCCCACAGGGATCTCGGGGTTAGCACAACAGAGGCCCCGGTCCCGTGCCTTCCTTTAATAGCCCCAGTTTGACCCCGCCTCGCCACACACACTGCTTCCATCGCAGGCGTATGATTAATGGCCTAGTTTTGCTCTGGCTGGCTTACCGTATGACATCCATACACACACACTCACACTTACGCACACACAACCACTGAACAGTTTTACTGCTTGTTCTGTCTTTCTTGGTTTCATAGAATAATGAAGCTTTTTCTGTTTTGGATGGCACTGCTACCTGGTATACGGGTCAGTGGCATGACATTTTTGTCCTTTCTGTTGATTTGTTTAAAAATGCGTTAAAAGCAATTCATATACACATGATTTTTTTTTACACTTTTTACCTTGAAAAATATACTTTAAATTTGTATATGATGAAAGCAGTGAAATCCATTCAAAATGGTTTGAAATTCCAAAATGTTTATAGAGACACACCCAATAAAACAATAGTGTATTCAACTTTTAGGCTTTTAAAAGATTTTTCTGAGATCTATGCTATTTCAGCTGTATTGTTGAGTATGTGATTGTGGTCTCGAATAGTGGAGAGATGTGGTTTGATCCAATTTAAATAGACTTGATTTCCCTAAAGAGTGGGCGTCCACGTTCACTGGTCGATAAACAAATAATGTCTGCGTGCGTTTGAGCTTGCGGTGGCTACACAAGCTCATGAGTCCAGTGACCATAATGAACTTGGTTAAACCCGAGCAACCTCATCAAACCTGGGCAGCCCCAAGCCTGGCCCGCCGCAGGATTAACATGCTATTAAAGTTATTTGGTGCATCAGGAGAGAACATTCAGTGCTTACGTCCTAACTGACACCCGTGTGTTCTGCCGAGAGAATTAAAAACAAAAAAGGTCTACACTGAGATGCCAGTGTTTTTCTGCGTGGTGGGTAAAATTCAGGAATTTGATTTATTTTTATGTCAGTACAGCAGATACATGAACTCTAGTAAACAAGTTAAAGTTGAACTTGTTTTTTTCTTAAATTCTGAGGACAAAGCATCATGGTAATCACTGAATGTATTTTTAGTCCATGTATAAAATTTTACATATGACTGCACTCAGTATTTAGACTGACTGACTTTTATGACATGACATTTATTTTTGTAATTTATTTAAAAATGCATTAAAGTCCAATTCATACACACAAACGATAGTTCATAATTTAAAAAAATATTAATTACATAATTTCTTAATAATAATAATAATTAATAACTTCTGTCTTAATAATAATAATTAATAATAATTAATAAATAATAATAACATCTAATGTGTATAATAGAAGTAGTTTTATGAAATCCATCAGAGATGTTTTCATCCCCAAATCTGATACTATATTTTTTCCCAGTGTCTTTGGGATCCATGTTCAAGTACTTTGGGACCATAGTAGATCCACCTGCACAAGTCATGGTTTATTCGTTTGCAGATTGCCGTGTTGCATCCATGTGCAGGTTGTCCTCTGGAATCTCTTTTTGACCTTATTCCCTGTAATCAGGACGGAGCTCAGTGCACCCGCTATGCTTGTTCTTTATAATACTCAAAAGCATGGATATTTCATGTTGCAGGAAAAGGGCATTGCATCCTCTTTCTGTAACTTTCTCTCTCTGTGCTAGAAGGCCTTTATCCAGAGAGATTCATTTCATCCCTGATACCCAGAGTAGAAACAACAGAACACATGAGGTCAGAATACCACTGTTGTTTTGCCTACTGTATGACATGAGAAGAGGAAAGGGGCTTTGTCTGCAGGGTTAGGTGCTGTTTAGGTACCTCATTTGTGGCTGCTGTGTATAGTTTGCAGTTGATCGGTCTCTCCCTGAGGTGGTATGTCTGTTCGGCCAGAGCTTGGCCCTGCATTCAACCCCAGTTGCGCTGAAGAGGTTAAAGTGGCAGTAGCATTCAGAGACACAACTGGACGGCATTAGTGCATTTTGTTGTAATTGTGTCCCAGTTGTCTTGTCAGAAATCAATTCAAGTTGGAAGCTGGCTAGCACAGGGAGGTCAAGGAATCTGCAGCCTAAATATTTTATCTGTACTACACGTCTGGAGCTTTTAAAGATGCGTGCTGGTCTGTTTTCCCCATTTCTCTAATGCACATATGCTATTGGCTCAGCCTTTCTGCCCAGGTCAGGGGCAGGTTAAAATCAATTATAATCAATTATTAAGGGTACTGTGTATCTGGTGGAGGCTGAAGGGAGAAGACCAGGCCTCGCTAAAGTCCAGTTTTATTTATTTCATTCTTCACTTCTCAGCCTAGGTAACACTGATAACCCTAGGAAAACTTGATATTATATGGTGTTTATGTGCACTAAAGAGGTGGCTTTCAGATTGATTTTGTTTTTCTATTTATTTATTTTTTATGTTTTGAGTACAAATCTATAAATTTTTATTATTAATAATATAAAATGAGTGTTTTATAATGCTTCAAGGTATGTATTAATGGGGGGGGGGGTGGGCTGGGGATGGTTGTAACATTAGGTACAATCTCTGTGTACAAATATAAAGAATATACAGGTTTTGAAGTGGAAAATTTTAGGGCTGCACAATAAATCGCATATGATATTTAATGCACATCTTGTCAGTAAAGCTGGTTCTGTAATCAGTGATAAATCTCAATCACGTGTGTGCTTTCAAATGGAGCACCATTTACTACACAGAGCAATTGTTCACTGACAAGCTGCGCAAAATATGATTGTGGTTTTGCGTATTTCTTTTTCTGGACTATTTGATTTGCAGCCAGATAAATACGTGTAATTAAAATCAAATAAAAACTTTGTGTGAACATGACTAACTTGCAGAATTATCTGTTATTTATCTTTTTTTTATTGTTAGCTCTTTAAAAATTTGCTTGATGTTTTAGAATGAAATAGTCATTTGGTGTTTTGGTTAACAAAATGAATGTACAAAAATGAAAAAAAAATTTAATGGTTTCAATAGTGTAACAACACTTAATATTCTCTATTTGTAGAGAAAATAGGTTTCAAAATGACTAATTCATAATGTACATTTGGGCCAATTATTTAAAAGCGCCCTAAATGATTGAGTTGGGCATTGAAGCAAAAAGTGTTACAAACATCCCCAGTCTCCTTCACTTCCTGTCCTTTACAGACATGTCTAGATGAAAGCACTCTGAATACCTGAGCACATCTGTGTTGTTGTGTAGCATGCTGATTACAGTAAAAAGATTCAAATGACACTTGAGTCCCAAAGGTTTAACTGTTCCCCAAACACTTCTAATGAGACTCTTCAGAGAATAGAGTTTGGTGATTTAACCAAACAAATACAGTACGTCCAATGCAGCTCATGCTAAACTCAGTGTATGTAATGCATTACCATCATACAACATCAATCAACCCCTTCTTACATTAGCCCAAATATGAAGAGACCCACCATAGTGGCAAAACAATTGTGTAGCACTGTCCTTAACCCCTTACTATCCACTCATCTGCCTGTAATTACTCTCACTGAATGAATTGCATTGATGGGCATCGATACTTCACGCTACGCCATGCCAAAAGAGCGCTTTTCAATCGCACACATCTGTGGAGTTGACCGTTATACCATATAAGTGAAACTGTTCGAGGTGATTTGTTTTCATCCTTGTAAAAGCACAAATTTGATTTCCTCCAGTCCCAAAACAGACAGACGTTGGGTCTGATTTGTTTTTGGTGGAAAGTAAATGAAAAATGTTCTCGGCAGAGCACAAACCACGCCACGGGGAGGCTTGCAGTTCGGCCAGCACCACCTTCATGTACTTTACTCACGCAGACCAGAGGAGATGTGGTTGGCAATCGATGGGCCCGGGCTTCAGTGTGATCAGAGCGGATGGAGATGAGGACGTTTCCCTGCTTTGGTGATGGCTGCAGGCGTCAGGGTCGATTTGGCGGCCGGCGGATTGAGAGGCGTTATATCTGAGGAGCATGAGGTTCCACTTCGATGAGCAATCTGCTTTATCAAAAGGCTTTTTTCTCAATCAATACAGCTTTCATCAGGGGAGCCTAGTGCTGTGCTGCCCGCACTGTATCGGCTCTCCCACTGGGCAGATGCCATGTGCGGGACAGGCTAATGCCTGCTCAGCTGGAGTTAGTCTGGTCAGCAGCTCTCTTGACTTGAGAGAATTTAGTTCAGATAAATCCACATGCATGCTCGCACTTTCTGAGGTCATCACTCAATATGCCGGAACATATTTGTTTTCTTAACAGAAGCTTGTGAAAGGATGTATTAAATGGAAATATTGGGAGCAGTTATTCAATTTATTTACACACCCTCATATTATTCCAAACCTATTTATTTATTTATTTACAGAAGTAAACAACCTTTGGTTGCACTTTATAAGTTATCAGGAGAAAATGACTCATAACGCGTATCCGCGTTAATCGACTCCAAAGGGTTAAGGTGTCCTTGTTACAGTATAATTATACATTTGATTACTGAGCAATATTAATCAACTACATGTACTTACTATATGGTTAGGATTTAGCTTAGGGTTACTTGCATGTAATTATGCATAATTTATTGTTTTTATAATAGTAAGTACATACAAAGTGTAACAAGGACACCTTAGCGTTACCCAAACTTTTATCATTCTTGACTATGACTGTCATTGTCTAGCACACTAAAGCTATAAATAAATAACAGCAGCATGCTGGTTTGTAGCATTTGTATTTATTTACTTACTTTGTGACGTATGGTAAAACTGTACAATGGAATTATTAAAAATTAAAAATACATTTACTTATGAGTTGATATATTATGAACAAACATATGTAAATTAACAATGAACAGTAGTATATTTCTAAATAATATTACTACTACTAATGATATTATTATAACATTTATTAATCTTTTTTTTTCATAATACATAATTGTTAAGTTGTTAACCATTATAAAGGATACATTTTCTATCTTCCTGCCATTTACAAATATGCGTTACCTAATGGGACAGTAAAGTCTATTGAATGTAGTTATTTTTCACCTAGTGTTTTCTTTTCGCATGTTGTTTAGTAGGGAAATGGATATATATGATTGTGTTTTTTGTTTTATTATCGTTTTCTGGGATCCCTGTGTTTTGTACCAGCTTATCTGGTATCTTAGGAGAGCCCATTGAAGGAAATCAAGGTGAGGATGTGGTAATTGCACGTTAATGAAGTGGTGTGGCGTAGTGGTGATGAGCAGATCTAGAGCAGGACGGCTGCATGGGAATTACCGCCTTAGTCCTCCAGCACAAGGAGAACAGTGAATTAATCTCCAGTCTCGCCCATTCAATGAGTCCCCAGAGCTTGCTTAATTAACCTAATAAAAATACTAATAGAACCATTTCCAAAGGTAAATTTAATTTACTTGTCAGCGTTGTACATCAATAGGGATAAGGACGGGTGGGCACTCATGTCTCGGCGAGCGTCCACACCGGCCCCTAATAAATACCAACTCGTTTACATCCACATTTGATTATGCCTGCTGTCAGTGGCCACAGTTAAATTATGATGAAAAGAGGGGCTGAGCACAGAATTACCATGACCAAAGATTAACACAATATTTGTCTAGGAGGATGATAGGATGTCTTTCTCTCTCTGCCACTCCTCTACCCTTGATGATGTGATTGCTTACCTCAGCCATGAAAGGTGTCAACTACTAAAATAAATTGCATTAAAACAGATAGCTGTATTTTGTCATCAAATAGGGCTTAAGCAAATGCAGTTCATATGGAACAGTCATTAAAAGAAAAAAAAAAAACGTACTGGCGAGAACTTTGTGACGATGTACCTCCGATGTACTACCAAGAGCCATTAAGCCCATCTCATTACTGCCCTCCCAATGACTGTGTAATGACCTGCAATCATTTGTAAGTGAATAACTATTAAAAGCCCTGGCAGCTGGGAGAATGCTTTTAAAGTCAAATTAAAACACATGGGAGGTAGCCTCTTCCCTGCATAATATGTATCTATAGATGCATAACAGGCTCCCCTTCCGTTTTTCACTACCAAGGATATTTAATCTCCAAAGAGACAGAAAGATAAAGAGGGACTGGAATTTAAAGAAGGATCATCGACATGTTCTTGTTTTAGGTGCTTTTATTGAATATTATAGTCTTTGGCATGATTGTGGCCTCCAATGATGGGCTTTTGTATTATGTGTGGTGTGTGTGTGTGTGTGTGTGTGTGTGTGTGTGTGTGTGTGTGTGTGTGTGTAAGCCTTTAAGGGTGTGCATAGACACAGCTGTGGTCCTCGGAGTGAGCAGACCCTCACTAGTGCATTGTTCGGTCACTTCCATGCATGAAGGGGACCAATCAGAGGCTTTTATTTTCCTAAGTTGCTCTGTGAATAGATAGAAGTCAAGAGACTTTTATAAACTGTGCATGACTTTTAACTTTCTCAAAAAGATTCAATCCTCCTGGTTTAAGATTCTGAGTTTAACAGAGACAAAAACTGTTCTGAGAGGAGGTATTGATCAGTAGTCATGTGGTATATAATACATGTTTTTGCAAATCTATTCAGATGATGAAGAACAACACATTTCTGGTTGACAGTAGTGGTTACGCACTCTAAAAGAACGACCTTGTACTATGTGCTTAACTTCTTTTACAGACTTCTGGAAACCACTTGTGTTCAATAATATGCCCCGGATAGGTGAAGGCCTGTCTCATATGGATAACTTTTTAATTCCAAAGGGAGTGACACATCCTCTGTTATTTTTTTAAGATTTTTTTTTTTTTTTTTTTAATTTTTAAGAAGAAATTTGTTCTTCTTTATGTTTGAAGAAAACATTTTGCCTTGACTAATTTCTTCTCTCAAATTAATGTTTTATCTGTCCTGGTTCTATATATTTATCAATGGTGTCAAAAGTATTGACATTCATTATTCAAGTAGAAGTATAGATACAAGGGTTTAAAAAGACTTTTGTAAAAGTTGAAGTATCAACTCAAGCTTTTTACTCAAGTAAAAGTGTTAAAGTACTGGTTTAGGCCGCACCACAGGCGCCTATTGTGCACTACCCCACCTCCTCAAATAAACATTTTTGAAAAGGCCATAGGCCATAATGACTATAATGTTATATTAAAATGTTCATGTTGAAAAATTTGGGATGCACTAGGTTACCGGTTTCAGCCGCATATATGCCCATTGAAAATGAACACACTTTAGTACAATGCAAATACATTAAAGGACTAGAGATATGATGACTAGTTGCCTATAAGTATTGTTATGGTGCAAAAAGTCAAACTTCAGAACAATGTCATCAATAACCTTTAATGGAATGTAAATGTACATCCAAGCTTAGCTGCAGGAATCTGCGAGGGCAATAGACAAGAACATTGGTGCAGGCTAAGAAACAATTACCCTTGTGTGGTTGTCTATAAACAATAAACATTATAGTGCTGA
This sequence comes from Carassius carassius, assembly GCF_963082965.1. NCBI lineage: Eukaryota > Metazoa > Chordata > Actinopteri > Cypriniformes > Cyprinidae > Carassius > Carassius carassius. The sequence goes on from NC_081768.1 coordinate 13,973,531, forward strand.
CAAAATGTATGATTAATCCAAGTGATTAATCAAAAACTAAAAATGAAAAATAACTCATAATCCTGATACCTTCTTGATTGATAGCTTCCTGTATTCAGTACATACGTCTGCTATGTGCAGTGTGGGGGGTAACGAGTTACAAAGTTGGTATAGCCTAGATATCACAACATTGTCAATCATGTCGTCAATCGCAAACGATAATTTATTCAAACGACTCGCTACCGAACTACCTACAGTAGCTTAATTTGCGGAGGAAGAAGAGAAAGCACCCATTTGGTAAATGAGCCAGTGAGAAATAATAACTTAAGTAGGGTCCTGTGCCATTTAGATACTTTTAAAATGTTACCGGTGCCTGAACCGATACTTAAAAAAAAAAAGAGCCAAAAAAACAAAACAATGGATAACATTAAAGAACATTACAAATATTTAAAATAAATCCATAGCTTTCACCTTGGATGCTCTCATTTCCCAAGTTTTCCTTTAATCTAAGGCTAATAAATGTATTTCACAGTCTGGGTCACTGTCTTTAATCAGTTCTGTGAATTACTGTATGGTCATTCTTTATAAAGTAGCAGCAATGTAGTTTTTAAAATACAGTACTGTGCAAAAGTCTTAGGCACATTATTATTTTCACCCCAAAAAAGGGTTTTAAGCCAGTTATTTTATATCTTTTGCTGTAGTGTGTCAGTAGGAAATATCAGTTTGCCATTCATTTTAACAATAATCTAGTGTGATTTTGAATGCACAACCAGTCTGACAACGGCTAAATGAATGTTTGGTCATGTAAACTGATATTTTGTACTGACACACTACAGCAAAATATATAAATACTAACACTGTTCCTAAGACTTTTGCACAGTAGCTAGTCTATGTATAAAGTACGTATGATTAAATTAACTATATTTAAATGTGTAATTAAAGTATGTGTTCGTTCAAATGTGTTAAGGGCTAGATTTTGAAGAGCGCACTGAAAGACGGGAGGAGACCGGTCTAACGCCGGTTTCATGTGAAATTTAAGGGGACTGACTCTCAGGCGATCGCAAATTTGTGTACAGTTTATGGAGCTAAATGCTACAGCCCCGCTATAAAAGCCTAGCAACGCCCGTGCTTCTTGTGTACATTTCGGAGAACCAGGACAAATTTCAATCGATCGCTCAGGCATTTAAAAGGCACCGAAATCTGCGTCCTTATTCGGTTCGGTGCATACCGGTTCCATACCCAACCCTACTTTTAAGAAATATTTTTTTGATAAACGAACCCAAAAATGTCCTTGCTGGACTGTGATGTGAACTGTGTCATGTGCAGGTGCGATCGCGTACAAACCAATAGGGTGTCGGAATGGTATATGTTTATACTTCTCTTCCAACCACAATCTAATTATCTTCATCCGGATGGCGCGATTTATCTGGATAGGTTTTTTTTTTTTTTTTCTTGAATGATGACAAGCCGGAATGAAAACAAGCCGAAATGAAATAGCAGTAACGAAGCTATTTTTCAAATGTAAGGAGTAGAAAGTACAGATACTTGCATGAAAATGTAAGGAGTAGAAGTAAAAAGTCAGCTGAAAAATAATTACTCAACTAAAGTATAGATGCCCCAAATTTCTACTTAAGTAATGTAACAAAGTATTTGTACTTCGTTACTTAACACCTCTGATATTTATGTAATTTTTAATAAATTATTTAATATTTATATTTGATATCATACGGTGTTGTTATTATTATGTAACACACACATGCGCACACACACACACACACACACACACACACACACACACACACACACACACACACACACACACATATATATATATATATATATATATATATATATATATATATATACACTTTAGACAAGGACAAGGTTGAGATATTTTGATGAAGAGCTTGTGAAAGTGTCTTATCATAGATTACATATATATATTATATATATATATATATATATATATATATATATATATATATATATATATATATATATAGTAATATCAGGATTTAACAATTGTCTTTAACAAGTCTTTAACACTTTGCATTGACCTATATTGCAAACTTTGACCATTTAAAAAAAAAAAAAAACTCAGAGCAACAAAACATAAAGCAGCAACGCGCCTTCTCAACTTTAAATTCCACCTCATTTCCCAGTCTGATCAAGATTTCTCTTTGAGGACTTTCTCCTGTATCTGAACGGCACCACAGAGGATGGAAAGACAGGAAAGAGACGAGAAGAGAAAGCAGGAGGAGGAAAGAGAATGTTCTGGTTTTGGTGTCACTGGGGGCTACGTGCTTTTTATATGTCCCAGTAGAGAAGAGAGATGAAGAATGTAAAGGAGTAGATAGGGAGAGAGAGAGAGAGAGAGAGAGAGAGAGAGAGAGATTCTCAGGAGGGGGATCTAAGGCTGTGTCCGCCACTGCCACCTTAAGCCACCCTCCTCCTATTGGTTTTAATTCACATCCACAGGAATCTAGATCCGCTTCCCTACTACACAGAGCTAGCTTGTCTGTTTATTTCTATACTGTTGAATCAGTTCTCCAGGGATGTGTGTATTTGTGTGTATGTTTGTGTTGGTCAATTTTGCCTGTATTGTGGAGAACATGGTAAACCCTGCAATCACCTGCATTGTGGGGGGCAGTCAGTGTTCCCTGAGGAAGTTGGTTTAATAAATATGCATATTCCTATAAATATACATATACATATACAAATATTCCATATTGAAAATAAAAATATGACAAAGATTTGTTTGAAAGGTTTGGGGTACATTGATTATTACCCTGGTTTTATGGGTAGTGCTTGTATTTTATTTAATATTTTATTTTATCTAAGGTTATTTTTGTGGCTAGAAATGTAATGTTTGAATTTTTACTCCGTGTAATGTATAATTAATAATAATAATAATAATAATAATAATAATAATGCAAATTAGTTTGAAGGTTTTGGTGTGAAGACTGTTTATTATCATCATGGAAATATATGTGTGGTACTTTTTTCCCTTTTTTTTTACAGTTAGAAATTTAATGCTTTGAAACCTTATTAAGTATGATGTTGCATGTTCAATAATAATAATTATAATAATGGTTATTATTATGCATTGGTAGTGTGTGAATGTAATGGGAATTTTTATTTGCCATTAACCATGCTACGTGTGTGATCTTATACCTTTATCGCAGATTTTTTGGCTTGTTTCTCTCTTCATATCTCTCTCTCTGTTGTTGCCACATATACATAGCAATGACCTGGCGCTCACTATGCAGACACCATGCTGTGAATTCCATCTAACCAGAGAAACAAGAGGAAATTGTTATGCAAATGAAAATGCACTGGCTATTCTAGAAAGGATGTAATGTTTGTATGTGTGTGATTGTATTTGTGTGCTTATATGTTAGAGTAATTCAGGGAGTAAAATAAATCCAGAGAGAGCAAATCTGCCAGGATTGTATTTCAAAAGCATTCTCATTCAACATGGATAGTGTGCACAAGAAATAAGCATATATATTTCCTGGCATGAGCATTTTCAAAGCAACAGTCACATTTGTAATCTCTGTATAATGCACAATTTTACCATTATTAGTGACAGTCTCTGATAGAGCTGGTTGGCTGGAACTTAAAGGTGAAGTGTGTCATTTCTGCATCATTAGCATCACCAAGCAGGATTGTAAAAATAATATTTTGAAACTTTCTTTTTTTTTTCAGCAAGGACTCATTAAATTGATCATCAAAAAAAAAAAAAAATTCATCAAAGAATTCTAAAACAGCATGAATGTTTTTGACATTAATAATGAGGAATCAGCATAATGGAATGATTTCTGATGGATGATGTGACACTGAAGACTGAAGTAATGACTGAGGAAAATTCTGCTTTGCCATCACAGGAAAATACATTTGGAAATGTAAAAATATTTGACAAGATTACTTCTTTCAAAAACATTTGAAAAATTCTAACAAAACTATTGAACAGTAGTGTATATTATATTAGTATAGAGTATGTAGCGTCCAGACTTCCTTTGTATTTTCATAGGAAGCTTCAGGCTTTAAGATTTCAGCACCTCAGCACAAACTCCACCCTCTGTGATTCAGCGAAGCAGGATAGAGGTTTTCTCTCGGGTGGGTGAAGTGATTGTTCCTCAGTTTTAGTGTTTATAGGCAGGAGGATGTAGTCCTCAGTGTTACTGCCTAATAAAAAAGCTTGCATGCTGTGTGATTAAATAACAGGGATGGCAGTAAAGAGAAAAGACATAATGATGGTTACATGCAGGTCAGTTACAATTTAATTGTCATTGCACTTCATTGCGAACGTATCAATTCGCTGCTGCTTAGCTGAGCAGAAAACAATGCTTTAGCACATAGAGGGAGTCCTGCTGACTGCCTGTCAATTTACCCAGTCTCATCCTCGTTTTATTTGTCTCCTCTCTTAAGAAAACAAAAATTGTTCTTCCGAGGAAGCCAAAACCACTGGTCACTTTGTTTGTTACGTTTGTTTGTTAAATCTTACTTTTTATGATAACTTGAAATAATGTGTGCTGTATGTCCTAGATAGACTTGAAATGTATAATTTTTTTTAGAGTAGACTTCTCTGATTTGGGCTTTTGGAATAACAATGCAGTATTTTTGCTCTGGTTCCATTGACACTTAACAGATTTTTTTTTTCTGTTGACATATTTTGTTTTTGTGGCTGTAAATTGCATCAGGTTGCATCATGGTTAGCCATACTAAGAGCCATGCTGATTTCTTTTTGGGTCTGTCCAAATCCTTTTATGAGTGGGTCTCTCAATGGCACAATCCACACTCGCTCCAAAGAACATAATATACTGGTCGAGCCTGCACACTCCAAACAGTCTCCCCACTGAGCTAGTTTTAAGTCCATAAGTCTTAGTCAAATGTCACGACATGACTGATGCATTTTTAAAAAGCGAGCCGTTTGAGACTATCAAAGTGTGGGCTTGTTAGGGCTCCCTCTGTCTGTCCGGTTCCTCTGAAGTCTGTTCGGACCGCTTGTGTTTACGTTTCTCAGCTCTTCGCTTGTGACAATCCACATATGGTCATTTATCAAAGATCTGCACTTCACAAGAAACTGTTTTTGTGGAGCTGTCAGGCTAGTGATATCTCTGAAGACTTTATTGTTTAAACTTGTCAGAATTCCCATCAGACTTGCGATCGCAGCCAGCCGTGTAGTACCCTCTTCCATCTCTAGCCCAATGATTTGTGTTCAGATGAAAAACCCAAACCAGCCCAATAAAGTTTTGGCAAGGACGGGTCGGTTTAATTTGCAGGCAATTGACGCGCCAATAGACTGTCATCCTGGGGGTCAAGAGTAATTTATTGAGATGCTAACTGCCTTTTTTTGGGGGGCCGCCGTTCCATATTGAAATTCCCATCCAGACTGTATTACATGAGAAGATGATGACTTAATCCCCTGTTAATTAGAATAACATTTCCAGCAGCTGAGGCTTAGCTGTTAATGCAAAGGCTGTGGGCCGTACAGGAGAGGCCAGCCGGCTGGATCTGCGGCCCCAGAGTGAGAAGCTTGGCCTGGGCTCAGAGATCCAGGCAGCGGGGACAACTCTCCACACCTCCAGCGGATGAATGGTGGAAAGCTGTTAAATCCGCAGTTGATGACTCTCTCGTCAGCTAATAAGCTCATGTTTATTGGCAGGCTTTGTCCATCAGTGGCCTATTTTCAGCAGCAAATGGAAATATGTATTAGAAACAAAAAATCCTCATATGGTAGCACAATAATTTTAATAAGCTCATTTTCCATCTTCACAGAATTTGATTACAGGTGTTTTTTGAAAAGAATAAAATTGCTAATTGAACTTCGACCTCTACCAGAAAAAAAAAAAGAAAAAAGATCATTCTGACTGACAGTGATGCTGATTGGTCAAAACAGTGTTTCTTCTGTGTTATGTAACATAGTGAATACTGTATAAAACAGCTTACGTAACAATATTCACAATATGTATAATAGCCTCTCTTACCTCTTACCTCATTGCATGAACAATAAGTGTTTTTTTTTTTGTTCTTTTTACATTTATGGATACATTTTTGCTTAGAATGAATATTTTGTCTGTCTGTCTAATATTTATTTGTCAACAGTTCGGTCAATCTATTACAAATTATTTTTTATTATCATGATGAAAATTGATATGAAAAGTTGTGATTCATTTAACTTTATTTTTTTTAGATATTTCAAAAAAATAAATACAATTTTAACATTTGAACATATTTTTTAAAAACATTTTTTTAAATATTTCTTATACTTTTGAGATATTGCTTTTTTAAAATAGATATTCCTACTTTAATCTCATAATCTTTCCTTATGTAGTATTTAAAAATTCCAAAACATTTTCTTGAGAACTGCATATTTCAAGATTTAGATCTTAGATTTTTAGTGTGGTGTCAGACTTTTAAACCCCACTAAATAGCCACAAACAGTTATGTTTACTGTTAATGACTGCTTAAATGTATTTATTTATTTTAATGCATGCATGCTTTTTTGTTTCTTTTTTTTCAGGGTACTTTTACAGTGATTTGCTGCCAGCTTTACCCTTGGCCAGAGTGCAGTAGTGAAACCGGAAGTGACAGTGCCAGGTTTGCCCTGTTCTGTTTCTATCCTAGTATTAATCCAGCAGCCCCTCTACTCTTTAAGAAAGACCTCATTACCAGCCTCATTGATTGTGCTTCCTGCATCAACGACCACAGCTTCTTCTACCACACCAGCTGAGAGAGAGAGAGAGAGAGGGAGGCTTAGCCCAGTGCATCTGTGTGTCCTGCATTATGGGTAGGGAGGTAAGCAGTAGGCAGGAGGTTTATGGTGCTGTAATTGGTAGTTAGTGTGATATTTGTAAGACAAATAGAGCTATATGTGTGATTCCTCCTCTCTCTCTCCTCTCTAGTCTTTACAGCCACCAAAGGGCCTCATTATAGCCCACCGCAGCCCAGGCCTCACTGCACCGCATACACACACGAAGAGCAGGAAGTTGTGTGTGACAGTGTGGCTGCCAGGACTGATAGATGATACAGTAAGTGTGGTATTCATTGAGAGAGGACCCTGACGGTCGGGGAATGAAACAGCTCTTCATTAGATTGCAACCTGGTGGACGTTTTACACTCACGCTGTGCGCGGCGGGACTGACCGAGTTTACTGTGGTCACTCATGCATATACAGGGTTCTGAATTAACTTTTTTACAAGACCTGCCAGTGGTGTGCAAATCTGGGAAATAACCATCTATCACTGTGTTGTTATTGTTAACTAAAACGAAAACTGTTATATATTGCTTTTACTTTATTTTTTCATTAAAATAAAGATGACAAAGTAAAATTTAAATATTAGATTAAAAAAATTAAAATGCTGCCTTGGCAAATAATTGAAATTAAAGTACTAAAATTACTAAAACTAAAATAATAAAATTACTAAAACTAATATATATACAAAAGCAAATTACACAATTACCTATTTCTTTGTTGAAAAATATACAATTTAAATTGAAAATATGAAAAATATAAAATTTATTACTAAATGTTATAACAGTATATCAATAATACAAAAATATACAGTAACGCAGTTAAGTCTTTTTGTAAAAATGTTAAAATATAATATTTATATATAAACAATAAATGATGAAAGCCAATTATTAAAACTTAAACTAACGTTAAAATGAAAACTGAAAACTTTAAATCTGAAATTTTATACTATATATATATTTATATATATACTGCTTGTTCCTGACACTTGATAAATATTCAGTATTTGTTGCATGAAAATGAACTGCAAGGAGGTGCAGTTAGCAGTGAGAACACAATTTCTTTCATCCTATCGGAACCCGCTGCTGTTTATTCGTGAATGTGTGCTCGTGTGCGCCTGTCCCCTCCTTTGAAGGAACTGGAGTGGGCCACAGGGTGGATTACTAGTGAAATCACGGCTTGTTCTTCAGCTGTTGGCTACCAAGTGTGAACACGCTTCAACTCTGGAGAGAGAAGAATAAAAAAGAAAAAGAGAATTAGAGAACCAAAGCATCTGAAACTTTATACACACACATGTATATGTGTAAACACAAGCCTCTGTTCTGTAGTACAATTAACTGTGACACTGTAAAAGAGTAAACGATCTGAGAGGAGTAAATAAGGTGTTTTTTGTTTGTTTTTTTTTCTTTTCTTTTTCTTTTCATTAAAAACATCATCAGCACTCAGTCCCTTCGCCGTACGCCAGCATTCCGGATTCGTATTCCTGGATGCACAAACAGTGTGTAATTATCCCAGCCTCCCTGCTGTCCCTCTCTCTCTCTCTCTCTCTCTCTCTCTCTCTTTCTCTCTTATTCGGTCTCCACATAACCCACACCGAAGAGACCGAGACCCAAGATGATTCTCTCTCTTTCGCTGTCGCTGTCACACAAGAGGAAGAGAGCTCCTCTCTTCATTACAGAAGGACCTGATCCAACTTGAAAGATGCAGCCATTATTCTTGACTGTCTGGACTCCCCCCTCTCTTCCCTGTCACAGGCTTATTGTTTGGCCTCCTGGGGTTGCATTTTAAATCTGCACTGTCGGTCTGGCCCACAGAACGAGGGCTTCATCGACTACTCGTAATGTCTGCATGCTGTTAGAGGAAATTCTGGAAAAAAAAAATTGTAAATAGTTTTATACAAAAATAATGAAATTTGCTTCATAATGCAGGAGTGATGCATGTATGTTTATATTGCAGAGGTGTGACGCAAAGGACTGTTATGCCAAATTCACATAATAATAACAACAAATGATAACATTTGCACATGAAAAAAACTTAACTTAGCTTGAAGAAACAGTTGGATTGATAGGTTACCACATTATTTTTATTTATTTATTTATTTATTTTATTATTCTTTTTAAGCATTATATGTCAGCTGTGGTCATTTCACATGAGTAAAGGGAGTAGGGCTTCAGTGTTGTTCAGTCTATTTAATGTACATTTTAATGGTTCATAAATCTTGCTAATATTAGTGCAGCCAAATTTCTTCATGGTTTATGATGTTGACTCTTTCAAATATTTGTTTACTGGAACTATGAACGAGAAAACAAAAATAATGTTAGTTTTTTAGAATTCACTAGACATTTTTCCAAGATGTAATAATAATAGTAATAATAAGGTAACACTTTAGTATAGGGACTAATTCTCACTATTAACTAGTTGTTCATTAGCATGCATATTACTAATATATTGGCTGTTTATTAGTAGCCCTACAAATAAACTACATATTCTGCACCTAAACCTAAATTCAGTACCTAAACTGAAAAACTTCATTATTAACTATTAATAAGCAGTAATTAGGAGTTTATTGAGGCAAAAGTCATAGTTATAGTTATCGTTAGTTTATAGTGAGAATTGGACATTAAAATAAAGTGTGACCAATATGTGACCATGGACCGGTCAATCCAGTCATAGGGGTCATTAAAAAAAAAAAAAAACTTAATATGCTTTCCATTGATCTATGGTTTGTTAGGATAATACAGTATTTGGCTGAGATACAACTATTTGAAAATCTGGAATCTGTGTAAAGATTGAGAAAAATCCCTTTAAAGTTGTCAAAATTAAGTTCTTAGCAATGCCTACAGTAGGAAGTTTACAAAATATCTTCATGGAACATGATCTTTACTTAATATCCTAATGATTTTTGGAATTTAAAAAATCAATAAAAACCCACACAGTGTATTGTTGACACAGTTGATTTACACTCCAGCACATGCGGCAATTGTTGGCTATTGCTACAAATATACCTGTACTACTTATGACTGGTTATGTGGTTCATAATAATAGTAGTAGATTTAGTAGTGTTTTTGTTTGTTTCTTTTTTAAATTTCTATTATTATAATTACAGTTATAATTAGTTCCATTCTTTTATGTAAATGTTGCTGAATTTCCAATAACATGTTTTCCAAATAGGCTGCAGTACCACCCATATTATTCTCCATTTATTTTATTTTTATTTATTTTTTCCTTCAGGACAGCAAGTGAGTGTTGCAGTTCATTTGAAACGATTGTCACTGGAATTGGTTTTGCAAGGCGCTGAGAGAGTGATGGCCCGAGTCATTATGTCTCTGCCCGCTTAGCATGCTGGTAATTAGGGACAGAGAGAGAGGGAGAGCGAGGGAAAGAGAAAACGAGAAGAGAGTAGAGGCTGCCACTCTGGTTCACAAGGGTGAAAGAGACTTTATTAAGAGTCAGAGACAGATCACAACTGCTAAGTGACCCACCAAGGTCAGGATCAAGGGCAGGCTTTGTAATTAGTATGCTTTTCTAGGAGGGAGGCTACAGTGCCATTGTTCTGCCACAATCAAGTTAACCCCTCCACTGTGGACCCAGTATCACGACCTCAGGGCCTGGATGGCTTCTTCTGACAGAATAGCAGTGATACAAGAGAATATGTAGTCTGGCTCAGTAATCCAGTGGCACTTCCAAATTTCAGAATTTATGCATTTATCAGTGACTAGGGTATAAGACTTACTAGACCAGTGTTTCCTCATTTTCCCGTCATTGAGGCTCAGGCAGCTCTTCATTGATACCTAGCCACAATGTTCCATTCATCTAATATTACACCATGTCCTAACTAGACAAAATGGAATAAAAATCTGGCAACAAGCTAGTTTGTCTGCCACATATCTACAAAATGTAGTCACACAATTGGTCACAAATCACAGCCAATCCGAAGATCATGTGGGCGGGCTCTTTCTGCAAGTGCACTTCTGTTTTGCAGTTAGAAAGAAATAGCTAAGTGCATGAAATAAACCATTTTAACATTATTCTTAGTACATACTCAGTGATTAAATCTTTGTCATGGATTTTTTTTATGTATATACATAGAGTTCACAGTTTAAATTGTCTTGCTTCCATCAAGTTATTTTCAAGATCTGAGGTAAATTATTCATTGCCTTTTTCATTATGACTGTTAACGTCACGCAAAATGATATTCAAACTCAGATTAAACCATTTTAATATACAAAACACAATCAGTAACTAAGCTGTCAGCTACAAAGTTGCAGAAATAGAAATCATTCTAAAAATAGAATTCCTTGTCGCTCATCATGTTTTGAAGTGGCGACTGGTTAGAACAAAAACTGAAAAGATGAAATCGAAAAGATACCTTTTGCCGCATGTTGCGGCGTTGTGTCTGGTTACAAAAGTTTCTGTACCTCAGTATATTTTTTTATGGGAGTTGGTAGGTTGGTCTTCATTCTGAGATCATTTTGTAGCAAAAATTCTTGTCTCAAAACCATAATTTACCAAAATAATCACACATGCCAGGGTCCTAAAAATGCTTCAGACTGTGGAGAGTTAAAGTGATCATTATTACGATCAACTAATACCGATCAGTACTGTCAGAGAAAGAGACTGACCTTGTAGTTTCTGCTCTATTTAATAAGACACTTGAGTCTGTTTGTCTACAGTTGAGTGGATAGTTGCAAAGAAACTTTCTAGGAAGACCTAAGAGCAAATATATTTATAAATGAAACCCAGATGAGATGTTTAACAAAAGTGCTCAAACTAATTTGCACTCTCTGAATGGTGGAATTTAAATACCACAGAAGCTCAAGTATGAAATATCACCCACAAACAAATTCTCTGTCATTTGGACACGTTTTAATGAGAAGTTATGACATACAGACACCAAAGACACAAGTTTAACAAAGCAAAATCTGAATCCAAGTACCACCTGGAACCTGCTCAAGGACCCCCTGGGGTGTATGTATGCTTGGTTGGGAATCACTTGACTAGACTGTTTTTGTTTGTTCTTGCTCTACAAAATTGTTGGATTGTTTTTTTTTTTCATTGGTTCTCGTGGCTTTACTTTGTATTTTGGATTTGTTTACAGTCATTCTTACAGATTTCCAGCGAGACCAGCGAGCTTGTATGTGCTACCATAAACTTAAAAAACAAAATTACATAAAAAAAAGATCTTTTCAAAATTGCATTTTACAGATTTAACTTCAATTTAAATTAGAATATATGCGTGCTGTGAAGTTCCCTGTTCTTGTAGAATTAGGTAAATTATTCAAACTTGATAGTTGTCATCCTTGGTATGAACGGCTCTTGAGAGAGGAAGAGAGTGCTAGGAGTGGTTTGCGGGGATTATGGGTAGAGAGACTTTTCATAGGTAAGCATGCAGTGTTTAGCCAAGAGATTTGAGCCAAAAACCCATCAATTACATATTTACATTCTTGTTTTCTGTCTTTCTCTCTCTTTCACAGTAGACCACAATATGATATTTCATCGCAAGCGTCTCTTTCCGCACCTTGTGTGTCATAAACTATCACACTTCAAGATGAATTAGATACATCAGCTACGGCACAATCGACACGGCGAATGGCAGGGATATGAACCCAAGACGCCAGCAGTGTTACTGCAACCCTGACAGCAGATACCCATCTCCACTCAGCTGCGTCCTCCCCTCACACCACACACACACACACACACACACCCTGCATTAAAACCCTCCGTTCTCTCCCTCCAGCATCCTTCCCATTAATTCTCTCCCTTTCAGCCACTTGCGTTTGTCTGATTTAACAAGATAAGATTTGAGAGCTGATGTTGGCTGTTCTTAATGTACCATAGGGTCCACAATGGGAGCTGCACCCCAGCTTCTGAGAGAGGCATAAATCGGCTATTCAGGGGGAACGGGGTAAAAAAGAGAATTAGATATGCAGCATAACAATTTTACAGCCCCAGTCTCAGAAATTGAAATAGTGGAGATTAATGTATCATACATTATACACTGTCCATCAAAAGCTCTAATATACTGAGCAGGCTTGCATAACAAGAATAAGATTTTCTAAGAAGTACTCCTAAGGCCAGCCTGACCTCGGTAATTGATTCGGATCTCTACGCTCCTGTCGAGCAGTCTAACCAGAAAGCTCCTGAGGACAAATAATCTGCTATTGTACAATTGTGATTTAGATCATTGCAGATAATTCAGTGCCATTGACTGCATATATGGGAGAATGTGAACTTGAAAGTAAAATCGTATAGAATAGATTAAATATTTGAGTTAAAATGTTGCTGTTAATAGTTAATGTGCTGTTTGGTTTGACTTTTTGTTATGTTTTCAACTTTTGGGTTTGACACTGTGCTGATTGTTAAGTTGTTAAGTTTTGTGAGTTGTGAGTTGTTAAGATTAAGATGACATTTATTCTGTATGATGCTTATCAGTGTCATCTGATTTTGCTCCTCCATGTAACACTATATATTACTACACTTTTCGTAGTGCATTTTTATTAGTTACGTTAATATGTGTCATTGCTTGTTTGTAGCTAATAAGAGTGTTTGCTTGTTATTTCTAATTTTATTAGGTTTAATCAATTGCATTATTTAATCAATATTATTTGGGTAACAGGGATGTATGCCATTCTGAATTAAATAAATACTGAATTCCGAATTTGAATTAAAATTTAATTTGATTTGAAACTGCAAACAGGATTCAGAATTGGCGTTTGAATTTTATGGATGTAGAAAATAAAATGAACAGAAATTACAATATGTATGTTATGTTATATAAGTAATATAAGTTATGTCGATCATTGCAAAAGAGCACTTCCATTCCCAGAATGCATTATATGTGTTGAATTCCTATTTACCGGTATCTGTTCAATTCAGTAAGTTAAATGTAAGTCTATGGATTAGTGAAATGTTTAAAGGAACATTTCACCAAAATAAACATTCTGTCACAGACTTTATTCCATGTAAAATAAAATGTTTTTGGCAAAATGTTAGCCTCGGTCATCATTCATATTCATTGCATGTGATGAAAGTGAATATTGACTGAATCTGACAGTTCTAAGCATGCTATAACATCTATTGCGTTCTACATAAAGTCATCCAGGTTTGGAACAACATGAGGGTGGACATAACAGAATTTTGGGGACAAATAATTATTTTAATATCTGTTCTAAAACAAATAAAAATCAGTGGCTGAACAGTGAAGATGTGTTGCACAAAATATTAATCAGGTCAGAGAGAACAACACAATGGCAACTATAATCTTTTTTTTTTTTTTTTTTTTTTTTTTTTTATAGTTTCTCATCATAAATGTTTATTGATCATACTTAACCATACCTCTACACACTCCCACCCTGCTGCTGCTTGTATCTGTTTGGCAATCTGTCTGTCTGTCTTTTTCTGAGTGTTTGTGATCACTGATTGGTGAGCCCCTGGTTTTGATTAAGTCAACTCGCTTTGAAATCAGACTGCAGACACATATCTGAGGGCATCATCCAGAATACAGAGGTAAAGAGGAAGCTTACAGAAAAGGATCAAGTTTCTACAGTAGCTTAATCAAAATTTATTCAGTGATAAAATGAAAATAGATCACAATGTCTGCTTTAGAGTTATTTACCATTATGTCTAATTTCATAATTTATTCTTGAGTTTTATACATTGTTGCTTTTAGATTTTCAGAGATGGCCATCTAAATGATTCATGACTATATTCTGAAGTTATGTCAGTATGTTTAGTAGTCTAATATATTTTAAAATGTTGTTAATTCCTGTAATGATAAAGCTGAATTTTAAGCAGCCACTACTCCAGTCTTCAGTGTCATGATCCTTCAGAAATCATTCACATATGCTAATTTGGTGCTCACGCTTTGCTGATTTGATTTATAAATTGATTTGTTGGAAGATTGGATGTTAAATAACCTGTGCTGCAATTGGTACATGTTATAGCCTATTATTTTAGTCATAACAAACTTTTTCGAGCTGTTTGGATATTTTGTTTTTGCTTCTAATTTTATTAATTTTGAATTAAAATGCTTATTTTTTGCCATTTTGGTGTTTAAAATGAAACATTCATGCCATTAATTATTACCATTTGGACATAAGTTGAAGTAAAATTTACAAGTATTTTCTTTTTTTTTCTACATGACACACACACACACACAATAAAACAAAATATAAAATACAATTTCTGAATCAGTTGCACCATTACTGCTAATAACCTAGTAGCTTACAGTAGGTCTGCTGTGAATGGTTTATAAGTTATCATTAAAAGTCAATTCCCCTACAGAGAAAGTGAATGGGATTTCTTCTTCCAGGAACTCGACCATTGATCTCAACTGTCATCCTGACTATTGTTACATCATCACTACCATTGTTACATTATAAATGCTACACCAATGCTAGCACTTTTAAATCCATTATGATTTTTCCAGCCACTCCACCATTTCCACTGTTACTAACATTGAGGATATTACTTTTTTTTTTTTACACTCCATTATAACATAAGTATCACCACCTTTACACCCATTATCATTATAACACTTCTGGGACTATTGATTTGTCATCACATATTACGTCACTTAAATATCCCGCTGTGTCTTTCTTATTAAGAATAATACCAAGCCCATCAAATTGGTCATTTTAACATAATGTTCGTATTTGTGAAATTTGTCAGGTTAGTAAGCATAACCACTTTTATCCTGGATGAAAAGGAAATGAGAGTTTATGTAATATAACAATGGCACAGATAATCTCCTCCATAATTTCCCCTGTCGTTGGTCATATCTTGCACATGGTGCCTCAGAGATGAGGAGATAAAACTGCTTCATTTCTCTAGGTAAAAGGAGGAGGGGTCCACTTCATCCTGGGGGGGGGGGGGGACTGCGATCCTAGCATCTTTGCCCCTCCTCTAAAGCTGACAGTTACCGCTCTCACTCCTGTCCCTCACCTCCCCTTGAGCATCCGTCTTTATCACACAAACAGTAGGAAACAGTTGATTTTCATTTGCTGTTGCCGGGCAATGCGACGTGATGTCTTAACACTTGTAAATGAACACTCCTCCTCCCTCTAATCTATCACTTTAATGTGCCATAGATTTTATTTCTGACGTTGCAAAATCACATTCTTAATAACAATAATCAACTGCCTGTGTTGTTTTTTCCCGCAGAAATTAAATCCTGACACAGAGAGCAGGACTAATAAAAGATGTAGCTGGAGGAAAAAGGAATAAATAAATATGACGAATCACGGGGGCTGGGAATTTGTATTCAGATGCGAGAGACAATTACACAAAGAGTCAGAATGTATCAGGCTCTCTGCAGATCTGTAATAGCTGTGCTGCGGGCCTGCTTGTTTCTTGCTTAAATGGACTGCATTGGGTATGGTGTGGTGTGATTTACATTGTCCAAAATAGTCAAGCTTGATAATAAACACATAAATTCATGCGTACACATGCATGTTTGCCAATTAAACATCCTGTTTAGTGCTAACAACAGGTTTAGGATTAAATATAGGATGCATGTGTGTTTTTTTTTTTTTTTTTTTTTTTTTTTTTTTTTATGTACTGCATATTTACAGTACAGTACAATACAGAATACTAGCGCAAATGATTATTTGTTCTTTTTAATACAATACATCAATAATTTACAATTCCTAAAACTTTAAAGTTTAAATTAGACTTTAAATCCCAACATTTTGACTGTGGTTTAGAACCTGGACCCTGTATTTTTGTAATAGGAATATTAATTTATTCACTTCTCTTCTTTACTGCTCTGTGTATTGATTGGGTTTGTTTGGGCAATTTTATTTCAAGAGAAAATGTGCTTAATGATAAGGGAGTTATTGAGATTATGTGACTAGTAATATATTCGGTTAGATGCAAAATTGTCACAGCCAGCTGCTGGAGTGCCCATCTCAGCCACCAGAGGGCACTCCTTCTGGAGCATTTTTTTGTCTGTCCTGGACTTAATTCCCCATAACCTCTTGCACCGATTATTGTTTCATTACTGCAAGCTGTTTGTCATTTACCTATTAGCTTCACCTGATATATACCTCATTCCTTGGTTGTGTCAGTATTGCGTTCTGTTACCTTGTGTTTTCTGTTCTTTGTTTTGCGGCTTCCTTTGTGGATTACCTTTTGTATGTTTTTTTCTGCTTTTGCCTGTGTCCAGTACTGTTTTTTGTTTTTAACTCTTCAATAAAACTGCAATTGGATCTTCCTGTTTGAGAGCACTCAGTGACAGAATACTGACTCCACTATGGATCCAGCAGTTAGGCTGTGTTTTATCTGGTTTGGACTATGGATATCCGGGTTTCTCCTCTTGTCATGAAGAAGGAGCGAATGGCTCGACATCAGGCCTTGATGTCTCTGCATCAGCAGGGAATGGAGGTAGGAGCCTTTGCCCAGACTGTCTGGACTTTTGCAGTGGGGGTGGAATATAATGATGGAGCACTCAAGGATTTTTTTAATGCATGCCTGGTTGACCCTATGCCCCAGTGGGAGAGGGAGAGTCAAGGGATCCTGGACTTCTGGGGTTTTGTCAGCTGTCTCCATCATTGAACTCAGTGGGCAACACCAGGTCTATCAGAACCCTTCCAAAGGGAATTTCCCACAAGCTTAAGCCCTTTGACTCCCAGTGTGAAGCGGGCAGAAAGAGGGCAGCTAAGTCCACTCCGGTCAATCCAGAGCCCATTCTAGTGTAGACTGTTCCAGAGTCTCATCAGAAAATGGCCACCACATCGGGACCTCCAGGTGTCATGGATGTCACCCCACCATCTTCAGCCATCATGGATGCCACTACTGTGTTACCAGTCATCGTGAATGTTGCTTTTGAGGACACTCGGCTGTTCCATAGGTACTTGGGCTGATATCTAGTTTGGTGGATCCACCGCTGATTTCGGCCAGAGCAGCTGCTATCCCAAGGGCCCCAACACTGGTTGTTACAGAAACTGTTCCTTCTTCAGAGTCCACTCCAGAACCTGATCCAGTATGGCAAGCCCTCTGAGTCCACTCCAGAATCAGTTTCAGTTTGGGAACTCTCAGAGACCACTCCAGAGCCGGCTCCAGTCCAGGAGCTCTAACAACTCTTTTCCACTGCGTGGTATGACTCGGATTGGCATGGCTCAGTACAGCACAGCACGGCTCAGCTCATCTCAGTTTGCATTTCCACTGCAGTTTAGAGTGGGCGGGATTATTCATGTCATTATAGTTGCACCGCCTCTACTGCCGCGACTCATGAAAAACTTTTTTGATTCTGCATCGCCCCATCAAACTCTTGCTGGATTCACTATCAATGAGAGGAACATCTGTACTTCCACAACAGACAATGAAACCACCACTTTTTGGTTGTTAAAAAAGGTGAGTCCATTCAAAAGAGTCCACTTCAGAGCCAACTCCAGTCCGGGAGCTCTCAGAGTCCACTCCAGAGACAGCTCCAGTCCAGGACCCTTCCGAATCCACTCAAGAAATCGCTCCAGTTCAGGACCCCTCAGAGTCCACTCAAGAGGCTGCTCCAGTCCGGGAGCCCTCCGACTCCACTCAAGTGCCTGCTCCAATCTGGGAGCCTTCAGAGTCCACTCCAGAGCTCGTTCTCATCAGGGAGCCCTCAGAGTCCTCTCATGAACAAGCTCCAATCCGGAACCCTCAGAATCCACTCCAGAGCCCACTCCAGTCCGGGAATCTACTTCGGATTCCATTCATGTTCATGAGTTCACTCACAAGCTTGTTCTAGTCCAGGAGTCTGCATTGGAGTTCACTGCAGAACCTCTAGAGGTGGCGGCGTCCACTGCAGAACCTCCAGAGATGGCGCCAGTGATTGTTTCAGCTCCTCTCAAGGCATGGGCAACCATTTACAAACTTCCTGCCTTGTCACGGTCACAGATATCGTATGTGGACTCTCTAACTGTCCTGTCATGCTCAAGAAGGCCGTCCATGAACTTGCTGGCTATCCTGCCATGGTCAAAAGCGCTGACCCTGAACTCTGTGCTCACCCTGTTATGGCCACTGTTAACCTCTCTGTGCTTTCTTTTTCAGTCTTGCCTAATTCACCTTGGTGGTTTAATGCCTTGTTTACTTTACGTTGGTGGATATCTGCTCTGCTGTCATGGTCATTGTCTCCGCTGTGAGTTTTGCTCCTATTTGCTCTGCTGGTCACCTGCTCAACACAGATGGCTGCCTGCTCCGCTGGCTCTGACATGGTGGTTTCCTGCCCTGCCGGCCCCACCCTGGCCCCTTGCCCTATCAGCTTGGCCCTAGCCTCCTTGTTTGCCTCTGGCTCCAGGTTGTCTTCCGCCACATGTGTCTGGTCCATCGTCCCCACCCTTGGTCTACCTCCATTCCACCTCCCTCCTGGACCTATTTGACTATTTATGGACCGTCAGGAATCATGTAACAGGGTCATGTCACAGTCAGCTGCTGGAGTGCCTATCTAAGCCACCAGAGAGCACTCCTCCTGAATCATTGTTTGACTGTCCTCGACTTCGTTTCCCATAACCTCTTGCACTGATTAATGTTTCATTACTGCCAGCTGTTTGTCATTTACCTTAGCTTCACCTGATATATACCTTGTTTAATGTGTCCTTGTTTAATGTGTCCTTGGTTGCGTCAGTATTGTGTTTTGTTTCCTTGTGTTTTCTGTTCTTTGTTTTGTGGCTTCCTTTGTGGATTACCTTTTATATGTTTTTTTTCTGCTTTTGGGGGTTGACATTTCAATAAAAGCTTTAATTAGATTTTCCTGTTTGAAAGCATTCCGTGACAGATATAGTCTATGTTGAAATTAAAGATGCTGACGTGACAATCACAGCCAATCAGAACATACTGGTATTTAGTGTTCATATGTGCAGGACCAGTTAAATTTATATGTTGATACCGAAAGTGACCAACAAAATATGCACAATACTATATACTTCATTCATTGTATGTGGTTGTTGCTGGTTAACTGGACCAAAATCTGTTTTTATTTGGACCAAAATCTGAGTTATTTAAAATATTTTTTCCTCCCCCCATATTTTCAGTGTGGTTTAGACTTTTGACATCTGAGGTTTTTTTTGTGTTATTAAAATAAAAAATAAAAATAGTGTCTAATAATAGGATGAAGTGAAAAACTGAGATAAAGTAGTACTGTTTTTTGGCTGGTCATGTGATTTAGTAGTTGCATGATGTAACAATCACAGCAAATCAAATCATATATAGTGTATTATATACATGTGGGGCAGAATTCTGGACTAAGGACATTTCTGCTTAACCAAATGCTACAGACAGTGCTTGTGCTTGTGGTTGATATATAATAATAATAATGGAAATGTTTGTTGCTTTATTTGGTTATTTAAACTAAAATAGTTATATATATATTAAATATTTATTTATTTATAAAACCTCAGTTTAGTTTGCCTGCTATGAAGTACCCCCCCCCCCCCCCCAAAAAAAAAACTAAACAAAACTTCTCTTTTCTGCCTAATTTGTTGTTTTTTCCTCTCTGAATAAAATTGAACCAGTGGACAAATAGGTCTCAATGCTTCTCGCATATGACCACAAGCTTGGGCATGTCAGCTGCCTCTGCCTCTTCTCTCTAGATGACAGATACATCAGGTCTGGGTTCAGTTGAAGAACCCCAGGAGAGCAAGAGGAAGCTACTCTCATCCTGGCCCAGTGTTGAGAAGTGTATTGCTGGGAGAGTTTCCAGCTCCACTGGGAACGAGTTGGTGGTTCTGCCCTACGCTCTGGCCAAGCGAGAAGCTGTTGTCTCAGTCCTCCTTGAACCTCTCAAACTGAAGCCCACTACAAGACCGAAACATTTTCCATTGTCCAGTAACATCTCCTTAGGTCTCTGTTTCTTTGTCTGTTTCTCCACTAGTCAGAGTACAATGGTGTAAGAAGAACTCAGAAGGCCGAGGACAAGATTAAAAAGCGAATTTGGGCGATAACACTCAGACTAGAAATGTAAGTCTTTGTTTTAGGGTTTATTATGAGCGCAGATGAAACATGCATGCACACGCTCACACACGCAAGCTCATTGATAGAAGTACCGTATTTTTCATTATCAGACTCTGTATCATGCTGTGCCTCGCTCTGGTCTCAGTGTGTGTAGTTCAGGCCTGCATTATCTTGAGAGTAGATTTGCTCATATTTGCTGATGGCTTCTTTTTTAACAATGGTCCATCAGGCTGCTATCATCAAAGGTCCTGGTTTTAGGTTGAATGGCTGCATCTTGGGAGCACATTAGCCTGTGTGTGCATGACCTGGTTGTGTGGCTTTGATGTGCCTTTGTACTCTGACCCATTTGAGTCTTGGCTGGGCTTGTGGTGTGCCTGTAAAATGAGGGTGGCAAAAAATCCATGAATCTGGGTGTAACCATAGCCCTCTTCCAGCAGAGTCCTGTTAAAGAACGACCCCTTTATGGCAACGTGTGGCAAGTTCATGCATGGAGGCAGATCATAAGCTAAAAAAATAAATACAAACAAATTATTTAAATTAGATGCATATAAATATACTTAGTTATAGTTATAGTTATAAAAATAGTTAAATTAATTCCAGAACAAATCCGGTTGCTTTGCCATTTACCAAAGTTTTTTAGTCATTTCTGAGTGCATAGTGTTTATAGCATTTCAAAATTACACAATTCAGCTTGATGGACATTTATTACATAAATAAATGTGTGTACATAAGAATAAGTTGAGCAGAAGAATGGTGCACTTGTTAACACCTTGGAAAACAAAGGTACCTCACAGTATATTCTACAGTGTAAGAAATGTAAATACTTTAACTATATTTGTAATGTTATTGTAAAATGCTGTCAAAATTCTAAGATTTGTAATTCAAAAAACAAACAACAACAACAACAAGAAAAAAGTTAACACATTTTGGATTATTATAACATTAACATTGTCGCTTAAAGGAACACTCCACCGTTTTTTGAAATAGGGCTTATTCACATTATTTCCTACATTTAGATAGGTGGGCAAATGCATTTTTGCATCAGTGCATGCATTGTTTTAGTTTGACTGGGTCGGCGTTAGCTTAGCTTAGCACAATGAATGGAATCCTTTGTTGCCAGCTAGCATGGCCTGAGTAAAAGTGATCAAAAAAATTTAAAAAACCCACCTAATTACTTCTTGTGGTCTGCGTATTCACAACGAGTACAAATAGCGATCCAGATTAACACTAGGCGATTTCCTAGGCAGATATTGACTTGGGACTATATTATGGGGAAGCACAGACGAAGCACTGCTGCTTAGGCGAAGCACTGCTACTTCGGCGCAGAGATATCACGCAACACATGAAATCCCACGACTTCCGTCAACATACCGACGTGAATAGTCAAGTATAGTAGCTGCCTGGCTATTTTCCTTACAGTACACGAATGGCGATGAACATGGCTGATTTTGAGAGAGACGAAGAGGGTGACTTCTCACACAGTCAAGAACCAGAACCATACCTATTTGAACCAGAGTTTACAGAAGACGAGCTGTGTGCTTTGGAAATAGAACGACAGGAGGAGGAGATTGCGATCGCTCGTGATGAGAGCCAACATGAACTGGTGGTGTGAATGTGGGGGAATATGCCAATCTATGCCGACGGAAATAGAGTGTCTATGCTGTAGAGAGTGGGACATGTTTTTGCCATTGATGACCAGGCTCAACACGTCAGATCAAGATGAGCGTGCCCGAAGTTGTGTCACATCTACAGAGGATTTCACGGCGCTGATCCATTCTGCAGTACTCAATTTTTTTTTCCGGTGTGACAAAGTGAACTGGAAAAAACGCCCCACGCCAAATGGACCAAATGGACAGCTGTCCACAGAGTAAGTGATTATTTTAATCATGACGCATGTATAGATCGACCCATATTATAGCTGTATTCACATAGAGTTGATGTTTTCACAGGCAATATAGGTTATATAGGAAAAGAAATAAAAGACAACTTACATGTGCACTTTGTTCTTCCTGTGTTTTCAAAGTAGTCCTCTGGTGGTTTCCTGTGTTTTCAAAGTAGTCCTAGTCCTCTAGTCCTCTCGCAAACACGATACTGCTTTATTTTGTTGAGAGGCGTTGAACTACAGATCTCCAGAGCTGCTAGCCATTTATTTCTCAGTTCCACATTAGGTGGAATTCTGTGAAACATTACATTCGTGTATGTCCTTTGCTTGTTCTCACAACCTTTTGCTATGCAGGTAATAACCATGTTTGCTGTAACTTCTCAAAATAAATCATCCAAAAGCGAAGACACTCGGTGCAGGTCACGCCGGTATGTTCTTCTTCTTCTGTTTTTTTTGACGCGTTGCACGCCGCTATGTTGACGGAATTCGTGGGATTTCATGTGTTGCGTGATATCTCTGCACCGAAGTAGCAGTGCTTTGCCTAAGCAGCAGTGCTTCGCCTGTGCTTCCCCATAATATAGTCCCAAGTCAATATCTGCCTAGGAAATCGCCTAGTGTTAATCTGGATCGCTATTTGTACTCGTTGTGAATACGCAGGCCACAAGAAGTAATTAGGTGGGTTTTTTTTTTTTTTTTGATCACTTTTACTCAGGCCATGCTAGCTGGCAACAAAGGATTCCATTCATTGTGCTAAGCTAAGCTAACGCCGACCCAGTCAAACTAAAACAATGCATGCACTGACACAAAAATGCATTTGCCCACCTATCTAAATGTAGGAAATAATGTGAATAAGCCCTATTTCAAAAAACGGTGGAGTGTTCCTTTAATTAAATACATAGGTTTTAGTTGTAAAATCTTCACATCTTCACATTTTTATAGGTGAATTTCAAGCCACCTCAAAAAAATTTTTTTTTTACATTTAATGGGATATAATTAAAAAGTGTGTATTTTTTATTATAAGCTTTTCTTAGAACTGATTGTCATGTCAAAACATTCTCTCCATTTCAAAGTGAATATTATAGTTGTTAATTAAAATCCTCTCCATATAGCACAAGGCTTAGCATTGTTTCATTTGCATCTGTCTGTAATTAACTTTCTTTGTGAAAGCTCAGGTAGTCTCAGGTTTGACATCAAATCTCCTCTCTCTGTTGTGACATACACTTTTTCTTACCTATTGCTTTGTTAAACTTGAGTTAGGTAGATTTTTATCATATTATATGTGTAGAAAGTCAAACTATTTTTTTTTTCTATTCCTGTAGACAAGCTGTGTTCAAAAACACGTAAAACCAGGACAATTATGCATCTGTGCCTTTGACACAGAGCTAGATTTCAGCATAGACTACGGAGGGTAAATTGGCCTATTTCAAGCACGGATCTGACATGTTTGGAGTCAGATAATGTGCATCAAGGAGTGAAGGCCCAAAGTGATTAAAGCTAGCCAAGACATAATTATGTCAAACTCTGCAGTTGTCCTAAGCCCTATCTAGTTGAAAGAGATTCCTCTGAAATAACACCAGAGATGAGAAGGGGAAAGGAAGGTGAGAGAATGTAAGAAAAAGTGAAGGGAACGGGTTTTGAAGTGGTTTGCCACATTACTGAAGTACTCTCTACTGACCTGTCTAATTTGGGTGAACAAGGCACCTGCTTTGAAAAACATTGTAGCCATTTTCATGCAACGCCACAATGCAAAAAGAAAAGGTCAACTGATATATTTGTTTTAAGATCCTAGTCTTATTTCTGTAGTAACACTTTTTTTTCAGTACATGAACTGCTTGTTTTGTGGATTCTGGTTTATTAGGCTAAAAATGATCTTAAATCAACAGTTTATTCATTTTAATTGGTTTAAGATGGTCTTAAGCTGATGTTTAGCTGGTTTAGTTGGGAAGCCAACTGAAAAATGCTCAAACATAATTTTTTTCTTCTCAACAGGGTGAACATTAGATAAATCATCCATACAATATTTAATGGAATAGTTCACCAAAAACTGCTGTCATAATTTACTCACCCTCAGGATGACAGATTTTTCATTTTTTGGTGAAATTTGTGTTGGGACAGCACAAAACGAACAACTTGTTTATGTAATTGCCATTTATGAAGTGAATGACTTAATCGATGACTTAATACTAAACCACAGTTACTTCACCAAAATGTGTCATGATTTAGTACAGTGGGATTAAATTTCAAAAATTGATCCATTAGTTACGCCCATTTGTATGTGAAAATGAGTTTAGTCACTAAGTAAATATATAAACCTGTCATAATAATCAAAGCTGATAATGGAGTACTGGCTGTATTCTTTCATAGATCTCCTTCTTACAATTTGATTTCCATATAAAAAAGGGATGATGAGGCATAAGGGTCAGTCTCATTTGAGTCTGAGATGCATTTAATCATACACCCGTGTGTCCAACCGCAGGTTTATTACAGCACACACAAACAAATTAACGAGGGAACTCTATCACAAGCTATTTCAAAACCACTCCTCGCACCTAACATTTTATTACCTCATTTGGCATGTCAAGATCTGTGGGAACAGAGAACATAATCAAGCATTACCTGTATTTCTGATGCTGCAGTATAAGGGTGAATAAGCCATCAATCAATACGCAAAAGAGGCTGTTATTTTCAATTAGCTGGGGATCAGATTCGAATGAACTGCTATATTCCATGCCAATGTGGGGAACATGGAGGAAAAAGGATGTTGTGATGGTCTTTTCCTGAGCAAATGAATAGAGAGCCCTTATCGTTGGCAAGAAAGCAGCTAAATGAATAATCATTTTTGAGTTAGAGAGAGGGTCCCTTTTTAACAAGCTCAATTTGAACCCTGTAACACTGGCAGAAAGAAATGGAAGGATGATGGAGGTAGAGAGAATAGTGAACTTGAGCAGTATTTTAAAAGAATTCTAGATTGCTGAACAGTGCAGTTAAATTCATTGGTGGAGTTTTCTTGGTTTTGCTTTTCTGTTCTTCTTTTTCACGTTTTTTTCTCTCCTATTCTATATTCTTATAAATAAATGCATTTGTGAATCTTAAATCTTTTAAAGTTAATCGAATGTGTCTCCTATGATAGACATGTATGTAGTTAGTTAGTTAGTTAGTTAGTTAGAATGTCTACGTAGGTCTTGTAACTGTCCAAAGAAAAAGCGAAATAATAATAATAACATCTATATGAATGAACAAGGCAGATCAGACAAAAAAGTTGTTTTATTTATTTTTTTATTTGCAGTGAGAGGTGGACTCTCTTTTATTTGTATTTATTTATTTTTTTCTGTTGGCAGGGAGCATTTATTGTGCTGTTTATGCGCCTGGGCACCTCACGCTTTAGCCATCTGCTGTGCCACGTGTTTTTGCAGATGCGCTGTGAGTGCCTGAAGTTGAAAAAATAGCAAGTCTGAGCAGAAAAGTGGCCAACACCATTCGCGTTCTTTTTCATTGTCCAATCGAATGAATGAATGGACAGGCGGGCCTTCCGTTGTGTTGACGAAAGTTTACCATTGCTTAGAAAGTCCGGAGACTGCAATGATGGAGGAGAAACTTTTGGTGTATATCATCAGCTGTTTGGTTACCTACAATTCACAAAATATCCTTTTTTTGGGGGGGTTCAGCAGAAGAAAGAATTCTTGAGGAAACAACAACAACAACAACTGTTTTTCATATTACAAATTTATTATATTGAATAATACATATTTTATATTTTATTATGTATAATTAATTGTAAAAAGTTTCTAATAGAAGATTTGTATAAAGTATTTTATAAGCTTTGCCCATCTAATCAAAGTCAGTGTAACCAATATGAAGGAAGCCTTTATCATAAAACTAAAAAATCATAATATGGGGGGATTCATTAATTACGATGATTTATTGCGATTATTAATGAACTGTTATTTATTTTTATTTATTATTATTATTATTATTTTATTTTTTTTTACAAATAGTACATTGTGTGTTCTTCCATAAGAGTACACAAGGGTATTTTAGCCATTTTTACTCAATCACTTCAGTCATTAAATATTTAGTATAGTGTTTTAACTTAATCTTTGAAAGATTTCTTTTCTTTCTTTTTTTATCACCTCAGACATTCTTATTTGTCTTTGACCAATATGTAGTGTTTATCATAATCATATACCATATCATTTATATGGTACTCCAAGATACTTCAAAGGAAATAGCTTTATAAGGGTTTTTTTGTTGATGATTTGCAGTTAGCATGAGCATTTGAAGGAGCATCTTTAGTCTGTGTAAAAGTTTTAGCTCTTTGTGTGTCTATGAAATCTGTTTATGGGCCTCTACAAAGAGAGTCTGTTAACTCATCTGTGTGGATATATGCCACCAGCACATATATGCCAGCTGTTTTTGTGTGGCAGTAGCCTGGCCAGGCATTTGAGAGCTGGGGAGGGTCTCATTGCATCGCTCCCAGGCGGTGGTGGCGGTCATATTGCAGGAGACTCGGGCCGAGCATCTCTCATATCCGACTGTTTGTTCTTGGGTAGGCTCTCGGTCCACACTGATGAGCCATCTGGAAATGGTTTGGTGCCATCTTCTATAAAAATCATACCCCTTTATGAGCATGACCTCAGGCTCATCATCACTCATGTATTGTACGGCCATAATAAGAACATGATACGCAGAGCTCATGCCACAGTGTGTCGTCTTCTGATGGCATCTCCCTCATGGCTGCAAAAACTCAGTGCCAGGCCCTGATTGAGTTCAGTGTTTACAGAAAAAGTCAACTTATACCTCACTCACATTTTTTTTTTATTGTGTGTGTTACCGACTAGATCATCTCTTAAATGCTTTTCTTGTTTGACTTTCCATTCTATAAAAGTTTATCCAGTAATTCTTTTGAGTTATCTGAACCTTTTCTTCACTTTCTTTGATGTGGATTGTTTTAATGGGGGAGTTAAAAGACGTTGCTCACTTTAGTGTACACTTTGAGATGAGGTTTATTAAAACAACATATATATTTCATTGGATTCCCTCACTCGTTCAAGAGAGGCTGACGCTTGTATTAACCTTTATGAAGATTAGAAGAAGACATCAATGCCTCTGCTTGGCTTTGGAGTTGTTTGTTTCCTGTAGTGGTGAGGAGCACTTTGAAGAAACGGTGGTTGGAAGTGTCTGTCTATCATTAGTTGTTTTTATATTCCCGTTTGTAATTCTTTATTGTTAGGGTAATATTATTATATGCTTATTTTCCCTGCATCAACTGTGTGAGTTTTCTCATCTCTATTCAGGTAATTCACAGGGGCCTTTCAAAAAGTCCATCAAAGGTTTATGTCAGCACTAAACCTCGGCCTGTTATTGGCTGTAATTTTCTAATCTTCTAGTATAATATTCATTGCACAAAATTGTTTGGGTGAAATATTAGCCAATGCTTCAGTCACATTATGGCAAAATCAACTTAAGCTCCTTTAAAGAATTTATGAAATTTTAATAAGCAGTGTCACATTTGAACTAATCATACACAGAAAAGCCGCCCACAAAGCGTGCCGTGTTTAGTTTCGAAATCCGCATGTTAATTGCGCACTGAACGTCACTATGAAATATTGCATTTTCCTACTAGATGTTATTTTTGCTTTTTATGTGCATTATGTAAACTAAGCAATACACCAACAATTGTCTGCATAGCTTGACAATATTGAAACAATTGTACCTAAATTCCTGGACTAATAAAAAACAGATTACAGGGCGCCGGCACATGGAGATCAGTGTTAAATCATTATGGTCTTGAACACTAGGTCATGCTGATTTCCATAATGCATAATCTCGCCACATGTCGGCCTGTGGCTTCTATCGAGAGAGGACACTGGCTCATGCGTGTCCTTCCCCACCCCCTAATGAAGCTGCGCTCTGTCTGGGCCTCTTATGAGAAACAGCATCTCCGGCCACCCTGCTTTTTTTCTGGTCTGTCTAGATTACCAAGATCACAATCTCTACATGCAGCCAATTACATACATGGAAATTGAATAGATGAAGAACTGAGCAAAGCAGGAATTGGCTTCCTAGAGAAAAAAGGGTGGCAAAAGATGGGGGTCTGTCCTTGTTTCGTTTTCTTTTCTTCCACCTGTCTCCTCCCATTTATCTTTTACTTGGTGACAATGTGGGCGAATTCTGTGCAGAAGTGAGTATCGCTATACACTACTCACACCAAAGGCAGAGCACTTTAAGGGAGAACCGTAGGGTGTTACATTATCGTGTGTGGCTGTTTGGAATATCCTACTTTGTCAAAAATGGTTTGGTCATGATGAAACTGTTCAGAGATTTTAGAAAAGAAAATTTTACTAAAAGGCTGAATTGTTGGGAAAATAAATAAATATATAAATAAATGTTTAATATAAAAGCAATTATTAGTAGTAGTAGTAATATTTTTATTATTATTATTGATTTATGTTTATTGTTAATTTGTTTATTACTATTATTATTATTAATAATAATGATGATGATTTATGGTCATTGTTATTATTCATTTATGATGATCAATATTATTATTATAAAGCTATTTATTATTATTTAACATAACATTATCTAACATTTATTTACTCCATGATTTTGTAAAAAGTAATTATTTTTTTTTTATTTAACAGCCTCGTGGAATGACTATGTGCACTTTCTTTTGAAACAACTCTTCAAGTAATGTCCCCTTCCCACAAGTAACCTTCAAGGTCATAAAAATGCATTTGCCTTAAATATGTATTTTTCTCTATGCATCTTCCTTCTCTGTCTCTTGCAGTTCTTGTAATTCATTCATTCATTCATTCATTCATCCTCATCGCTCACTCTTTACCTCTCATGTTATTAGTCTGTCTTAGACTAATTAGACCTGGGCTTTTATTCTCTCTCTCACTCTCATACTCAGACAGAATCTCTCCATCTTCCTGTGCTCATGTTCAGGACTGGTTTTTATTTACATTAGCCTGGCCGAAAGGCATTGTAGGACGTTTCAAAACCAGGAGCCACAATGGCTCCTTTAAGCTGCCACCCAAAAGCCGTTTGCAGTTGAGGCTAAGAGGATTTGTGACGTGTCTGTGTATCAGCCTCTTCAGAAATAACAGAGCCACTTTCCTCAAGCTTTGGACAAAAGTCAAGCACCATTAAGCGAAGAGAGAGAGAGAACATTTAGATAGAATATCTAAAAAAAAAAATGTTATATCAACCTCTTTGAAGTCCATTCTACGGTTGTAAAACTGTCTTCTGAGTTACTGTATATGATATCATACTGATCATGATATCAAGGTTACTACCACTTTTGGGGGGTTTTCCACTGGCTACAGTACCTGGTACCTGCTACTTTTTTCAGTACCACCTCAGTTGAGGTTTCAGGTGAACCGTACTGGTTCAACATCAGCATTTAACTGACCAGACATAATTCTTACCTCCTGTTCTAAATATCCCAGGCGTTCATCCAGGGTTTATTTTCTCTTGTCCACTCAGCTCTGTTTAGATCTAACACCAGCGATTTCTCCCTCTTCACATTCCACAGTGTCCCTTTATGATGCAAATGCAGAGATTGACATCCTATTTTGGTTGCATCTGAGAGTGCCAATTTCTGATTAGCTGCTGCATTTAAATTTGATTTAATCTGGGTCAATTTGCAGAAGATTTAAGATGCCAAAGCACTTTTTCTTCCATGCTCGTGGATATGAGGGCTTTTAGGCAAGAGTATTTTCTTTCTTTCTTTCTTTCTTTCTTTCTTTCTTTCCTTCTTTCTTTCTTTCTTTCTTTCTTTCTTTCTTTCTTCATTTAAATATTAAAAGTGGATGGAACATTCGTTTTGTGTTGGGTCTACATTCTTAAGTTTTGTTGCATCGACTAAAACTAAGCATTGGATTTCTCAGCATACTGTGCATAGGACTGGATTGGACGAGTTATTTATGTTTTTGTAGGAAGGGAAAGGCTTGTTAGTGTTTTATATTCTATTGTGTTAGAATGTATATGTTTCTGTTATGTTAGAGATTTTGGTATTTCCATTGTGCTTAAAGGTTAAGGACAGTTGGCTGAACACAGATGAATGTTCCTTTGAACAAATGACTCGTCTTTTGTGTCTTGCTCATCCATACATACTGTGTATTAATGAAAGATGCATCCCTTAAATAGTGTGTGTGTCACACAACTAAAAACAATATTATGAAATATGATGTCAGGTGTGTAAGCCACTTATTTCTCTACATTTATTCAGCAACTTTGAGACTTTGACATAATTATGTTAATTTAAACATATTAAAATATAATAGTACTATTTTTTTGTTGATGTGTGTAGGATTTAGAATTTAAACTGTGTTCCTAAGGCCTTTAAACAGAAACTGCATTGACATCAAAACAAAACTGAAACAAAAATTAGATTAAATAAAAACATGCCACTGTAGAGTAGAACTCTGTATTTGATGTCTCATTCCTTTATTTCTGACTGAGTGTGGTTGTGCTGGATGGAGCTTATATCTGGAATGTGAATTTATGTAGGAATGCCAGTATCGCAATAAAACTCTCTGACTCCGACGGCTCAGAGCTCCAGGCCACGGCATTAATCCTCATTTTCTCCATCCTTTCTTTTACTTTTGATTTCTCTCTCTCACTTTTTTCTCTCTCACTCTTGCTTTCTTCAGCCGGTTACACAAAGCAGATGGCTACAGTGGCCCGAGTCATCACAGCACTGACGTATGGACAGTCTGATCAAATTATTACAGCTCCTAGTCCATCACAGAACAAAGCCTGAAGTTTGTTTCCCAGATATTTCCGAGACAACTATACATATTGCATGAATGTTGATATTGGGCTGGGTATGGTGTTTATTTTTCACTGCCTGTTTGTTTATTTGTTGTTGTGTATACTGTCATGATCTTTGCAATATTTTGGCTTGTTTTGTTGCATTTCTGATTGCTTGTGCATAATTTTTCATCCACTGTAGTATTCATATCCGGTTATGATGTTAAATTCTATGTTAAAGAAGGTCAGTTTCTGTAAATGCCCGAAATTTTGTTTTCTGGCATATTGTAGCTACTTCAAATAGTCTTTTGAACATATACTCAAATAACCCAAGCTTAATAAACATTTTATTATTAACAAAAGTTGACCTATGTTTGGGGCATGTTGCCAAACTATATGATGTAAGTTGTCCCAATAAATCCTGCAATTAATGAAACAGCAGAAATGTAAAAGGTAAAACTATAAATAAATAAACAATCAAACACATTTTATACATTTGGGGTCAGTAAGATTTTTTAAAATCTTTTTAATAGTCTCTTATGCTCCCCAAGGCTGCATTTATTTGATCAAAAATAAAGTAAAATCAGAAATATTTTTACAATTTAAAATGACTGATTTCTATTTTAATTTATTTTTACATTTATTTCATTTCTGTTATGGAAGAGCTGAATTTTCAGCAACCGTTATTCCGGTCTTCAGTGTCACGTGATACTACTTTGGTGTTTTTTTAATAAAAGTATGAATTTCTTAAACAACAAATGCATACAAAGTTAACAAAGTTAAAAATTACATTCAGTACATTCAGGAATTCTATTTCTACTTGGAGGAGAAAATATGTTGGTTGGAAACCAACATGCCAAACTTCTGTTACATATTTCCATTACCTACATCAGTTATTTGTGCATTTTGTCAGTGCATTCAGTGTCACACCTTACGCTTACACTTTTTTGTATCTTTCGTGTCTTCATCTGTGTCCTCCTCTTCCTCATTTACTCTTTTCCCACTTCCATATTGTACTGCCGCTCCCAGTCTCTGCAGGATCCACAGGGGATCTTGTTTATTTACTCTCTTCTTGGGAATCAAAGCTGTCGCAATCACACGCTGCCAACTTCATGGCACATCCAACCCAACATCACATCCCCACCCCCCCATTCCCTATTTTGTGTCTTCCTTTCCCCAGACACTATGGCCTCCCACTTCCATCACTGGGGGGATTTGCACAGCAAAGGGCCGATGGCCGAGAGGGGCTCACCAGTCGCCGATAAAGCGTGTGGAATTCACGCATATGGAGATGGTCGAATGGAGTCAGTGACAGAGAATGAGCAGAAGTCCCGGCGGTGTTGATTTGTACTGTGGCAGGGACCCCTGTGCCTAATAAGACCTCAGTCTCTGCATAGTGTCTGACACCACCCTAATACAGCATATGGAAATGAGACGTGCATATGGCTAGTGCTAGGTGAGATCTGACCCTCGCTACATAAATCTGTGCAGTGGCTGCACTGGCTTTGAGGAAGGGTTGTAAATCAATCTCATTAGATACGAGAATATTGCGATGTGGATGTAATGCACACAAAGGTGGTTCTTCGCTTGTATATTTTCTGTTTTGTAGCCCCTCGTTTCCATTTGTTTTCATATTCTCATTTGAAATCCTATCATGAGACTGTAATAATGTGAGGATATGTTTGTGCTGGAGAGTGTGATAAAAAAAGAGATTGATTTTGAGTTTGTTTGCATTAGCTCTGATGTTTATTTTTGTGCAGGTTATTTGTGAATTTGTGTGACAAGGGTTCTCACAGAGGGTTAATGTGATACCTCTACATTGAGTTATGTATGTTTGGTTCTGGTTTTAACTACATTGGGTATAGTGAAAACAATAATTAAGAATTATTATCGTACTTTTTCACAATCAAAGCAGCTTAAGTGTATGGAAGCCTGCTTCTGCCAATGAATGAAAAATACAAAACTGCGACTTTATCTCACAAAATATTACTTTTTTCTTGTATTTTGCAAGTTTACCTCTCAAAATTCTGACTTTTTTTCTCAGAATTGTGGGATATGAACTCAAATTTGCGATTTAAAAAGTAACAGTCACGAGATATAATCATGACTTTTGTGAGTTTACAGTACATCTCTCAATTGAGACTTAATTTCTTAAAACTTTATAACGCGCAATTGTGAGTTAAGTCAGAATTATGAGATATAAGCTTGCAATTCTGAGTACTTCAGTCTTTTTTCCCCTCAGACATAGACTTTATGGGCCCTATAATATACCCTAAGCAATGCGGCACAAAGCGCAACGCAAGTGTTTTTGCTTGTTTCAGCCTGACACAGTTCTCATTTTCCCGTCGTGCACTGCGTTGTTTAAGTAGCAAATGCATTTGCACCCATTTGTGTGCTCATGGGCTTGCTGATCAAAAAAAGATGTGTGTTCAGGTGCATTGTTGGTATGTTGCTATATTGAGGAACTGAAAATAGACTGCACCATAGACCAACTCAAACCTAGTCTAAAGTCTGGTGCAATGTTTTTTCTTTGTAATTTAAAGAGAACATTAGTATAGGCGGGTCCACAACGCTCGTACACGCTTCTTATTACACACACAGGGATACACAGCAGAACACAAACATGCCAAATATTAAAAATTAAAGGGTTGCAATGTAAAAGAATATTATTGTGTAGGCTACATAAATATAAAAATGCCTACATGTCATAATGGATAGTCACCTATTTGCTCGCGCACAAGCAGCTCAGTTTCCTTTCTGGAGATGTGTTCTGTATTTGCGCTTGCATATTCCGGCATGTAAATGGCACAACCTTCATGGCAAGAGCTTAACCCTCTGAGGTCTAAGGGTATTTTTGGGGCTTGGAGAAGTTTTGTCATGCCCTGACATTTGTGCTTTTTTCAGTTTCTTATAAACACCTAAATGAGATAAAAAAAAAAGTCAGAATTACGAGATATAAACGCACAATTGCAAGAAAAATGTCAGAATTGCAAGATTATCTAAAATGCATCAACAACAAAAAAATGATGCACTAAAATGAAAATTAATTAAAAACTAAATCAGAAAATTTGTAATGCGGTCACTCCGTTCTATCCATCATTGTTGACTGGCTTTTGGGATGTGGGATTCTGTGTTTGCCACAGACTTGTACTCTATGTGTGGCAGCACTTCCCCTGGCGGAAATGTATATAATGTAAATATAAAACAGCAGACAGGCTGATTGAAAGTGCAAATTGACTCTCTGCCAGCAGGAGCCACTTTAGGAGCACAGAAATAGCGGTTTCACCGGTAACGGCAGCAATCAAAGCAGAGCTGCTCTAATGAACACTACTTTATCAGACATTATAGGAAAGATGAAACTAAATTGACATCAAAACTTTTCTGAAGATAATCGGTTTCCTTCTAAAAAGACATTTATATAAAAACACCGTGCTGCATTTTGATTTTGAAACTTGCTCATGTGTATTCAACGAAGTCAAAGCATTTTGGAAAATCTATTTGTGGCGGTCAGTGTTAATATTGGGGCAGACCACCACAAATAAATCAAAGTATGGGAAACCCTGGAGTTAAATTCAAAAATGGCAGATGCGTAATAACTAAATATTTGCCAAAGTCTGGGATACATCATCCGAGAACAGTCTGTTGTTTCAAAGAAAGCTAAAGTTATGACATTTTGATTAAAAATTATGAAAATGCTTGAATCATTTACAATAAGATTAGACTCATGCATTTACAAAAATAGATGGGGTGAGTTTTCATTTTATGTCGACATTGCATGCAAGACTCCCATTATCAGTCGCTGTTTACATTCATTTAAACCAGGTTTAACCTTTTCACAACTCAAAACTGATTTTTCTTAATCTCACTGTTTCTGTTATCAGATTTCTATTCAAGTAGCTTTGGTGTCCAGAGGAATATTTTTATTTTTATTTATTTTTATTTTTTAACTCAGTTTAAAAACAAAGTCTCCTTCATGATAGAACAACAAATATTCAGTTTTCTTATAGAGATGTCCTTATGCTGCTCAGCCATCACAACTAGTATGCTATGTCAGAGCAAGACTGATGTGTATTTGTGTGTATGTGTGTTGGGACAGGGCCGCCCTGCAACCCTGACATTGTGTGAGCTCTGATAGCGCTGTGTGCTGGTGACCACTAATTCATCTGATGGCATCTGCCTCCAATGTGCCTACACACATTTTCACGTAGCTGCAGGGTCACAATCTTTGAATGTCAAAGATCTTTTAGCCTCTGTTCCTTCCAAAATATCATGAATAATGTCAGCCTTCACATTGGAGAATGTCCAAAAGTCTAACAACTCGTCCCAACAGTCTCGAATCTATCACACACAGGCGCCAGCGTGACCTGTTACATAAATCAGATGGAAAAGAGCAGGGCTGGTCTCCGTCATTGATACAGTATTGTCACAATCCATCAGTCACATTGGAATTTCTGCTACACAGTACTTTTTTTGTGTCTGCCTTTCCTTGGATCTCATTTACAAAGAGTTTGGAGACTATTTGCTGAATTATTGGATTGGATTACCTCATTTTGATTAGAAATCCAGATATTTTGTACCAATGTAAGTAACAGGCCATGTGACATTACGAACCAGAATGTCAAATGGTTGTGCCTCTTCTATAAGATTGTTCACTCGCTATCTTTATCAGATTTTTTTAAAGGTTTAATTTGGATGAATTCATAAATGTGCTTCTCCATACATCACTGTAAAGGCAAAATGAAACAGATGGTCTCCCTCCCTTTCCCTCTTCTGCCATGAATTTGGGAGAAGACGGTGCCACCCGCAGTATCAATATTCACCGGGCAACGAGAAAGGCGGTCTAATTCTCCACAATGAGTAAAGGTTTAGGTGTTAGGCGTTTGTGTTTTTCCCTGATGGGTGCTTTTTGTAAGCGAGTGCCTCTCCTCATCCGTTGTGGTTAGAAGAGTTAATGGACTAAATGCGAGAGAGGAGATAGGAATTCTCCTATTTTCTGCTTCCTACTGTTTTTCCCATTGCCTGGCCTGGGCTGTTAATTTAGGAGAGAACCAGATAAATTAGAGTCATGTGGTCATATGCGATATTTGTTTTTGCTACACAGCTGCAGGTACCCATAAAACGCTTCGAATTTATTTGATTTCGACAGAGGCCTCTCGCTCTAATTTACCAATTCTCGTTGTATCTCTTCGCACAACCAGAGCCGGCTAATTATTTTATCCCCTTAAAAAATAAACGTGTTTCTGAATCTCTTGTGTGGGTAACAGCCTTTTGCAAATATACTGGAGCAGGTTTCTTGATTTTCTCTCTATTTCTGACAATTTTACTTCTCCTGGTTAACTCCCTGTGAAAGCAATTTGCCCCATACTCAGGAAAGGTAATGAGCAGATGGTACCATTGTAAATGATGATGCGCCCATAATAAAGAGTTGATAAACACAGAATTACAACAGGGTGGTGGGCGCTAAACAGCACGGAGGTCTGCCGAGTGGCCTAGAACGCTCTGTGCTGCACGTTGGCACCCTGTGGCAGACCTGAAACATCCAGTCCTGGCTTTTATTTTCTTTGCGTGACGAGTGGTGGCTATGTGGAATCGGACATATCACAGAAAATGAGATTTTCCATGTTTTTTTTTTTTTCATTTAAACAAAAACAAAACAAAAAAAGTTCTGGTTGTACTCTAGATTTAATTTCAAAGACTAACCTAAGTAAAAACAACAACAACAACAACAACAAAACAGTTGGACATTTCATATGTGATTTTCTTGTTTTAATTTTGAAAAAAATAATAATAATTTGCTCTGCAAAGACCAGACTAACTATTTGCTAACTATTTATGGAAACAACCAGGCAAATCATGTAAAATAGGATTTTCCTTGTTGTTTTGAGGTGTTTAAGAACATTTCTAAGAATAATGTAAGAAATCATGAAAAAAGGGGACTTAAACAACATCAAGAAAAATCCCTTTTTATGTTGTCTTTGCAGTAAATTTCACGGTATAAACTGAATTCTTAAATAAAAAATGCATTTTTAAATATATGAGGAATTCAGATAACACTCTATAGTTGAATGCAAAGTCTAACCTAAGGATTTTTAGAAACTAATCAGGGTGCTCTGAAATCTGTGAAATGTTTGTAATGCCAACTGTGCGCATATTATGATTTACACACAAACACATATTTAGTATTCAATAAATCAACCTCCATTGCTTAAAAAAGCAACACAGTAAACTATGCTAAAAAAGACAGATTATTGAATCAAGAGAGGATATTTACGTTAGCGTCGTAAAGGCACAGTAGTACAGCTTCTTTAATTATATAATGAGAGAGTAAACACCAAGGGTGCGTCTCAATCAGCTTCCGAGCTCATAAATCAGTAGATCGTGTACACGAATTCGGTCACTGGTGAGTTCCCTGACTCACTGCACATCTTGACAGTGATCAGTCGAGTTCCAGTGACATGATTATGTACTACAGCATCAAAGGACAACATAGTAGAACGTCCCCGCTTATTTTATTTTTTATTCTCTTTAAACATGTCATTCTGTTACACATTCTTACAACAGTTTCAGCCAAGTTGTTTCAGCCATGTTATATAAATGTGTTCATTACCTGTATAGTGATGTGTGTTTATGTTGAAATATATGAATTATGTAAAAAACAAAACAAACAAAAAAAAAACGGTTTGTCATTTCAAATCTTCTATCGCATGTCATTATATCTATTGACTCGGCACATGTGGTTTATGTTTCATGCTTGAAAAATGTGATGTTATTTCCGGTAAGGGAGCATAGTGAGCGTCGATGCTCCCTAATTTTTGCAGTGCATTGTGGGATTTTTCAGTGAGTGAATATTCCTTAAAATACCCGACTCCCTGATCAGTGCCCTGACTACTGAACAAGGGAGCTGATTGAGACACACCCTAAGGCTATGTTTACACTTGTGCATTTTCTTTTTAAAATGCATAACTTTTGCTATGGTTATGCCTGTTGTTTACAAAATGCTGCAGACCCCATTTTGGTTTGAAAACTCTGGGGTTGTGTTTTAGTGTAAACTGACCAAAACTGAGACTTTTTAAAATGATGGCATGGCTGCCCACATTCGTTCTGCGTATCCTTGACCACCGTGTAAACAATAACATCATGCTCATTGTTTTACCCATAGATATGTATAGGTAGCATGTAGAAGTGTCTGCCATCTAAATAATAGGGCATTTGTATATGCATCAATGGTCACGTGACATGCGTTTTCGGTTATGTAGTGTGGACAGAGATCGTTTCTGAAACGCAGTGAAAACGCCAGTGTAGATGAGGATCGCACTCATTTTAAAACGCCGTTTTAAAACGAAAACGCACTTGTGTAAACATGGCCTAAAATACAACTG
The DNA here is from genome assembly GCF_963082965.1 of Carassius carassius. Classification (NCBI taxonomy): domain Eukaryota; kingdom Metazoa; phylum Chordata; class Actinopteri; order Cypriniformes; family Cyprinidae; genus Carassius; species Carassius carassius. The sequence goes on from NC_081768.1 coordinate 14,012,214, forward strand.
TTTTGATATAAAAAAACCTCGACTAGCATTATAAATGCGGTAAAAAGTAATGCATATGAGTATGGTAAAGCTGAGCTGACATTCATAGAGTAGGTGGAATTTGTCGCCCTCTGACAGCTGATATTTCAGCCACCTAAATTGCAGCAGCTTATAAAATGTAGTAATGTTTCATTTTTAGTGAACAGTATGCTATAAACTTCAATGAGACCTGAAATGGCATTATACTTGGCTGCATCAATCACAGAGATGTTTTGGAGTAGTGTCGAATGATTCAGGGAGCGTGGGAGTTCTCATTAAGCCACTAGTTGTGTGTCACAACATATGAATTTCAGTGAGTTTGACATGGTATTAACACCTTGGGTATATTTAGATATTCATATAAACAAGAAAATTGGGTATTTACAGTGAACATAGAAAGTGTAGATGAGCTCACAGCACAGACAGTACAGTGAATGAAGAGTCATTGGAGATGATTAGAAGGATAATGGTAATATTTTTGTCAGCCGCAGTGTCCCTTAGCTGTTTGCTGCGGAAGCAAGCGCGACCACATACTCGTACAAGCTCAGACATGAGAAACGTCTGTGTGTGGAAGCAAACATCTCTCTTTGAGGTATTTGCAATGTAGCGGAGGAGGGCTGGAGGCTGGAGGGCAGTTGAGTCTCTTTCATGTGCTGCTGCTTGGATCTTATGGCCTGGATCCCAGCTGAAACACTCGACATGTGTGGAGCTAAGTGCCCACTAATTTCCCTTTGGATCTCAGACCATGATGTTGAAGTGTCTGTCTCAGGGTGTGTGTGTGTGTGTCCTTCCCTAAGCTCTCTCTTAGCAGGGGATTGCAGCCAGAGCCAATCATTCTGTGTGTCGCCCCTGCGCTGTTTGTACATCACTCCGCGGAGGCATTCAGATACCCGTGTACCGTCCTCATTTATTTCTCAATTTATAATTCATGTATTTACTCGTTTGTTTGCCTACAGATATGACATGCTACTTATGTTTTCTGTTTGTAGAGATATATCAGAGATGTCCAAGAGAAAGATCTAAGTTGTTGCAAACAGAAGATGAAAGCGTGTAGAGAGTGATTTTTGCATGAAAGGGTTTAAGACTGACCCAGAAGGCCACGAATCAGTGCATACATTAATGGATGTGTAACTCACTGTCCGGTCCTCATGCATATTACAGTGATACAGAAGATAGAAGCTAAGCCCTGAGCAGCAAGCTGGGCAACAAGAACTTTGCTGAAGTTTTTGCTGAAAACTTCCAGTTTTGCTCCTTGCAGACAGCCTTTACAGCAGATGATTTTTGCCTAAGTTTCAAAGCTTCACAGTGGCCTGCAATGAAGAGATCAGAACTTTTAGAGGTGCTTATCACTTAAGGTGAAAACTTAAAGGTTCACTAGTTTTTATTAATTCATAATTCTTTTTTTTTTTAAGTTGTACCTCTACAGAAATGTAAGGTACTGTCAGAAGTATTTAAAATTCCAGCCATATCAATAGTCAAAAATGGTTTTATCTATCTATCTATCTATCTATCTATCTATCTATCTATCTATCTATCTATCTATCTATCTATCTATCTATCTATCTATCTATCTATCTATCTATCTATCTATCTATCTATCTATCTGTCTGTCTGTCTGTCTGTCTGTCTGTCTGTCTGTCTGTTTTCAATTTGTCTTTTTAAGTTAGTTTAGATTTCTTTAGTTTTCACTTTCACTTTTGCTATTATTAGTTGTATTTTTTCTGAATTTTCAGTGTAGCTTTTTTTTCAAATTTAGTTTTAGTATTATTCAGTTATGATATTTTCATGCTTTGTGCTGGCAGGCTGTAATTGTAAGAGTTTCAAGTTTTGTAGTATTAAGCCATGTTTAAAATAACAATATATTAATAATACTATTAATTATAATTAATACTAATAATTCACTTTGTTTTTGAAAAAATAATCCACCTAATTTTTAACTCGAATGTGCAATGCTTTCTATATCAGTTATTTTAACTATTTACTCAGAGTGGCTAATGAATCGCACACACATTCACAGGAAATGGCTTACTTTCATGTTTAAAAATAAGGTGAACAGCTCTGCCAAATGGGGTTGAGATAATGCAAGGTCATGTGATCACATTAAGATCACATGACTAGCTGGATCACATTACCTTGCATTATCAAAGTAATCTCAATTTTACTGGACATATTCATTTGAGGAATATGTGACCCTGGACCAGGGCCGTGCAGAGACCTTTGGAGGGGCAGGTGCTCAAAGTATAAAAGGGGCACATGGAACAAGACTTTAAATAGCCTTGTTCAAAATATCAATACATCAATATATTGTGATGCATGTTATCATGAATCGTTGTACGAACGCGTCTGTCTCTGGCTCAGCGCCAGCCAGCGAACACAGATTTATCTGAACTATCTAATCACACCGCTGTGATTGTATAAAATATATAAAAAATATTACTCGGTTTGGAAGCTGCATTTAAAATCCACTTGGCTCAGAAATCTGAGGGGGCACGTGCTCCCTTACTTTGAATGGGCATGAAGCCTCTGCCCTCGATGCCTGTGAAACTTTTCTCCCTCAAACAGCACGCTAAGTTACTTCTTCACTACAGGCTACACACAGCAAGATAAACAACATATCTGCATGTTCTCACAACACATCGTTCTTGTAAAATAATAATAAGTAAATAAACATCAAAATCACTTCGCTGAGAATGAAACACCTCTTACCAGCTTGTTGAAAATATCCTCTGGCAATTAAAAAATGCGCGTGCGGCGTGACGAATCGTCCCGGTCGGATGATGTCGTCGTCGTCAGGTGAAAGGTCATCATGTGAAAGGTCATCATGTGGGTCATTTTATTTACGGCTAAATTATTATTCAGAAATTTTACTAATATTTAGATTGGGCATGGGCAGGCATTCACAAAAGGGTATGTTATGACAAAAAAAAAACATTTTAAGGAAATTTTGCTTTGACAAAAGGGCACTTTGGCACCAAAGGGCAAAGGGGCAGGTGCTCAAGCAAAGTAAAAAAAAAAAAGTGACTTTAATGCACCTTTAATAAAGTGAGTTTAACTCCTCTTCTTCAACATTAGGTGACAGCTAATATACAATGGTCGTGTTTTGGCAGTGTTCATCCCAGAAGATGTGCAAGATGCTTTAGAGTGTCTTGGTACCATGTCAAGATCACACAGATGAATAAAAACAAGACCAATAACATCTGTCCCCACTTGATTTTTTGAAGGTCCATTAGCGGAACTGGCCAGCTGTCAGTCCTTCCTTCTCTCTCCCAGAGAAGCAAATCACTAGACAAAGTTTAATGCAATTAAAAGTGTGCGGTGTCCAGGCCCTTGATTGGGCAGGTAGCCTAAGTCGGGGATATGTAGCCCTGTGAGCCAGAGCCTGGCTACTGACAGTAATTAGCACATGCTAGTCATTAACAAGCATAGATCAGGCAGAGGCTCATGTGGCGTGCTGCCATGGGGGTGATACGGATGGGTTTGGTCCCTTCTCTCTCTCTCTCTCTCTCTCTCTCTCTCTCTCTCTCTCTCTATAACCAGTGTGACCATCGGCTCAATGAAAGTGGTGAATCCCAGCCACCGAGCTGCCGGCCTCTCTCTCATGGCTTTCATTACTGAATTTCTGAAATCTGTGTAGATTTATGAAAATGACTTTTAAATGCAGCCAATCTCTTTGAGGGCTGAGGCCCCGGTCGGCCGCGAAGGGGACCCCGCTGTGAGGTTTTAATGAAAGATCATAGTGGTCCTCCAAGACTGTCAGAGAGCCGCACACCCTGAAAAGCCCCAAATAATCTGTTTTACTTTTAATGGCAGCCATTTTATATTCATTAAGATCAAAATGCTGTTCTTTTTTTTATTATTTTGCAGTCAAATTGCAAAGCCATTCCTCTCACAGCTTGAGAAGGCAGAGGCCCCACAGCTTTTTATCTTGCTCATAAGTAAGCATGGGCCTAATGTGTCTAATGTGCTTTGATGATGCAGAGTCCTTCACAGGTGGCGGAGGGAGGTAGTCATCAAACTCACAAGTCAAAATATCCACTTCTCCACCCGCTTGTTGCTCTCTCTCTCTCTCTCTCTCTCTCTCTCTTACATCTGTCTTCTTTTTTGCACTCTCTCACCGCTTCTTTCTTTGCACTCTGTCTCCTCTTCTTTTGTTGTCATCTTGTTTCCTTTCCTTTCTTTCCTTTACATTTTTTTTGTTCTTTTCTTTTCTTTTGTCTTGTCTCAACTCATCTCCTTTCCTTTCCTTGCTTTGCCTTTTTCCTCTTTAGTGTTTTTTTCCATTTCCTCTTCTTTTCCGTTTCCTTTCCTCTCATCTTGTCTCACTTCATCTCATCACCTTTCCATTTTTTGTTGCCTTTAGTCTTGCCTCATCTCCTTTTTCCTTTTCCTTTTTTTTTTGTTTCCTCTCAATTTTTCTGTCTCATCCCTTAACATTTCTTTTGCTTACGTTTTCTACTTTCCTTTTCATTTACCCTTTCTCTTATCTTGTCTCACTTTGTCTCATCTCCTTTAATTTCTTCTAGGGCTGCTCCGATCACGATCTGCCGATCATTAATGCGCATCTCATCAGTAAAGCCGGTTCTCTAATCAGCGGTAAATTCCATCAGGTGTATGATTTCACATAGAGCAGCTGTTACTACACAGAGCCGTACTTAACTGAGAAGATGCGCAAATAAACGCTGAAAATGAACGTGGATTTGCGCAGCTTCTCAGTTAACAACGGCTCTGTGTAGTAACAGCTGCTCTATGTGAAATCACACACCTGATGGAATTTACCGCTGATTAGAGAACCAGCTTTACTGACGAGATGTGCATAACGATCGGCCAGTCGTGATCGGAGCAGCCCTAATTTCTTCTGGTTTTGTTTTGTACCTTTCCTTTCCGTTTTTCTTTTGCTCATCTCATCTTACTTGGTCTCATCTCCCATGGCTTCCCTTTTTCTGTTTTGTTTCCTCTTCTCTCATCTCACTTGGTCTCATCTCCTTTCAGCATTATTTTCCTCTCAACTTCTCTTCCCTTTCCTTTCCCTTCCCTCATTTTGCTTCATCTCTGCTCCTCACAGTTACTTTTCTATTTTTTTTCTTCGCTTTTCTGTTCTTTTCCTCTAGCCTACTTTTGTTACTTTCTGCTCTTCTCCACTCCTGTCCTCTCACATGTCTTTCTCTCAGTTCATGCTCCATTTTTGCAGGTGCAAGAAGATACGATGATTGACTCTGACACATCTCTGTATAGTGGCATCAAACAGCCACCACTGCTGTACCGAGAATCTATATTTACCCATCAGCCTCCTTGTTATGGTAATTAGAAACATTCTTTCACTGGCACCCGTTAAATCCTAAATTAGCAATGACTCTAGACAATTTCCATGACAACTTGCTTCCACTGGTTTGTTTAAGTGTGATTGTAATGAAGATTTTTCTCTGTTGTGGTGTTGGCTATTGCTTGTATGATCACTACAGTGTGTTCTCGGTTAAAGTTAGTCACTGACCCTATCACAAGAGGTCATGCCTCGTGTTTCTGCTGAACACATTTATATTATCCTTAGTGAAAGCCATCGATGTTGTTTGCATACTCTTGTGTAATTTCTCTACCTTTCAAATACACTGTGCAATCCAATGTTGTCACTGACAAAAAGCAAAATAAATATTTTACAGTTTTGAAGTGTGGTCTTTAGCACTCAATAGCATGTGTTAAGTTACACTCGCAGGAGCCTCCGTCCTGCACACTTGAGTTTCTCCCATTGGCCAGCAGAAGGCACAGTTGTAGCATACCCAGATTTATGAGGTGCACCCCTACACCCAAGTCCAACCCCACCTTTACAGCTTGAGGGTACTGAGAGCGGCCAGTGACCAGACGTGCTGGCTTCAAGCCCACTTCATAGTCCCAGTAGCTGCTGGGGAAATCCAGTTTGATTTCATGCCCTAATGTTAGGAGAAGGAAGCAAAGAGCTTCTATGTGCAAGCTACCTCCAATCTTGGGTTTCTGTGAATGTGTGTGTGTGTCTGGCATGGATAAGGGAATCTGATAACCTTCCTTCATTCTGTGGGTCTTAGGGGTGAGGTGAGTGTGTTGGGCCCTGCCAAGACGCTGTTTAATGGGCCTCTGAAAACACTCAAAAGGCAGACACAAATGTGTGTACGGGCAGAGGGCCAGCGCAGGCTCAGACGGGGGGGAGCAGTGATCTCGAATGGGGGAAGGTAGTGAAGGAATGCTTAAGGACAAAACTGTTTGAAGGAGCAAGGTACGAAACAAGAGCAAACGGAAGGACATCAGAAGAAACAGAAAACGAGGAATTGAGTGAGTCAATGGGCAGACATTAGCAATAGAGAGATGGAGGAGGAAAGAAAGGAAGATCAAAGCGAAAACAGAGAGAGATTAGGATAAAAAATGAGCGTCTGTGTGAGGGAGCTGTTGTCCGCTTGAATACACGAGCAGAACACTTTCCCACCTGTCCAAATTTAGGTGAATAGTGAAGTAATTGGAGACAGATGTAATCAATTCTGGTCTCACATATTTCTGAAAAAAAAAAAAAAAAAAAAAAAAAAAAACATTTTCAACCTAGTAGTGTCTGTAATTTGATGAATAAATGGCAGTGGGTGAAAATGTATAGCATTAGCAGTGGCGCCAGTGTTACATGATCTTTGAAGGGACACATTTCCTCCCCAACAAATGTTGTGGGTATAAAATTATGTATTAGACAACCTTGAAGTTGTTTCTGCCATTGTCAAGTAAATTGAGAAATTTCCTGGTTATAAATAATTCTGACTGGCCAAAAAAAAAAAGAAATGTATTTTGTTAATTAGTTTATTGAATGAAATATATAGCCAATATTTTTGTCCAACTGTAATATTCAGCTGTATTTATTTATTTTTATTTTAGTTTTAATGGCTTAGTTTGAGGAATATTCCACAAAGTGCCTGTTCTGGGAGAAAAAAAAAATGTAAACAATATTACTGTCTTATACTGTATTTTTAATAATAATAATAATTATTATTAAAAAATCTGACTTGGTGAGCATAAGCAACTTCTTTTTATGTTTTACAGACCCCACAAGTATTTATTTTTATAGCTTTTTTGTGTTTTTGTTTCTTCAAGGATATCTTTTTCTTGGATTTCAGATTCCATTAGTTTAATGTATTGCAGAAACAAGAGCTGTACCATAAAATCATAAAGCACATGCAAAAATTAAGCCAGGTTTATCAATGCATGCAAAAGGATCTGCATTACAGCCAAATACAGTGCGTAAACCAAAGGAGCATGAGAACAGCTGAAATGTAAAAAAAATGAGCCCAGACCTAAACAAAACGTAATATCAGTTTTGATATGGAAATACTGAGACATTCGCATCCTCAGATTAAATATTAATAAAGTGCTGTTTTTTATGTGTCCATAATATACATTATGTATTCTTTTTCTTCCATTCAGATCGGGAACAGAGTTTCAAAGAAAAACTTTGAAAATTGAAAATGGTTGGATCAACTCTCCTCTCGCACTGACACCAAAGCGAGATGTGAGGTATAATAAGGCAGCTTTAATTATGAGCAGATGATTGTCAGAGAGCATCTTTCCTTTTGTCTCACTCCCTATCTTGATAATAAGACACAAGCAGGCAAAGTGTAAGCAAACAGCAAATAGACACGCACACACATACAAAATCGCCATTCACGAAGATGTATGAAAAACAACAACACCTTGTATATTATCTGAGCGTGTGTGTGTGTTTGTGTGCATAATGCAGCAGTGTTTTGACAATGGCTGTAAAGTGGAGCAAGTGTCGGGCCCTTGTGTGCAGGTCATCACTCCTAATGCAGAGCGTGTCATCAGTTCCCGGGACAACAGCAGAAATGATGTGGCCGATACATATGAAACAGGCATCATGCATAAACATGGAGTCCCATGGTGGGAGGGAGGGGGAAGAGAGAGGGACTACTGTGGCAGGGCCAGGAGTGAGGTGACGTTGCCACGGGGATATTGCTTCTCAGGGTCTTAGCTTAGATGGCTCTTCAACCCTGTTTATTATTCATGAGCTTTGGGGTGGTGTAATAAGCCACACCTCAACTGGGCAGCTGCGGCAGGTCTGTGCTAAGTGATGGATCGTGACAGCGCTGACGGAGAATATATCACCATTAAGATCAAATGCACCTATCTACTTCAGAGCAACATGCACACACACACACACACACATACACAAAATACTGGACCGCTGCTATCTGACTATCAGTGCTGTCCAAAATTAAAAAAAAATTCAGAACAAAAGCATCATATGGCTTGTAACAACAGTTAAAAAAAACAAAAAAGTTAGTACTGGGAAACTATTTTAGACTTAATTAGACTATTTTTGCTATGTCAACAGTCACTAGAGTTGTGATTTGTTTTACTGTGAATTAGTGTTGAATTAATTGATTTGGTTGACTGAACAACTTATTGATTCCGTTAAAGAATCTTGTTTCTTCCCTCAGAAAATCAGTGTTTTTGAATGATTCAATTTGGTTGAGTGAATGAATCAATGATTCACTCATAGATAGTCACTGCATCTGAAATCGTATACCAAGTACTATGTTTGCTGAAGAACTTCCTTCTAATTATAATCCAGACATACTCTTTAAGTTGTCATTGTTGACCTACAGAGTCACTGGATTTGGTCCTTGCTTCATTGTTGTTACACTTTAAACGCGGATGTTACACTGTGAATGACGAATCAATGATTCATTAATAAAGGTAGTCATTTGTATCACTCCTTAATAAATCAATATTTTTGGACAAATCAACTAAGTAAAGGACTCAGTTTATATCCACACTCTTTGAACATCATTCAGACAATCAAATTTGAAGACTAACAAAAAAAAAATCTAAATAAATAAATAATAATAATAATTTAAAAAATCTAACTTACTGCTTTGAGTTAAATGAAATATCTACCAAGTGACACATTCCTACCATTGCACACTATATATCTTCATACGGCCTAGTCCTTATTGACATGCAAAGCTAATTCAGTTCAGTGATATCATTAACCCCTGTAGATAGCAGTGCTGCAGGTACAATATAATATTGCCATTACCAGCCAGTTAACAGAGGCTTTGCTAAGCTGAGCTTTGCGTCAAACATTGATTTGTCCCAAGGTGCCGCTGAGAAGTGCATAGAGCTCCTTAGTCACTTGAACTCGGGTTCTCAGGGATCACACTTCTGCGGATCTGTAGATGTTTGTAATGTTGTACCATAGCGCCGGCCACTTTCAAGTGTTTAGTGTTATGGTGGGGAATTGAGCCACGGCTCAGCCTGCACAAACCCCTCACTCTCGTAAGCTTGTATTAATGCTGTAAATAAAAGCACATGTATTGGTTTCTTTTGCTGCCTCGGCGCCTGAAGGAGAAAGCAGCAGCTTTTTTCTCCTCTTTTCTCCTTCTCTCTTTAGTGGACTCTGCTTTATAAAGGCAGTGTTATTGACCTCCCATTCTTTGAGAGCCATGCGTTACTGTGCAGGTGAGGAGAATGACGATACTGCCCCTTTAATTCATCAAAAGCAGAGATGTGTGGTAGGGGGTGTCGAGGAAGAAAAAAACAGCCCTAGCCAGTGTCTACAAGCTGCATTCCAAAGGGAGATGTTTTCAATTCACTCATTATAAAAAGGTCATTCAGGGTCAAGTTCAATGCCATGGAAAAGAAGTGCTCGCTGTGCGGAGCACCACCCACACAGTGTGCACCCGCTGGAGAGAGAATTACTGGAACTATGTAACTTAATTTTTTTGGCAAAATATAAGAAAATTAGCCCTGCATGCTATTTACATTCAGGAAAAAAAAGGTGAAATGGAGGGGGAGAGAAAGAGGTGGGCATTAGCGATTTGGCGGTGGAGAGGAAGGTGATGGAAACCATAACAAAGTAAACATGCTCTCCAGAAGAGCCGCTCTGTAATGATGTTATTAGTATGCATGTGGCCAAGCCCAAATGTAGCCTATATAACAGTCCATGCCCACTTTCACCCACCACATTTTTTTATTCCCCCCCTTCTCCCTCCAATAATGGCTTTAGACTCTATTCAGAGCGAGGGACACTCGCATGGGCAGCAAAAGGACGGGATTGGGAGATAATGCACATCGGCAAATAGAACATGACCGCCGTGTCCAGCGTCAACGCTGCCCATTGTCTGCTCCGAGAACAGATGATAGCGACTGTGGAGGACAACAAAGCTGGTCCACAATGGATCGAGCGTATTAAGACTGCGCCCAGACCACTGGCTAGCTGCACGGAATGAGCCAGAGGGAAAAGAGACGTGGAAAGGAATACGTAATAAATGAAATTAGGTTCTGGCCACTTTCGCGTTGGTCGTCCGTTATGAATACCTTCGGTTTAGGATGTGCAGGCTATTGAGGTGCATCTGAAAGAATGGTGGAATGGTGAAGGCAGGGGCTTACGGTTCATTTGCATATGCATGTTATTCTGCATGAAAAGGGGGCAGGGCGCAGAGGGGGGACTGATGCGAAGAGAGAGAAAGAGGCCATCTTCGGTCCAGCAATATTGCCGGCACAAGGACAGCAAACATGTTTATGTATTCAAAATTTCATGAGGATCATTGAAGAGAATGTGTTGAAAGGTGCACTATATGAGATTTTTGTTCTTTTTTTTTTTACATTTTTAAAAAAAAAAATTATTGAGTGAGTACATTACATACATATGATAAGCTTACAGTAATGATGTATCGGAGCGGTCAGGTTGGACTTGACAGGAAATTTCAGGTTTACATCGTCATTTACAGAATGTCATGTCTCTAAACAGTTAAAAGTAGTCTATATGTGACCCTGGACCACAAAAGCAGTCTTATTTCACTGGGGTATATTTTTAGCAATAGCCAAAAAAACATTGCATGGGTCAAAATGATCAATTTTTTTTTTTTTTAATGACAAAAATCATTAGGTTATTAAGTAAAGATTCCATGAAGACATTTTGTAAATTTTCTACCATAAGTATATCAAAACGTAATTTTTGATTAGTAATATGCTTTGCTAAAAACTTCATTTGGACAACTTTAAAGGCGATTTTCTCAGTATTTTGATTTTTTTGGCACCCTCAGATTTAAGATTTTCATCTGCCAAATATTGTCTGATCCTAATAAATCATACATCAGTGGAAAGTTTATTTACTCGGCTTTCAGATGATGTATAAATCTCAATTTCGAAAAATTGACACTTAAGTTTTGTGGTCCAGGGTCACATATGCTATATGATGGTCTATATAGCTATATGATGGCATTTAGCCATATGCCTTGTAGGACTTTCTTCTAAGGGTCTTGGTGTAGAATGACAGTTTAGCTTCAATATTTTCATTTATGAAAAAACGTAAAAAAATTGACTCACTCTCCAGCCATCCACAATGTTGATTTTCATTTGTTTATCATCTTTTTTTTTAAGAAAAGGGATGAGAAATAACATTCTTAAATGTTTTATGAGATGCAATCATTTAAATTTACAGTCCTCCATTTACCGTATTTTGCGGACTATAAGTCGCACCTGACTGTGCAGAATAGAGCGCCCTCTCGCGGCTGTAGATGGTAATGTTTTCTCTTGGTTCATTTCTCTCGTTTCATGTCAAATTAATTTTGATAAATAAGTCGCACCTGACTATAAGTCGCAGGACCAGCCAAACTATGAAAAAAGTGTGACTTATAGTCCGGAAAATACGGTATATGTCTTTAAAAGTACTGCATGATGATTTTTGTTTGAACACATTTGAGGCTGTAAGCTCTCTTTAAATGTAACCCTACATTATAAAAATAAATAAATAAATAAAAAATAAAAGAAAGATCACACCCCATACCAGTTCAGTTCCACCAGCACAATGTGTAAGATGTGTAAAAGCAGTGAATGTGAAAGCATGTTAGACTGAAAGAACGAGAGGGTGAGAGATCTTTGAACCTCTTTGTCTGGGAATAATCGTCTTCCAAGTTTGATTAATTATTGTAATCTAAGCAAAACTTATTTTTTGAAAGTCAAAGGCTGACATTTTCGTGGCATTCATTTGTAATGCTGTACTCAAAACACACAGGTCACCAGGTAATTAGCACTTCTAATTGCAAAAACTCCACAGCACATGTATGTATGCAAAAATACCATCTGGAAGATGTCCGCTGAGAAGTTTACCCAATATTTATCTTCTTTCTTTAAGAATATTTCACATATTCATTTGATCTAATCTTTGACCCTTACCTGATGTCTTTCATTGTTAATTAAAGCATAGGTTGATGAACATCTAGATGGCTGAATGACAAAGCATGTGGGCAGAACACACGTGTTCTGTTTTAGAGTGCTAAATATGTACTCAATGTTCTCAAATGTTGAAAATCAGATCCGGTAACTATAAAGATTCCTTTAAATTTTCAGGATTTTACATAAAAGTGTGACCTATTTTTTATCCACGTTTTTATACACTTTTACACAGAAATCTGCTTCAAATTAATGCTGTTCTTCTAAGCTTTCTATTCATCAGAGAATCCTGAAAGAAGTGTATCATGTTTTCCACAAAAACTGAAAGCAGCACTAACTGTTCTCTATACTGGTATTAATAAGAAATGTTTCTTGAGCTCCAAAATAGAATGCATATAAGTATAATCTCAGCAGTTTTCTAGAATGATAAATTACTCTAAAAAACAGTTTAATAAAATTGAAATGACATTTCACAATATTACTGTTTTTTACCGTATTTTGGTTAAAAAAATACAGCCTTGGTGTGCATAAGAAACTTATTATAACTTTTGACCTAAAACAGTATTGTACTGTAATTCAATGAGATGCTAAAGTGTTACGAATCATATTTATTTGTTTTCTTTAGCCTTAGAAAGCCTTAAAAGCCTTTAGTCTTTCTTTAGTCTACAGATTTTGATTCACTCCTGTAAACTTGTGACAATTTGAAAGTCAAACCTGAGTATTCATAAACACAAACTTTCATGTTACTGTATGGCTGTACTTGTATTTGACAAAGTTCATCGCTTCCAATAAATTGCAGCCAGGCCTGTGAGGATGTTGAGTCAGCAAATGTTCCTCTTCATCATTTTGATGAAACATCATTGGTGCTGAGAGATGTTTGGGTGTGTGATGGTCTCAGTGGGGTAACGATTGCACCACGCGTCCTGATTCAGCTACACGCAGAGATGTTGTGCGCCATTGTTATTCATCTCATTTCATACTTAATGGTCAGATTTTCCATTAGGCATGCAATCATCCTGTTTGTGGAATATTGTGACTTTTGCAGAGTTTCTGGAGGGAAATGAGTGGTTTTGATTTATTTGCTCATTTCTCCAGACACGGACTTCTCCAAGTCAGCGTGGCAGGGAGAGCATCTTCTGCTCTCAGCCGTACCCTGGATAAAAAGCCATGAATCTCAAGCTGAGTTGGCCAAAGTCAACTGGTTAAATCTGTTAGTCTTGGCAGTGAGATGATTGAGGAGAACCATAAATTCAGCAGTAGCCTTTACTGTCAGCAGCCTCTTGGGACGTGCGGTCGTGTGGATCATCCCCTTGGTGGAAGAGCCTCGGTGTGTCCATGATGTTGACCTCTCCTGACCCCGCCGCCGTTAAAAACTCCATCTGTCTCCTGTCCAGATTTCTAACACCTCTTTCTGGCCTGAACACCTGGAACTTACCAGCCTAGAGACAACTTCTTGTTCTCTGCAGAAAAGAATTCCTCTCAAAAATCAGCCTTTTGGAATCCGGCCCCTCAGAGGGAAGTCTTCCGCAGTTAAGACCTCCACAGCTCAGTCTGTTTGAACTAAGCCTTTGAGGACTTAGCTTTTCTGTGGGCTAGTGAAGGCCAGAGCTGAAAGGAGGAGAAAGAAAAGGAAAGAAACGTGAAATAGAGGGAGGCAGAAAGAGGGCACGGCCGTGTGATTCAGCGTTCAGCTCTTTGCAGCGACATTCTGTGTGCCGCTGCTCAAGGCAGCCACCAGCTCTGGCTCACCAAATGTCACTTTGCTTTGCTTTCTGTTTTGTATACAGCATACAGTATGACTTGGAATTAAACATAAATGTTTTTGGACAAAAGCTATTTCTCATGATGAAAAGGGGGTAGGTTAAGCTTCAGTGGTTATCTGGTGTTGTTAATATTGTTGTTGATTTCTAGTATTTTTTTAGTCAATATAGCATATTTGATCAGGTGTTTCTTGACCTACTACAACTTAATAGGTTCATTCATACAAAACACGCAAATTAACCAGGGTTCAGAAAAAAAGGCCCCTTTAGTTATTTCATCTGTTTTGTTTGGTATAATCTGTTCTCTAACAGTGGATTAATTTTGAAATATTCTATTCAATGTACATCTAATTTTGAGTTTAGTAGAATATCCACAATCTAGCTGTCTTTATTAGTAAAGTTACAGACTGACCTTGTGACTGAATTCAAAGAACACACATTTCAAGGCTATAGATTTGTAGTGCAGCAGGAAAGTGGAGTAGATGGTATATTATTGTGTTATGACTTTTCACTTAAATATATAGATTCATTAAAAACAGACACCCTAAATTTGCGGTTCTCAAGTAGGGGGCCAGGGTCCATTAGGGGGCATCAGCAACTTTAATGGGGGCTAAGACAAAGCAAGCATTAAAAATAAGCTGAACCAACTAAAAAACAATAAAACGTATGTCTAGACATGATTACTAGACATTTAAATTAACAAAGTAGAATAATTCCATGGGCATTTTTATACATTTTATGATTTTGATTTCTAGTTATGCCAATGACAACAATACTTTACCAGGTATAAATCAGAAAAAAAAAAATATATATATATTTTATATACTTAACAGTAGTTCTTATCCAGTTAATCACAAAATTAAAAATTCAAGGAAACTTTGAATGCTGTGAACAGTATATAGGGGACCTTTTAGTCCTAGAGTGTGATAATATATTATGTTGCCAGTGTCTAGACAAAAAGTAAATAAATAAAACTCGAACTGAATTAAAGAGGTTTTATTATTATTATTAATATTCTCAGTCTATTAAAAAATATAATAATTTGATACTGATTCATAGTCTAAAACATTCCTCAACATTCTTTTTTTAAATCTCATAACTTTAAAAACTTTGTATGCTGCTGTATATATTATAATAAAAAGTAGAAACTTTTTACAATATGCTTACAGTAATACCAGCAGTGGTTCTCTGTACTTTTGCTTTCTGCCTGAGTGTATTGTGTCTTCGTCGTGCTTTGTAATTTCGAGGCTAGTGTATTGTCCTGAAGCTCTGCTGACTGCATTGAATTTGTTCTTCTGAAGGTGGAATGTCATTTTTCTGTGTCAGTATTGCAATGGTGTACTTTTGTAGAGTGTGAAGCCTCTGGTTTACAGGTGATTCTATTGTTTATTATTATTATGTGGTGTTGGACTGTGGTTTAGTACAAGTGAATAGATGTACTCTTTGTTCCTGGTGAACTGCCTCCTTAAAGGCATCACATGCACATCTCTGATGTGAATGCATTTGCAAAATATAGTAAGCAAAGTTATTATGATACATTGAATGATGTCTTGGTTTTTCCATAACTGTAATGCACTTCAATAAAGATTCTTTTATTGTTATTATTATTCTCAAAAGTTTAAAAACTCTCATTCTTCTGTATTTAAGAAAAAAAAGAAATTGAAACTATTTCCTTACTATTTCCCTTGACATTGATGAATGTGCTTAACAATGTTGCTTTCATTTTATACTGTAAAACAAAATGCAATAAAAAAAAACATTAATATAAAGAAATATTGTAAAAAATAATAATTTTTTGGGCCATTTTAATATATTTTAAGATACAATTTATTCCTTTGATTGGAACGCTGGATTTACTGCAGCCATTACTCCAGTCATCAGTGTCACATGACCCCTCAGAAAACCTTTTAATAGGCTGATGTGTTATTATCCATAAAAAAAAAAAAAGCCATGCTGTTTATTATTGTTGTGAAAACCATGATACTTTGATCAACAGAAAGTTCACAAGAACAGCATTTATTTGAAATAGAAATCTTTATAAACATTATAAATGTCTGTCCTGTCACTTGAATTTATTTTTAAAGTATTTAAACAGTTTAGTGTACTTGGAAATGGAAATGTCGCAGTACAGGAAGTCCTGTCTGTAATACTGTAACTCCGTTTGTCTAGATCACAGGTGTTTGTCCACATTTCTTCTTCATAAATGTCCATATGACCAAGCTGGGGTACTTGGAACACACAGGGCAGTGGACACAAGCATTTGGACAGCTCCCAACATGTTTGTCATCAAATGAGCCATTATCACAGGTACAATCCATCTCTGACAGACAACAGAGTGTATCCAGTATACATTAATATATACAGTAACTACACTGTATTTAGACCGCAGTCTTTATGCTTCAACTGTTTTGACACAACCCTTTCACTGTTTCTCTGTTCAGTACAGAAGCTCTAGTGGTGTTGGTTGTGTTTTGGAAGACCTGAGGGACACAGCGGCCACCATGCACATCTGCATCCTGTATGTGGCTGAGGTGGGTGATTTAAAACACAAACACAGCCAGACCCTTTAACTGCAGTGACGGTCAGTGTCATGGGACTATGTGCGTGCAGGGTGAAACCTGGGTCAGGAACTGTTTCCTGCTCTGGGTCTCACTCTCATTTCTTAGACAGCTAGGCAGTCCGTGCACAACTGGCTATTTTCTTACAGTACATGCTAACCTTGACAACATATAGGCCCTGTGTGACACATTTGTGAGTCTGGCTGCATATTAAGAAAAAAAAAAAAGATTTTGGTCTGTTTTGTTTTCATGCTGTTCACTGGATCTTCCTTAGCCAGCAGAAATTCTTCTAGAATTTGTTAAATTGTGCTTTAATTAAGCATCAGACCCCATCACTTTGTTATAACTCGGCAAACCTCCATTTTCCATTCAGAGCACAATAAACCCTGGCAAAAAGGAATTTGTCCTTTGTTATGATTAGATTCATCCGTTTGATCGCAGTTGAAATGGTACGAGAATCAAAGCTTGGCACTGTCTTCCTTTTTTCTCTCTTACACCTCATTCTGCTCATCTCGCAGGCTTAAACATTGTAGCCATGGCAATGAGAGTTTGGGATGAAAAGAACCCATAATTTTGCAGCGGGATTAATTCTGAAACATAAGATGTGCTGCGTGAAATCCTTGTCAAAACCCCGCAAATTCTCCACTGGCCGGCGTATCCGTTGCGCTCAGCTCTGTGTACCGTGTGATTTGACAATGTGGTAGTTTTTTGACTTATTTCTCCAGACTATTGACATGTTGACACAAAGTGGTTTTGCAGACAGACAGTGCCCATATTTCAATCAACATTAACCGAGACATTGGACAGAGGTAGATTGGTAAAAGCAGAAGTGACAAGTAGAGACACATCACCAGACAACTATAATTTCTGCCTGATGCCAGCTGGGAGCTCCAAGAGCAGAATAAACATTTAGCGTTGCGGGAGAAAACGGAGACGGTAGTCAACGACTGAAAAACTGCCCTGCTGAGTAAGCTTTTATTTTTGGATTTTCCATGATTATATGGAAACTGCTTCCATTTGTATTATTGGAGGCTATCATGAGATGGCTCATCCACAAAAGAGATCATGTGCTACAGGAATGATTTCTGAGGGAAAACTGGGTCTTGCAGTTGTTGCAAAACTATTGGCAACAAAGTCAAATATATTTACTCAAATAAACAAATAATAATAAAGCAGTTTTAAATTTGTGTGGTGGTACAAGTTGTTTCTTTGTTTCAGTCTGTTGAGTTCATAAGTTCACTGCTGTTCAGTAATTTACACTTGAAGTGATTTTAGTAAAAGATTTATTCACAGCTTATGACTCAATAAATGCACTTTGCCTATTAATACAATTATTATTGCCTAGCTTAAAGCAATCTTGACAGTTGACCAGGGCGTTCCAATAAAACAGAGACAAATAAACCTAAACAAATCATGAATATTGTACATTATGCTTTTTCTGATTGGAATTCTGAGTAATGATCTGAATGTTGTGCTTACTATTGATTCTATAAGTAGTTTAATCATGACAGCCACATCATGAAAGTAGGTATAGGAATAATAATATTAACCCTACAGCTGAAGTTATGAAGGCAAATATTCCACCCCAGTCACATTTGAATTATCTCCGTGTATTATAATGCAGGCCTTGCAGACAGACCTCTCCACCTCTGTGTCGGGATCCAGATGTATGTGACGTTAAAGGTGAGAGCATCTGTATTCAGCAGGGAGCTTTAGGCTCCAGACAGTCATCAGGGAAGTTTGGGAGCTCATATCCCCTGGATGAAAACTGTGTGTGATGCAGCTTTACTGCAGATTCAACTCTAAATCTACCAAACAAAGACAGGGATTAACTGTTGAGACAGAGCAGGCTTGGCTACTGAGGTACACCTTCCATTCGTACACTCAGTTTCTTGTGTGTAAAGGAAATGAGGAGCAATTGATAAAGACCAGCATCGGTCCAAGTGGAGTTTCAGCACTGAGGTTATTTTTGCCATACATAAGACGCTGAACTCAGCAGAAAACATGTTGAAGTAGACTATGAACCTATTTATCAACCCCATCCTTTGAAATGTAGCAATGTTTTTCTTCGGTTTTGCTCCATTTCACTTCTTAAAATAAAAGAAATATATATATATATATATATACATATATATATATATATATATATATAAGTGTAATAAACTGCTCATACATTGTTTGAAGTAAGGCATTTGTCGGGAATGGTACGGTGACGACAGGCAATATTATAAAATATATTTAGATTCAGATAATTCAGATGATTACAGTTACACTATGAAGTTTGCTTTTAGTTCTGTGTAGTTTAATTACTATATAATTGAAGGTTGTTACCACTTCAGGGAGAAAAAAAGATAGTTATTATAAAATGTAAAAATAGTAGTGAGGTTAAGTCTAAAACAGTTGAAAATTGTATAAGTTTAAGAAGTAACACTATGAGATATGGAAACAAAAGGTCGGGAATAAAGTGAGATTAAAAAAGTCTAATAATAGACTTAGTCTAATTTATGATGAATAAATTCAGATTAAAATAGTAGTTGAAGTAGTTTAAAATAAGTCAAAAAGTAATGTAAAAACATTTACAATTATAATAAATGCTGTAGACACGATAATGAGAAACAGTCACAATTACATAATGTAAAATCACATGTGGATTTTATTTTTTGAAGTTCAAGTTGTTCATTAGTGGACCTCTCCCAACAAAGGGAACTAACATATTTTCATGGCTTCTTGGGCTGAATACATGGCTACAAAGAACCTGCAGTATAAAAGGAGTGAACTTCATCAATAACTTCAGTCTTTTCTGGGGCCATAAATAACTGTTTAAACTGGATGGCCTCCACCCAAACAAACTTGGTGTGAGAGTGCTAAAGGCCAATATGTATTTCTCCCTCCGTCATCCTTCAGTACTGTGTGCCAATCCATTCAACCTGAATGGCACACACACACACCTGGACAAAGTATGAGTGACGACAGGACTTCATATCAGTTTCCGAGTCATCATGTGTCTAACACATCCCACAAGGACACTGATAACACCACACAGGCACAACAAGCACTGCTCATGGACAACATCCTGGCTGAGCCCTGACCACCGAGCACATCACAGACAGACTGTGATGTATCAGAACAGCTCCAAGACTCAGCACCCAAGGACGACTTTCTGGAAAATAGCCAGGGAAGCCAGGACAAAATATCACAGCCACCGAAATCACCAGAGCCAGAGCCATCTCACCAGACACATTATCCCTCTCTCCAGCATCTCCACTTCTAAGCTCCACACAGAAAATGGAGGAACTGGTGTATCCTTGGACCAAAGTCTCCCACTGTTTTTCTACAAGCCCACAGATGTCAACTAAAATATGGTGGGCCCCCCAATCACTAAAGCCTGTAGGCCCAGCTCGTCCTCCTCCTCCTGTGGGAACTCTCTGGCTGCTGCCACAATGCCAGGGCCCAAACCCTGCCCCATCTGCTCTAGGTGAAGCAGACAACAACTGATAACAGCTCTCAGTGATATGTGTCAGTGGCCCACTATGATAGCAGTAACATTCACAAATGTTTACAGTATAAGGGGGGAGCCCAGTGTGCCTATAGCATTCTCTATTTCTGTTTTATCACATTATAGAAAGTCTAAGGCCTTCTCAAGCCTTACCGCTGACCCATCTAATCTGCGGCCTATTATGCATCAAACTAAGATTACTGTAAAGACACAGTAGTACCATCAAGTCAGCATTTTTAAACATTTGCTCACTAAAAAATAAATTATTTCTGATCAATAACTTAAAAACCACAAGCAACCTGGATTTTATGTTTCTAAATGAAACATGGCTAAAAGTCAGCTGCAGTGCAACAATCCTCAATGAAACAACCCATCTTAACTTTACTCTTATAAGCGTCTGCAGAGCTTTTCGGAGAGGTGGAGGTGTAGTTGCTCTATTTAAAGATTTTTATCAGTGCAGGCAAGTGTCATTTGGTCAGTACTGGTCTTTTGAATATCTAGGTATTGTGCTCAAAGGTGCTCCAAGCATTCTGTTTGTCATTATTCACAGGCCTATAAAATATTATCCAGCTTTTGTTGAAGAGTTCACAGAACTGCTATCAATTATTTCCTAAGAGTTTGATTGTTTTGCTTTTTTTTTTACACATTTGAACTGATTCAGCATATGGATGGACCCACACACAATCGTGGACACGCTCTAGATTTACTCATCAGTAGAGGTCTAAACATTTCATCCATTGTTATGTAGCACTATCTGCACTATGTAGTATCCATTGGATGTAGCACTATCTGATCACTTCTGTGTTTTCTTTGATATATTGATCTCTGCTACCACTGAATCTAGATCTGTCTCGGCCAGAAAGAGATGCATTAACAAAAACACTAGTTTGCTTTTTAAGGAGGCTATATCTTTAACACTAAACATTTCTGCAGACTCTGTTGATCTTCTCCTTGATTCATTTAACTCAAAAGTTAAGATTGTTATCGAGGATATTGCTCCTGTAAAAGTCAGTAAGAAGAATGGCAGACAAAAATCACCTTGGAGAAAATCAACAGAAGTTCAGACAATGAAAAGACAGTGCAGAAAAGCTGCACATGTGTGGCAGAAGACAAAACTTGAAATTCAATATATAGCCTTTATAAAGGCAGCATTCATGCTTTCAATGTGAAACCAGCCAGAGCTAGAAATGGTGAATGCCTTACTTCTTCCTGGGACTTTTCCAAAATCCCTGAAAACTGCATTTGATAAGCCCATTCTGAAAAAGAACAATATTAATAACACCATATTGAGCAACTATAGACCAATATCAAATCTTCCTTTTATAGGCAAGATTATTGAAAAGGTATTTATTAATCAGCTGAACAACTAATTGAACTCAAATAGAAAAGTATGAAAAGCATCGTCAGAATAGTCCATCAGCCATCATTGGTTCAACCTAACGTTATGAAGCAATGAGAATACTTTTTGTATGATACCCAGGTTTACCTTGCCTTATCGACAAATGACTACAGCCCCATTGACTCCCTCTGCCAATGCAATGATGAAATTAATAGTTGGATGTGCCAAAACTTGCTTCAGGAGAAATGCAGCTCATACAGAATGCTGCTGCCAAGATTCTGACAGAAAAATCTGAGCATATCACACAGGTGATTACACTGGCTTCCAGTTATATTTAGGATTTTAAAAAAGTGCTTTTAATCATTTATAAATCACTCAATGGCCTAGGACCAAACATGGCAGATATGTTCACTGAATAGAAACCTAACAGACCACTCAGATCATTAGGATCGAGTCAGTAAGAAATACCAAGGGTTCACACAAAACAAGGGGAGTCTGCTTTTAGCTATTATGCCACCCGCAGTTCGAATCAGCTTCCAGAAGAGATCAGATTTGCTAAAACATTAGCCACATTTAAATCTAGACTCAAAACTCAACTGTTTAGCTGTGCATTTATTGAATGAACACTGTGCTACGTCCAAACTGATTGCACTGTATTTTATATATAATCATTTCCTATTTTTAACAGTTTTAAATGAATTTTAAATCAATTATTAAATAATTTTAGAAGTTTTTAAATTCCTTGTTTTATTTTTATGGTTATTTGTTATGATTATTTTACTTCCTTTTATGTACATTGCTTTTAATTACCATTGTGTATTAAATCTGTGATATAAATAAACTTGCCTTGCATTTAATTTTATTTTAATTTAATTTAATTTAATTTAATTTTATTTTATTTTATTTTATTTTATTTTATTTTATTTTATTTTATTTTATTTTATTTTATTTTATTTTATTTTATTTTATTTTATTTTATTTTATTTTATTTTATTTTATTTTATTTTATTTTATTTTATTATTTTGCAGGCAGTAGCATGCATTCGATTACGTACTGATTTTGTGTGTTGCCCAGCAATGGCAGAATAAATTAATAGCTGTGGTGGTGTTGTTGTTTTTGTTTTGTTTTTTTAATTTCTGTTGATCTGACTGGTAGATAGGAGGAGGACAGAGTGTAAGAGAGAGGCTGGTAGGTGTCCAGGTGGGTGTTTGCACAGCAAGATTACAGCGTGACAAGTTGGTTTGGAGTGCTGAAATCCCGTCCCTGCCCAATCGCACTGATTAAAGATTATGCTGTCATAATGCTGCGACTGGAGACAAGGAAGATAGTTTTTCTTTATTAAACTTTCATAAAGGTTTATACTGGCAATGCATTATAAATGAGACAGAAGGTCAGAGAACATAAGAACATAAACTCACTACTTTTCTCACTACCTCAGACCTAAACGCAAAAACACACACATCCAGGAAACAAAATCAATGTGTGCAATGCAGGTGTTTACAGTGTTGGAAAGCTTGACATTGCTTTGCAAACCTTGCTTCTGGTATATTTTTAAGTCATTTTAAAATGCTTGATAACAATTTTAACAATAAACCATTTTATTTTAATTTTTTTATATATAGAAGTTTACATATAAGTTCAGCGGCCAATTGATTTCTTGGTTTGACATTGAGTTGAAGCATTTTTCCTGAATTGAAATAAGCTACTGATATGCCTTATATGATGTTAGACTACTCTTTACTGTAGAGTGTACATGATTTCAAACATATTTTCTAAAATTAATTTTTTTTTCTTAAAAATTCTTTAATGAATGAAAAATGACTGGATCAAATAGGAATATAGTAATCAATTAACTGCTTAAATCTAGAGGCAAATACTGTATGCTTATTCAAAGAGAAGATTTACTGCTAACCAATCACAAACCAGGAAGGACAACTGAGGATACTTCCTGACAGAAAACACTTGATGACAAAAGGATCCCCAGCTTCAAAGCAGAGGAGAAAAGGTCTATTACTGAAGGCAAAATACAGGTCCTTCTCAAAACATTAGCATATTGTGATAAAGTTCGTTATTTTCCATAATGTAATGATAAAAATTAAACTTTCATTTATTTTAGATTCATTGCACACCAACTGAAATATTTCAGGTCTTTTATTGTTTTAATACTGATGATTTTGGCATACAGCTCATGAAAACCCAAAATGCTTGTCTCAAAAAATTAGCATATTTCATCCGACCAATAAAAGAAAAGTGTTTTTAATACAAAAAAAGTCAACCTTCAAATAATTATGTTCAGTTATGCACTCAATACTTGGTCGGGAATCCTTTTGCAGAAATGACTGCTTCAATGCGGCGTGGCATGGAGGCAATCAGCCTGTGGCACTGCTGAGGTGTTATGGAGGCCCAGGATGCTTCGATAGCGGCCTTAAGCTCATCCAGAGTGTTGGGTCTTGCGTCTCTCAACTTTCTCTTCACAATATCCCACAGATTCTCTATGGGGTTCAGGTCAGGAGAGTTGGCAGGCCAATTGAGCACAGTAATACCATGGTCAGTAAACCATTTACCAGTGGTTTTGGCACTGTGAGCAGGTGCCAGGTCGTGCTGAAAAATGAAATCTTCATCTCCATAAAGCTTTTCAGCAGATGGAAAATTGAATTCTTCATCTCCATAAAGCATGAAGTGCTCCAAAATCTCCTGATAGCTAGCTGCATTGACCCTGCCCTTGATAAAACACAGTGGACCAACACCAGCAGCTGACATGGCACCCCAGACCATCACTGACTGTGGGTACTTGACACTGGACTTTAGATATTTTGGCATTTCCTTCTCCCCAGTCTTCCTCCAGACTCTGGCACCTTGATTTCCGAATGACATGCAAAATTTGTCCAAAAGTCCAGTGCTGCTTCTCTGTAGCCCAGGTCAGGCGCTTCTGCCGCTGTTTCTGGTACAAAAGTGGCTTGACCTGGGGAATGCGGCACCTGTAGCCCATTTCCTGCACACTCCTGTGCACGGTGGCTCTGGATGTTTCTACTTCAGACTCAGTCACTGCTTCCGCAGGTCCCCCAAGGTCTGGAATCGGTCCTTCTCCACAATCTTCCTCAGGGTCCGGTCACCTCTTCTCATTGTGCAGCGTTTTTTGCCACACTTTTTCCTTCCTGCAGACTTCCCACTGAGGTGCCTTGATACAGCACTCTGGGAACAGCCTATTCGTTCAGAAATTTCTTTCTGTGTCTTACCCTCTTGCTTGAGGGTGTCAATGATGGCCTTCTGGTCAGCAGTCTTACCCATGATTGCGGTTTTGAGTAATGAACCAGGCTGGGAGTTTTTAAAAGCCTCAGGAATCTTTTGCAGGTGTTTAGAGTTAATTAGTTGATTCAGATGATTAGGTTAATAGCTCGTTTAGAGAACCTTTTCATGTTATGCTAATTTTTTGAGATAGGAATTTTGGGTTTTCATGAGCTGTATGCCAAAATCATCAGTATTAAAACAATAAAAGACCTGAAATATTTCAGTTGGTGTGCAATGAATCTAAAATATATGAAAGTTTAATTTTTATCATTACATTATGGAAAATAATGAACTTTATCACAATATGCTAATTTTTTGAGAAGGACCTGTATATGAATACGTTTTTCTCATTAACTGACCTAAGACCTGCTTTTTATGGGGTTAATAGAAGTTGTTTATGAGGGTGGATGCGATCTTGAAATGCTGTCACAATTGATAATATTGACATTAATAATAAGTTTTTATTAATTAATTAATTTATTTATTTATTTGTCTATCAGTCATTTAAACAAATCAGCATATTAAAATTATTTCTGACACTGACTCATGTAATACTGAAGACTGGAGTAATGGCATCACAGTAATATATATATATTTCACAATATTACTCTTTTATACAGTTATTAAGTAAATCCAGCATTTGTGAACAGAAAAGACTTCTTTCAAAATTATAAAACAAGCCACCATAAAAAGGGGACTGACTGACAAAGCTGAAGTTTAAATGTGAGCTGACCATTCAAGTCAACAGATATAAAGACACCACTGCTGACTTTTCTTTCTGATGAATTTTTTGGGCTACTGGACCTTCAGCCCGTTCAGCATGGTGTAATGTTACCATACTTCTCTGTGTCTCTGCGTTTCTGAGTGTGTGAAGTCTGTCCAGGCTTGCCTGCGCTGGGCACCGTCTCACAGGCACGCCGGGTCTGATCAGTACCTGTGTTAAAATATGCCCAGACTCCCTGCCAAGCCCCCCAGCTGAGACACTCCAAGTGTCCCGCCGTAGAATGGGACCCAGACGAAAAAGCAATTCGCACATCTCTTCATTTGATTTATTTATTTGATTAGCAGCGTTCTGGAACGGGCGGCGCAGGAGGGCCATGTATTTCAGCCGGGACTGTCTGCTCCAGCAGGCCTGGCACGGGCAGGAGATTGGGGTCCTGCCATCGCAATCTTCAGCTGGCGCTAGCACCGGGGGGAGAGCCTTCACCCTCCCACTTTTAAATAGAGAGAGGAGTTTTTATCCAGCTGTATTACTTTCCTTATTCCCAAATGCTGCCCAGCTGGCCTGCAGAGCGGCTGTAGTCTATGTCATTACCGCACCGTCATGACTTGTCACATTCAAATGACTTGATATATTTAAATGTAACCAGTGATTGCTGGAAAGCAGAAAAGAAATGGATGTATCACCAGATGATGGAGGGAGGTGACATTAATCTAACCAGCACTTCAACAAAGCACTATGCTGAATTTTGAGAACAGAAACTGGGAGCAGTCTGTCTGTTCTCTTGTGGTTCTTGGCTTATAATAGACTGAATATGAGATGTTCGTAGAGTGAAATTATGAGCAGTTCTTTGTTGGAGGTCAGGGGATCATGCTAGGCCTTTAGAGCTACAATTTGTAAAAGCAAGGTATGCACTGTTCCATTTTCCATTGCTCTGCCTTAAATGCTAGAAGACCGCATACAGTGCGTCAGACATGGCATATTAGTCATTGCGTATTAGAGGATCAACCTTCTAGTAATGATGGAAAGTTTCAGTCAAGTTACCATATTTAAGTCAAGTGTAGGTTTTTTTTCAGTTTATGACTTACTAAAAAAGTATGAGGGAGTAGAAAGTTTTGTTTATTTATTTATTTTAACAACCAATATTTTTTTTTAACTTAACAGTTTTTCTAAAACCTTTCAATTACGTCCCACAATATGTCATTTAAGTTTAATCTGTTTACATTGCAGAAATCTCCTGTGATTATGTTCACTTTTGACCAGTGTTGGAAAAAGTTAATTTTTAAATAAATTTATTTTTTGTGACTGCCAAAATGTTCATCATTAAAAGAACCCTCAAAAAGTATGGCATGTAGGATATAATGGAATTTTTTGAAAAGATACAGAGCTAGCTTGTGAAAGTAGTGCCAAACTAACACTCAGTATGCAGGTATTTAAAAAAAAGTATTATTATTATTTATAAAAAAAAAAAATTGCAGAAAGAGCAGCTAGATTCTGTTCTGAAGTCATTAACCCATTAACCCATTTTAAAAAAAAGTCATTTTGGTTTAGTCTAGTGTAAGTTCTCAAACTTGTGAATCAGCAGTCTTTGAAGACTTTAGTCCACCTTTCTATTGTAATTCCCAACCAAATAGCTAAATAAAGATGTTATGTTGAATGTGCTGTTGTGCCTGTCTCTCTCCCTCATCTCTCGGGTTAAACATCCCCTGCCCTCTCACAACTCACATTCCCCTCGATGATTTTCTCCAACCCAGTAGTATTTTATCTGACTGCTGGATAAATCCACTTGACTTATTTACACATTTAGAAAAGACTCAATCCTCAAATATGTTCTACTCCAGTGGCACATCCTCATGAAGTTTTAATCAGCATAATTTCTTAACGATGGCTCGGGAGCTGTGGGAAGAGCCGGGAACATCTTGTTCATAGATGGAGGAAGCAGGGGCTACAGCTCTCAGCAAGAGCGTTAGCGCGTGATTGACACATGGCTGAAACCCATCCGTCAGATGAATGGTTCCTGCGCTTGTCCTGTGCCTCGTCTGAAGGGCTCTTGTCACCTTGCGGGTTGTCACTTAAAGACGAGTTGTCAAAACAACAGAGATGCAGTTAGTAGCCATGCACATAAACAGCCAGTGGGACGGCCTTAAATGTTTATCGTCCTGTAAAGCTATTGATTTTTTGTTGTCATCGTTCAGTGTGTGTGTTCTGTTCAGTCTCAAGTTGCTTCCGCATGTGTCGTTCTGGAATGACGGTTTTAATGTTTACTGTTTTTTTCCCCTTTCTCTTCTCCAAAATAAAGGCCTCTCATGTCCCAGTTCTCATCATCTGTTTTCACTGGGCATGACTGAAGTGTTGGTCACACCATTTAGAAAGTGATGACTCTGACCTCTGCTTTGCATATGCTTGGTTAGAGTCTCTGATATACTTCAGTCTGTGTGGGATTTGGTCATTGACACTTCTGAAATTGCCTCCTGAGCTCCGTCTCTCTCTGGCTCTCACTCTTTCATCCTCGTATCATTCGCTCCCTCTCTCAAAACCACTAAAACACACACACTTAGGAATGTACGGCATATTGGCAATTATTACAAACCTAGCCAAGACTTAGTTTATCTTACTGCTGTCTAGATAGTGAACGCGTTTGTAATTTTCAGCTGGCGTTGTAATATTACAACAACGAATTCATATTAGCATGCATGCCTTTCTCATAATGTCAGCCGGTGCTTTCCATAAGCACTTCATCTGGATGTGTGGACATTGTTGTTCATGTGTGCCTCGGGTTCGGTGCTGACAGAGGAAGTCGGGACTGAGAGGCTTTGATTAAAGCGTGAGTGTGCAAAGTGGCGGGATAAGGGCCGTTTTGGATCCCCGCTCAGGCGTGGGGCAGGAGGCTAATGATCAGATTACACTGATTGGCTGCATGAAATAAACATGGCGACGGCGGGGCGCTGTTCCCGAGACGTTGCTGGGTAACGGTGTGATAATTTCACCGTCTGTATGAGCTGCCCCTCACCTGTCTGTCCCTAGAGCCTGAGCCCAGCTTTTCATACTAAATACTCCAATGTTTCCATCCAATAACCTTTTCTTTGCTTTCATTAGATATTCCTTTTCTGCTCTGAATGAGGTGTAGCATTGTGAAGTCCCTTTAGCATTAAAAGGAATGTTCTGGGTTCAGTGAAAGTTAAGCTCAGTCAGAAGTGTTCGAGGTTAACACAAGAAGTTTTGCCTATAATGGGGAGGAAATCGGGTCATTTTTGGGGAGAATTTAAAACTGTATTGTAAAAATAAATAGTTGAATATAATAAAAAAAAAAAATATATATATATATATATATATATATATATATATATATATATATATATATATATATATATATATATATATAAATATAAATATATATATATAATTTTTTTCAATAATTTTGAAGTTGCATTAATGATTTTGGTGTTAAGTTGTCCTGGTAATGGAATAATAGAACTGGTAGAAACTTTACAACGAAAAGGATAGATTTTTTTCTCACACAACCAAATGTTTTGGGTTGGTAAGATTTTTTTTTAAATGTTTTGAAAAGAAATATACTGAGGCTGAATTTATTTGATTTAAAATAGTGTCAAATCAGTCTTTTTTTCTTCTTTTTTTCTGTAATAGCAAAGCTGAATTTTCAGCAGCTTTGTAGCGGTTGTTCAGAAATCATATGTGAGATGATCAGATATGCTGATTTATTGGTATTTTGGAAACAGTTGTGCTGCTTATTAGTTATGTGTAAAGTATGATACTTTTTCTTTTTTAGAATTTTTAAAATTTGAATGTTTATTTTTATTAATAGAAATAGGAATTTGCAACATTATAAATGTCTCTTCACTTTTAAAAGTTAAACACAAAAGGAAAAAATCTTACTGACCCTAGACTTTTGAATTATCAATGATGCAAATCATGTAAATATTGTTTCTGTCTTGTGGTTAAACCATTGAAACCATTTTCAACAATTATTTTTGTGGTAAGCAACATTATGCCAGAAGTACTGTTGAATAAGCTTAACTTGTACTGAACCCTAAATATTCTTTTAATAATTTTTGGTCCGAACCAGCAGACATCCTCAAGGGCACAAGTGTCTTTCTCACTCCCATTTCTCCCTCTCCTCCTCATTCCCAATTGCAATAAACACATGTTGTTGTAGTTTATTCTCCTTTTCGTTGAGATCGCACATCCCTGTGCATGTGTGCGCAGGTATTTCAGCAAGCAAGCCAGTCACAAACGTACAAAGTTCCCAGTAATAATCCATTCGTTCTGTTCTGTGCTGATTCTTGGTCTAAGCCTGTACAATTATTCAAATCCCAGCTTTTAGCTGCAGCATACAGCTCCCCATGGGGCTCTGCCTCTCTAATCTTGCCTTTGGCCTTGCATTTCAAATGGAATTAATTCCCATAAGGAATGCATATGAAGAGAACCACTAGTGGCTAATCCTGCCGTTTAAGTTGCTGAAACTTACACCTGTCATGTTGTCGTAGGCGAGTGGTTGCGGGTACTGATAGCTGGACTGAAATCCACAGGGCGGCTCCTTCTCTCTTTCTCTTGTTTATCGCCGTCCCTCACCAAAGAAGAGTCCCTCCTTCGCTCTTTCCCTCCCTCTCTCTGCGACTTCTGAGACGAGAGATTGCATGTGTTATTACGGAAGATACGAAGGCTTGGAAACCGAGCGGACGCGTGTCAGCTAATCTGACAGTGGGTGATCCGTGGATGGCGCTCAGGTATGGAGTGGACTGAGGAAAATGGTGCACACCAAATTTGGAATGTGTTTTGTATTCAGCTTACAGGACACAAACATATAAGCGCGGTGGTTTACTGAATCTCTAATAGCTCGTGTCATGTGGGATGTTTTTACCTGAGGGTGATGAAATGTATCTCTTCCTGTGTTATCTGGTAATGTGGATAGTTTGTGCATCCTCATATGGGAGTTGAAGAGTGTGTGTAGTTATGTTTGGGGAGAGGGAGAGTGTTTCGGTTGCAGCTAGTGTGTGTGTATGCGAGATCTCTCGTTCCTCTCCTAGCTGTAGGCGCATAAAGTGAGGATCGGTTCAGGACACAAGCCCATCTGCACACAAGCCCCAGGTAACACAAGCAGCAGCCCAGTTCATCAAACACACACACACAAACAGGACCCGCTACGACTCCCACATGTGCCTCATTACGAACTCTCTGTCTTTTCCCACTTTTAAAACTCTCAGCAGTCTGTTCTTCTGCAGTCAGTCAGTCAGGGTAAGAGAATGTGTGCTGGAGTGTAATGATGCCTGTTGCCATTTGGGTGCTTGGCCTAGCGGTGCTGGGCGTGCGTGCGTGTGTATATGTGGGTAATTGAGTGGATGAAGAGGACTGGCTGGCTTGTGCTTTGCCCCGTCCTCTCTAGATTTGGAGTTACCCTTAGCATTAGCTTTAGTGCTTGTGATTGCTGGGCCAAATGCCAGGCTGCATGAGAGAGTGTGTCTGGTGTCTCTCCCCTTGGTGTAGGCACCATCTGCCTGCTTGTCCTCCAGGACGTTGCCCGTCCCTGCCGGCAATCTCTGGCCAGGCTTTGTGGGTGATGGACTGCAGGCCTCCTGGCAGGAGGCTAAGAGGCCCAAGGCTGTAGGACCCCGGTCCCTTACTGCCCAAAGATACCCCCCTCTTTAACACTGCATCCCTCTGCCGGTCAAACTACCATGAGAGCAACCAGTCTGGCTCCAACTATGTTTTCTTTTCATGTTCTCTTTTCTGAACAGCCAGACTGTCATACACGTTTGCATTATTAATAGAAAATAGAATTAGTTTATTATTATGTTTAGTAGTAGTAGTAGTAGTAGTATAACCTTTGCATCAATAATTATTATTGAATGAATAATAAATAACAATATTATTAATATTATTTGGCAAAAGACCGTAAATGCTGGAGAATATTTGGTGCCTATAAAAATAATTAGTATTATCATTATAAGTAGTAGTAGTATAAATAAAATGTGCCACTTTTAAATTCTAATAATAATGTTTTATTTATTTATTTATTTATTCATGCATGCATGTAGGAAATGTATGTATTTTTTCAATTATATACAGTCAGACAAAATAAATACACATTATTATTATTATTATTATTATTATTATTATTATTATTATTATTATTATTATTAATAAACATGAAAACATTCTTTGTTTCAAATGACATAATTTATTATTTACTTATATATTTATTTTCATACAAACCTATCTGCAAAATTTTTATTAGGGATGCACTGATAATCAGTCAATAAATTATGTTGGTTTATAAAAGAATTTATCTGCACTATGGGCCATTTAAATAAATATTTCAGTTTTTATTGTGTGTATGATTATTATATCTGAAAAAAAATAGTAGTTGAATATTATACTGTATTTTGGTCTCTGTTGTTAATTTAACCCCCTTAATCTACCAAATGAGAGGGTTCACTTTGAACAAAGTCCAAATTGCAGTTATGGGCTTTTGACTTTTTTATTGACATGACAGTGTAAAGAGAGACTTGCAGGATGGGTTCAAACCTGGGTCCCCGCTAGAGACCCTCTGCTCCTGTGTGTTGCAAGCATGCATATTACCACTGCGCCATATGTCCACTTCATTGTGGGTTTTATTTTTTGAAAATGACCATTTTATTTACGTATCACTTTACCATTACTGTAGCACTTACCTCAAAAAGTGAAAATCGTTTAACTGACCAATGCATACATTAAAAGAACTTTACATTAGATGTCAAGCATAGCACAGAAACCCTTCCAGCACTAAACGGCTGACTTCTGTTTTCTTTTCTTATAGTATTCCATTTCTGAAATGGTGGCTTATATATGTTGTCAGCTTAGCAAAGCAGAGTGTAGTTTGTGGCCATTTTGTGGGATGTATTTTAATGGATGGTTAACCATCATATCCCTATCGTAATCGGCATTGCTTCTGGTATCCACCAGCAGTCTCATAAACACACAGACGCATTCACTGACTCAACAATACAATAACTTCAGCCGTCAGTCTTCTGTCCAACCACTAACAAGCCAGTCAAGTTTAATTGGTATGCTTTATTTCCCCTCAGTCTTCAAGAGCTTAGAGAGAAATTCTGCATGGTCAGGGGTCAAAAGCATTTTTTTCCCTCACTGTCAGTTCTGACTGTAAAATAATAATTTGTTCTAGTAATTAATAGGTTCAATTCAATTTAATTAAGTCAAATAAAAAGAAACACATTTTAGATGCAAAAATAGTTTCCTTTTAATCACCTTTACAAAAACATCTATTGTACCTCCTTATAACAAAATGCATGGTATGTAAATGTACTCAAACAGTTATATAGAATGAATCATAATTATATGTGATGATGAGTTAAAGGGACAAGAAACATAAAAATTTGCTGTTAATTTACTAATTTAATATGTACTAAAGGTGACTTATTTCCTTGGGCAGGACAGTAAAGACGTTTTAAGCTGAACCGTAGTCCTTGGTGATTCATAAAATACAAAACAGCGGCTACTGGCTTTTGACAATGTAAATAAATAAATAAAAGCATATCGAGGAACACAAAATTACTACCTAAGGGTCCTGGCGATACACTTGAGGTCTTATGAAGTAAAAAAAAAAATTGGTCTGTGCAAGAAACTGAACATTATTTACTGAAGAAAAAAAGTCACCTACATATTGGATGGCCCAGGGGTCAGTGAATTAGAAGGAAATTGTAATTTTTTTGTTAAACTGTACTTTTCAAATCAGCTGTGGTGCTTATGTGGGTGATTGCATCTTTTTCACGATGCTCTTCCCCTCTCGTCTTTGCACTATGTTTCATCTGTAGATTTCAATGAAAGTGGCAACTGAAATGCACAGAAGCTAATCATGTGATTTCAGGCCAAATTCTGTGATTTTTATGAATGGAGTGACTAGCATTTGTGTGTTTTTCAGAGTAACTACTCTGGGTGTGAGAAAGTGTGGAGATGCTGAACTGCACTGGGCAACAAAACACACACACACACACACACACACATAAAAAAAAAAAAAATCCAGCAGAGAAAAGATATCCTCTTCTACTAGGGGGTGATTTCTGGATTTTCTTTTTTTTTTTCTTAGAGGACCAGACTTCAGTTGCAAGCTATAATTTTCACACACCAAGGAGGAATATATATAGCACTGCCTATAGATCTAGAGTGTGAAGATTTGTTCCCTTTCCTCTCTCAGGGTGTTTTATTCCTCTTTGACCTATGTATTCATGGCTAAACTTGTTTTTTCTGCTGAAATAATAACAGAAACAGGTTATTTTCTCCCAGGACACAGAGACTTTATCTTACAGTAGTAATACTATATGGTACTTTATAGATTAGCAGTTTTCTAGTGATTTATGGTTCAAGTGTTTATCAAGACTCAGCAATTAAAAAGTTCCATAGAGCACTATAATGAGTCTGTACAGTATATGGTACTTTACACAAGTAGGGTACAAAATATTTTTTTTTGCTTTTCTTCATCTTCTTTCAAATTCTTTTCAAATGGGCAGTTCAAAACATCTTGATTATCAGCTTTGTGATAAAGAACAATATATATTTACTGTATATATATATATATATATATATATATATATATATATATATATATATATATATATATAATATGTATATATATAACACTTTGTTATACTGTATTTAAAGCTTTGACAGATTTACATGAACACATTGTTTCTGTATATGTGATTATGCCTCATATCCTGTGTGCTTATGGCAGAATTATTCCTAAACATATCCCTCACAATAGTGAGTAAGTGGATAGTTCTTGATTGAAGTTCAAATAATTTTCTTCTTCAAGAGAAAGCCTGTTGAGCAGTTAAGAGGAGTCCTTGGCTGGGCCTGACGTCTTAATTTAGACTCGTCACGCCTGTGCACAGAAATCCCTGTGTCACATGTGCACAAATATTTATCTAGGGCTTTTCAAGTAGAACTTTCTGGAAGATACAGAGGGAGGAGTGGAGGAAAAACAGCCTGCTGGGCCCTGACCCGGCCTGAGCTTTCCAAGCCGATGGCTGAGATTGGCAGACACACAAATGCCTTACTTGCGAAGGCAACGAAAGGAAAAAAAATGGCCTTGTCTGCTCTAAATCTTTTAAGCATAGCAGTTGAGCAGTGGGTGCTGGAGTGGTGCAGTCTGGGATAGCTGGGCGGTTAGGAAGGCTGGCGGGGTGAGAGGTTGGGGCTGGCAGTCTGGTGGAGTCCATCTCCCAGCCAGCGCACCGGACGCACAGGGCCAGACAGACGCAAGCGATGAAATCAGACAGCCGGCTGCGTGTCACACGACAGATTGAGACGTCAGCTCGCAGCTCATGGTCCAAAAGAAGGCCTCAGTCTTAATGCAATGCACATAAATATATCTCAGTACACGCGCTGGATGCTGGCCATGACAGCGCGGCTGCTAATTTGGCTTCTCTCGATGCAGTGGGTAAACTTTTGCCAGAGCATACCCTTGCAGATGAGCCGTGGCTTCTGGCCCAACATTTATTAGAACCATGCAGAGGAAGTTCTGTGACTGAATCTAGTGATAAATGTTTGCATTAGTTCTCTGCTTTTGTGTGTGGCTTCACTTATAATATTAATGTAATAATTTTCACCCACTCTTTTTGCAGAATTGTTTTAATTCAGCCACAAGTCTGCTTGAGCTTGTGGTCAGAAACTGACGGCTGGACATTCTCCTTCAGGATTTTCTGATAGAGTGCAGAATTCATGGTTCCAATTCAATTATGGCAAGTTGTCCTGTTCCTGAAGCTGCAAAGTAGACCCAGACCATCACATTACCACCACCATGTTTGACTGTCTGTATGATGTTCTTTTCTTTTTTTATGAAATCCCATGTTGGTTTCACTCCAAATGTAATGGGACACACACTTTCCAAAAAGTTAAACTTTTGTTGCATCAGTCAAAATAATATTTGGCCAAAAGTCTTGGGTATAATCAAGATAATTTTTGGCAAATGTGAGACAAGGCTGTATGTTCTTTTTGGTCAGCAGTGGCTTTTGCCTTGGAGCTCTCCCATGGATGCCGTTTTTGTCCAGTCTATTTCTTATTGTTGAATCATGAACACTGACCTTAATTGAGGCGAGTGAGGCCTGCCGTTCTTTAGAGGTTGTTCTTGGTACTTTTATGACCTCCTGGATGTGTCGGCACATTGCACTCTTGGAGTAATTTTGGTAGGCTGGCCACTCCTGGGAAGGTTCACCACTGTTCCAAGTTGTGTTGCTCCTGAAGCATACTTCACTTTGTCAGAAAGGTTCTATTTAAGTGATTTTTCTATTCAACAGGTCTGGCAGTAATCAGGCCTGGGTGTGGCTAGTGAAACTTAACTCAGCTTTCTAAAATAATGTGGTTAATCATAGTTCTTTTATTTTTCACATAGGGCTTTGTTCCCCTAATGCAAAAAAAAAAAAAAAAAAAAAACAGGAATGGGGCAAAAGGCGAAAAAAATTTCATGGCACTGAATAAATATGAAGAGTTCAGATGCAAAAGCCTCTAAGTGTCATTTGAAATTTTCTTCTTAAATTATAATTTTTCTCAGGCTATGTTTATGTTCATTTATTTTACTTTAATGGCAACGGAAATAACCTATTCATTGCCATTAAAGTGAAATTACTGAACCTACTCATAGGAGCCTGATAAAAATATTCATTTTAGAAGTACATTTCAAACGGCTTTTGTGTCTGAACTCTTCACATATATATTTAGCCCTTTAATTCATCAAATAATCCCGGAAAAAAATATATATGTCATGGTATTATACATTATACATAATAATTCACAATATTACTGTTTTTATTGTATTTTTATTAAATAAACACCTTACTTAGCATAAGAGACATCTTTCTGAAACACTAAGCCCAAACCTTTGAACGGTAATGAAGATTAATCAAATATAGAATTTTTTCTTTTTAGATTTTTTTTTTTTTTTGTACAATACATTGTGATAAAAAGGACTGAATTGTTGCTTTTTGGGGTGTCATGTGGGATACATATTGAATCAAAGTTATTTAAGTATAGATTGTCTATATTGTTCTGGAAAAATTAAAGTTAATTTTAAGGACCAATCAGCACTTATGTATGGTGTGAAAGTAATACTTTTGGCATTGTTTGTCACTGCACAATTTAATTTGAAAGTTGAAATCAAGCATCATTACACCCATCAAGTCACTCAGGATTTCCTTACTGTTGTCGCTAAGTTGCTTATAAGGAATTTGATTATCCTTGTTCATTAGGAGTGGTCAGAGGAAATAGATAATACTTCTGTCTTATTTTCTATGTGCTATAGAATGGAAATAGTATTATTATATTAAAGAGTGTTCTAATGCATATTGCTTCTCTCTCTTTCTCTCTGAATCCACACACTCGTTCACCTGTGAGAGTCCCTTTGTTGTTGAATGCTGAAAGTGTAGTGAGAGTCCCTTAGGAAGTTTCTTCAGACAGGCTGACCTCTGCTCCTTGACCTCTCTAAAGCCTCTATGACCTGATCCAAAGCAGAGTGGCGGCCCAGCTGTGGGAATCGTCACATGTTGGCTGCTTTGACTGTAAGGATTGAGACCTCTGGACTCCTCCACCCCCCTCATCCTGTCACTCTGCCCCCCTCCTCTCTTTCCTGCTTGAGAACAAAGTCAGCTCCTGTCCTGTGTCAGGGCTAAGGTCCCGATGCCCATAGCTTGTGTGTTTATGTTAGTGAGAAAGACATTTCTACACTTCCTATAACCTGCATATTACTAATTCTTTTGTTTATAGATTCAGATGAAGGAATAGTTTAGGAGGAGATTATTGGCAGCCTTTAATAACCTGAACCATATATATATATATATATATGTGTGTGTGTGTGTGTGTGTGTGTGTGTGTGTGTGTGTGTGTGTATTAGAAATTAAGACTTTTACTTATAGCAAGAATACATTAAATTAATTATAAGTGAAAGAGAACACATTTGCAATTATACAAGATTTCTGCTGGTGTCTTATAAATATAAGATTTATAATAATAAGAAATGTTTCAACATATTAAAATGATTTCTATAGGATCATATTTCATTGAAGACTGGAGGCTGCTGAAAGTTCCACTTTTTTGTATCAAAATAGAAAACAGTTATAAATTGTAATAACATTTCATAATATTTATTTTACTGTATTTTTGATCAAATAAATGCATTATTGGTGAGTATAAGAGACTTCTCCCAGAAAATCATACCAACCTCAAACTTTTGAAATGTGGAGTAGTTTGCATCCCTCATCACGATGGAGTATGTTATCATATTTCCACTCATTTATGTGAACATTAAATAAACATTATTTATGTGAGATTGAGAAACTGACAAAAGTAGAAGTATTTTTTCAGCTTAAATTGTATGTCTAATTAAAGGCTATTCTGGAACCTTTTATGTTACCCGTGCAATCTAGAAACCCAAAGCCAAGAAAACATGTTTTTAGGGGTTCTTGTCTTACTTTCATGTCTGCGAGGCTGCAAAATGTTCGTTTACATGTACAACGAATGGACAGCTGCCAAAAACACAGGGCAAAAGTCTAGGTTACAGTGAAGAAAGGCCTTGTCACAATCTGTAAGCCTGAAACATCTCAGAGGGTCGCCCTTCGAGTGCTGAAATCATCAGATCAGCCCTCTCGAGTGTCCTGGGAGAAGAGAGGAATGCGTAGCATTACCCAGCTCTCCCAGTCTCTCTCTAAACACACTTCCATGTTCATACTATTATCCATTCTTCACGTCCAATTGCTCTGTTATGGTAATCGTCAGAAGCTCACCATGGCGTAATTACTTACAGCTGACTTAAGAAAGGAATATTCCACACCCCCACGGTCTGACTGCTGGCTTTTTCTGCACTATTAACCCATTCCTGTTTATTAATGCCTTCCTGCTAATGCAAAGGGGCCACTTCATGAGATCCATCATCACGCCAGGCCTATTAGCAAAGTGGCCCCACACTCGGGCAATATTTCTCAGTCCCTGTAAGCGTTCTCCCTCTCCGGTCCTCTTGCACGGCCGTTTAATTACTTCAGTAAATGGGCTGCGGTCCTATTAGCCTCTTGTTGCTTTAAGTTGCTGAGTGCCTGGTCATGTGAATATCAACAGGGCTCCGTTTCCACGTTTGTGTGAGTTTGGTAGTTTTCTGCGGCGAGTGATCACAGCCGAATGAAATGCATGATTATGAGACAATATAGGTATGTAATGAATCTCAAGGTGTTTTATGAATGATCAGAGAGGCGCCTGTTTACCTCACGATTGTTTCCTGTCGAATAATGCGTGTAAACATAAATGTTACAGCATGAAGGGAAGTCAATTCCTGGGCCTTTGCTGGAATACCTGTCGTATTTTTTTTTCTTCTGTGAAATCTCCCCTCCTCAACTTTTCCCCCCTCAATCATAACCTGAATAATTTGGTATTCACACCAATTTGCCATTTAGAGCTGTGATAATAAGCTCAGGATTTATTGCATTAAGCATTGTAGATTTGGCTGCGAATGGCAGAGCTGAGTTCCAGAGCCTCTCCTTTGATTCCAGTCATACACATCACCCTACAATTACTGGACCTGATCTGGAAACTGTCAAGCATGACTGCTGCGTTATTGGAATTATTGCAATTACACACAGGTAATTGACCCACTATCAGCCAAGATGTTAAACTCTACCTCACTGGTCTAAGTCCCTGTTGAGCTCACTTCCGTCCACTCTCCCCCTCCTGCTCTGACTTGATTGCTCTCGTTCATTGGAATGGCAGGGCTTTAACACTGTCTTAGTGTTGAGAATACTGTATATGGACTGTTGTGACACCAATGACACACTATTCTTTATCAGGAACTGTTTCTCATTTTTCACACATACAGCTAGAATGAATGGCAACAAATCATTTTAACAGGAATGAATTGAACTAAGAGCTCTTTTGAAGATACAAGATGTAAATAGTAATGAAGATATGTTAATATACACATTTGGATGTTAAAATCTAACACTGAGCAGAAAATTTCAATTCTAACTTAAAGGGATAGTTCATCCAAAAATTAAAGTTCTGCCAATAATTATTCACTCTCATGTCATTCCAAACCCGTAAGACCTTTGTTAATCATCTGAACACAAATTAAGATATTTTTGATGAAATTTGGGAACTTTCTGACCCTGCATAGACAGCTACATATCTACCACGTTTAATGCCCAGAAAGGTATAGTCCATGTGACATCAGTGGTTCCATTGTAATATTATGAATGTATGAGCATAAAAAAAGAAAACAAAAATAATGACTTTAAGCAATTTCTTATCTTCTGTGTTAGTCTTCAAGA
The DNA here is from genome assembly GCF_963082965.1 of Carassius carassius. Lineage (NCBI taxonomy): Eukaryota > Metazoa > Chordata > Actinopteri > Cypriniformes > Cyprinidae > Carassius > Carassius carassius. Next base: position 14,051,911 of record NC_081768.1, read on the forward strand.
CATGTCCACTACAGTAATATAAAACAATTTTGAATAAATTGGTTGTTTTTGTTTTCTACGTGCACAAAAATTATTCTCGTAGCTTCATAACATTAGTTGAACCACTGATGTCACATGGACTATTTAACTATACCTTTCTGGGCCTTTAACATTCTGCTGCTGACTATGCAGGGTCAGAAAGATCTTAAATTTCCTCAAAAATATATTAATTTGTGTCTGGAAGACGAACGACAACAACATGAAGTCGAGTAAGACAGAATTTTCATTTTTGGTTGAACTGTCTCTTTAAAAATTTAACATAATTAAGTCTTAGAATTTTAATTGTGACACATTTTAAAAATAAATATGTATAATTATTGTAATTATTAATGTATTTTTTGGTGGTTGTACAATTACATGTGTGAAAAAAAACTAAACAAAAACAATCTTTTAGGTACAGTAAACACAAAAAAGCATTGCATTTCCAGTACTGCATGCATCTCATGCTAACATGAACAATCCTGAAAAGGCACAGTCTTAGCACAGTTAAAATGTCAGCTGAAAAAAAAAAAGTAAAAAGTAAAACTTTTAAATGGTGTTCCCAGCTCTTAGCGAGGACGTTGACCATTATCTCCTCTGAGCGCAGTCCCAGTACTGCCCCCCTCTTGTCCCAGCCATCCTTCATTAATGTCACACACTGTAGCCTCTGCATCCATTGTACATCTCTCTCTCTCTCTCTCTCTACCCAGTCCTCACCTCTGAGAAAGAGAGCGAGAGAATACAGAGGAGTGGGCTGCACAGCCAATCAGCTGCACTAACTCACATCTGAATTAAGCTGTGTAAAACAGGCCCCGGGGCTGGTTGCTAAGCAGTGAGATGGGCTTGCCGATTTCCACTGGGAACCAGAGGACAGTGAGAAGGTTTTTTTTTTTTTTGTCTTCCTCTTAGATGGGAAGAGCAGAGGACATCGCGAGCAGCCCCTGTAATAATGAGACCTCACGTCCCCAGCCAAATATCGCCTCAGCTCTGAGAAACAGGCGTGAATGCTGAGCGTGATAATTAATACATGCCCAGATGCGGGGAGGGTTGTGATGCCGATAACCTCTCCTCACCTCATATGAAAAGTACTGTTTGTAGCACCACAACACAGCTTCTGTGTTTACGACTCTGTTTTGTGCCACACACAGGGCGCAGACGGTGATTATTTTCTCTGCTTGTGTTGTTTGGGCTGTGGTTATTATATTCAAGCGAGTGTTTCGCAGCAGTTTGTTTCTTCCTGCTTGTTGTGGCCAAGGGGGCAAATTAAGGCTATTGTGTGATCCATCTCCATGGCGATGTGTTGGTAAACTTGGGGTCGGTGAGTGTGAAGGCTGCGTTTGTTGCAGGAGAGCACTTGAGCCTGTCTGGACTTTGTGGATTTTTCCTCAGTATTGCTGCATGGCTTGTTGTAGGGGGCAAAATTGACCAAAGTAGTGACGCCACAATAAATACTTAATGGAAAGATGTGTATCCTGTTTGAGAGTGGTTAGAAGTTTTGATATTGAACTAAAAAAAATTTGACCCCCTTCTCATAATTGCTTCCATGCTATAGAAGTTATAGAAGGACTAATGAGTACATTAAAATGCAGTTTTTTTTTATTTATTTTATTTTTTGTTTATGTGCATTTACTCTACTATCCAATAATTTGGGGTCAGTAATTGTTTTTATTTTCCTGAAAGAAGTTCTTATGCTAAGGGTGCATTTATTTGGTGTAGTTAGTTTTACAATTAGAAACTATTTTTAATTTTAATATATTTTAAAATGCAAAAAGACAATAAATAAATAAATACAATCTCAATGTTAATATCAATGTGTAAAATAGATGTGCTAAGTAATTAGTGGAAACCATGATTTTTAGAAAGAAAAAAAAATATTTTCTTTCTTTCTTTGCTTGTTTGGTGTTTTCTTGAATTGGAAAATTACAATTACAAATTTTTCTGTATACACCAAAAGGAAACTGCTTGTCATGTCCATAAATAACAGTAGTCTTCCTATTTGTGTACATTGTTTGATGTTTTCATAAAAAACATAACACACAAACAATAGTGACCACATATAGGCTGAACAGGTAATAAACTGTAAGACACAAACATTTTACACTTTTGTGCAAATAGTCCTGTTATAGAATAATGTTGCTATGAAAATCCATGATATGCAAAGACTTCAAAATAATATCATCCTTTGTTTACCTATAGATTTGAAAAAAAAAAAAAAACTTAGAAAAAAAGAATAAAATGAGACCAAAAGAAATGACAGCATTGTGGAAACCATCATATTAACACAATTAGCTCCTGCCAGAGTCTGAAACTTGAGCGATTTTTCTTATTTAACTCATTAGAGGGGCCACAGCACCACTCTCACTCATGTCAATTCTGCATAATTACTTTTAAACAAAATCAAAGTAGCCACTATCTGGCATTGTTCGACGTGGCTCATCGCTAAATTTAATTATGCGTTCATTTTAATAAATCCCATTTCGGATGAGAAGAGTCGTTAATAAGTTTCATTAACGCACCTACATCTTAATCATCAGTCCTGCCGCATGGCGACAGGTCATTTCAAAGCAGCTCCACCTCAAATGTGAGCACCAGGGGCGGGGGCAGTTTTTAAAAGATGATGAGGCATTTCTATGGAGACGGTGAAGTGTGTCTAGATTGTCTAGATGAATGTCCCTTATGTTAAGATCTTTGTTATGAACTGACATGACTGTTCTTTTAATGGTTGTGTTTTAGGAATATCCATGGTGTCTGAGAATATTCCATTGACAAATCACAGCAACTTTACTTTAAAGGTGAAGTGTGCATTTTCTCCTCAGTTGGCAACACCAAATGCCATTGCAAGAGCTGAATAAAATTAATTTCAAACACTCCTGAAACTTTGTTCATGCAAATAGGTAGTTCTTTCCCAAATTCACACCACTGCATTGTTGCTCTGGTCTCTCGCACAAACAGACTGCAATTCTATTTGCTTCCACTAGTGGTGCCGACACTTCACACTTCACCTTTCACCCTTAATAGCTCAATTCCTTTTCCCCATCTCTTTCTTCGAAGTTCTTTCAAGACTCTCCAAGAAACACACATGCAGTGTCCAGACAGTGAATTGTTCAGTATTGGTCCTTTTTGAGCTCTTCACATTGTCAAAAGCATTGCTTTCCCACCAGTTTTGCAGCTTTTTAGCACTGGACTCAGAGATTTTAATGGGACTGTTGGGCTCCAGAGGATCCCAGACTAACTGAAACAATGCCCACAAAGATGGCTTTGTTCCCATGGTAAGGGGCCCTAGCCAGAGACACCTGTCCAGCCAATCAGATGTATTTGTTCACACAGTTTCTTTATGCAGCCTCCAAATAATTGCTTACTGGTGTCTGTAACTCTTTCTATATGTGCTGCTGGTGAAGTAATTTTCTTATAGTAAATGGGAAAAATGGTGACAAATTATTATTATTATTGTTTTTATTTATTTTTTAATGGGTGTTTATCATCTATCTGATAGGTTAGATGGTCTTTTATCTTTGCTGGATATACTGATCTCCAAACTCTTTCAGTCTGTGAACTCTGAGGTCGTTGTCATCTACACTGTTTTACTTGGCTCAGTCTACTGGACAACAGCAAAGTGAGTACACTTGTCATTTTTCATTGAGAGGAATTCTTTCCTATAATCTCTAGTGATGGAGAGGCAGAGGGGACCATCAGGACAGTAATGAGTGGTTGGCAGTGAGGAAAAAATACTAGCCCTCACCTAAAAGCACCCATGGGTATCAGAAAAACCAAAAGAGAAAGAAAAAGAGAGCTTTGCTCCACGGAAAAGGCTGGCCTTTCCTGAACTTGAATTATCTTTATCTATTAGCATCTGAGGTATTTTTCTCTAGTGTGGCAAGAGGGGAGGTGCCTCCTTAAAAAAAAAAAAAAAGGAAATATAACACAACGGTTGGATGAAATGCTACACCTTTTTGTTCCCCCGAAGTAACGCTGTGGAACAGTGACACAGTTGGCTAAAGTTTCAGATTCTCTTTTGCCCCCCTTCACCTCTTTACGTTCACAATGAGATCCTAAAGTGAGTAGTTTTAAAAGTTGTACCTTTTGGAATAATGCCTAATAATGTTTGCAACCAGTAGCACCAAACTGGTTGAAATGGTGGAAATAATTAGAGTAAGCAATTCGCCCATATATATATATATATATATATATATATATATATATATATATATATATATATATATATATATATGTGTGTGTGTGTGTGTGTGTGCATACATACTTGAGAATGATATATGAGATATTAATGATTGACTTAATTGTAATAGTTACATTGGTAATAAGAATGTTCAAAAATGTTTTAGTAACCTATTATTTTCTTATTAATGGTGCATGGTGTTCTACACTTAAATAAATAAATGCATATATACATACATACATATTGGTGCAGGATTTACTTAGAAACAATGTTCAACTTTGACAAATAATTTTTACGTTGTACACAGAAGCCATATTATAATCAAATGAAGTGTTCTTCCACATTTGTAAAATAAATACATAAATAAATATTTTCACATAGTTTGCCATTCCATGTCAATTTGTCTAAGCTCCAGTCCAGTATTTTGTTTCATCAATTCAGTCTCCAGTTGTGCTTGGTTGTATATGAAGGTGTATTTCAAATGTGGGACTGCTTATGCCAAGAATAATTGTACTAGTCATTATTTATTTGAATATTTATTTATTTACAGGGAGTTGGGCCATAGTAAACATCAAATTTTAGGGTTCCCCCATCTAAAATCAAAGTTTAACCTCTACTGATCTCTGGTTCTGTTTCCTTTGACCCCACAAACTGTATTGGTTAAATGAATCTAAAACAACAGTTGTAACATGTAATGGTACTTCCTGATCAAAGATCCTTATAATTAGTGTGCATAAGCACCATAGTGCCGCTCTGCACTAGATCACTGTATAAACAGGACAACTCCATCAAGATGGCTGCCCAGGCAGTGCTACGGTAACACCAGCGGCGTCCATGTTGGCTCAGCTCCGGGGTGGGTGTGACTCCTGACAGAGGGTTCCTGTTGGTCACTTATCTTGTTAATTAGGTTTTCACTTCTCTCCGGCTCTCCCCTCCCCGCGCCCGGTGACAGATCTGCACCCAAACACTCTGTGCCACCGCCGCATTGTTTTTCCCCACATAGCAGGATAATTAATATGTCTGGCCCATACATATTTCATGTTGTTTGCTTTAAAATGGTGAAGGAGGTAAGAAGAGAGATTCTCAGAGTGAGGGAGAGAAGGGAAGATTAATTAAAAGAGGGAAGAGAGAGAGGGATTGGTCCTAGGATAGAGCCTAGAGCTGCCGGATGCGGCGGGCTTCATTTAAATAAAAGCTTGTGTCAGAAAAGCCCCTTTATTCCTGTTTGAAGGATAACTAGCCGACTGTATTAAGGTACGCACCATCTATTCTCTCACTGTACATTATTTGTATTCAAGGTTTTTGAAATGACATTGCAATCTGATGATGCACCAGCCCATTATATTGTCGCACAGGACAAATATCCCGGCGTTTTCTCTGTAGAACTAACACAATTTTTCCATGTCAGAGGTGGGTAATATCCTCGTGGTCCAGGAGGCTGCTGGTGCATAAGGAATGATGCCATTAATCCTCCTGGGCAGCCTCCTGCTCTGATTATTAAGGAAATAAATTTGCATGCTGCATATGAACCAGGTGAATCACTGAAGGCGCAAATTATATTTTCTGACAGCGAGGTAGAGAATGGAGCTGCATTGCTCACCCTACAACCCCGCCACCCCCGTAGTACACACACACACACACACACACTCAAACAGCTCTCCCCCTGCTGTCCTGAAAGCTGCATTTCTATTCATTACCCTGCAAGAGAAGAGTCAGTGGTCGCTTTGTAAGTTTGCAGGGAGTGTGTTATCTCGTGGTGTAGGCTGGGCCTCGCTCGCTCCCAAGTGCACGGCTGTAATCACAACTTACAAATCACAGCAATAATTGAGAGGGAGAGAAATAAAGAGACAGGGGTGGAATGAGATTCGAAACGGAGTCGCTCTATCAGGTCTTGTTCAGGTTAGACTTTGGCTTCACAATACAAACACTGCGCTGTTCTTCCTATGTCGCATGTGAATGCAAAGATGCGGTCTGACTGTGACGACTCGAACTTGTGTGTTCATTGACCCAGTGTTTAATGGACCATAACGGCTCAACTTAATGAGCTGGTCATCGGTGTCAGGGGTATTACTTAATGTCCTCTTCATGGATGAAGACCTCCTCCTCTTGTTTTACTGCGCTGAAACCAGTATGTTTTCTCTCGTTTCACATATCGTTCTATTCTTTTTTATCACTCTTACAGGATCGATGCATGGTGAAGTGAGTTTTTATTTGTACACCAAAGGAGCTAATAAAATCACAGCTGGGTGTGCGCTGGTGTCACTGCATTTATGAAAACATGTGGCGCACCAATGAAGCGAGAAGTGTCAAACTAAAACAGGGTGTATATAGTTAATTTTGAATGAAGCGGGGAGTAGACTGTATCACGTGATTCATTCTCTCTGTGGGTATTAAAAAAAATCCAACAGAAATGTGGTGTTGTGTAGAGTCTTGCAGAAACATGAAGTTTCACAGGTAGTTTCTGTTGTTGGTTTAAAAGTTTGCATACACCACTTGGTGCATTTCTACTGTGTTCATTTTATGTACAGTCACCATATAATAAATACTTTGATTTGAGCAGATGTTGCCATTTTAAAAAGACCTTTTAACATAAGAATTTATTTATGTATTTATTTATTTATATTGGTGCATCTCACTGTGACACGTTTCATCTTGTTTTATTCAAATTACAGAAATTGGTTTACTGATGTCACAATTTAACCAAGGTTAATAACTAACAGCTGACAAATATTATTTGTCTTGAGTTACAGTTAAAAATGTACTGCATATGAGGAATGCCAGTGCTAATACTTCAGAAAGTAAAGAACTGAGCATGTAAAAAGTGTATACTGTTGTAAATCTTTATTTGTTATTTCCCTTGACTACTAGTACAAGAAATCAAAGGCTCATATTATTCATTTGCTGTTGTTACACTATGGGAATTCACATAGTGAGGTGAGATATCATGTTTATTGTTTGCAGTTGTAATGGTGAAGGTCTCTAGTCTTCATGCATAATAAATAGGACTTTTTGATCACCAATTATTCATTCAGCAGAATTCTCAGGTTTTTGTTCTTCTTTTTTTTAATTTACTTTTTTCAGCATAGCACTATACAGTACTTTAACAAACTACTCTGTCTTCAGATATTGCATTCATAACACAATCATTATAACAGTAGTTTTATGATCATGCAGATAGTGATGTTAAAACAGCTTCTAACTTTTCCTAAAGAGGTCATAGCATACTTCTTATATTTTCAGATTCTTTTCCCCCTTTTTAACAATTACAACCTGTTTCGCTGTGTTAATTGGTCAAGTACTTTAATAACATACTCCAGAACAATGCTTGCTGGCCTTGAGTGCTTATACTTTCAAGGTTCTGCTTTAATTGTCCCCATAAGCTGTTTCTTGTAAATGAAATTCACACACCTTTGTGTGTGCCTGCGTGTGTGTGTTTGAGTCAAAACTGATGCAGGAAGGAGCATACACGCACACACAAAGCAGCGAGTGTCAGAGAAGGCCCCAAGTCTAATCGTTATTTAGACACATTGGCAGACCTGACAACTGCTCCTCTAATGGAGAAATACTTGACCTGCTCCTCATCCCGCCTCATTTGTGTGTGTATGTGTGTGTATGTGCTCAGCTGCACCACTGACTCTGGGATAAATATATAAGAACACTGATTATGAATTACACCCCAAACCAACACACAAACTTATTTGTCACCTCTCCTGATGTATAAGACTGTATTTCATTATCACTTAAATCCATACAAAAAAATAATATTGTTCTTTGTGAGTTGAAAACCTTGACCTTGATCTTGACCTTGAAATGATGAATTCATAGCCCTACTTTTGGAGCCTGAAGTTCATCATTGAGAGTGTGAACTATTTTAATGTGGCGGCCGGAACAAACGCTCCCACCATCTTGCAGTACTGAATATTAAAAACGAGGCGCTTTGAATGAGACAGTAAAGGACAGAGGATCTTAGAGCATTTTTAAGATCGCCTCGTCAGGGGCCCGTCCAAGCCCAGTAGTGAGAGCCAGGGCCAGGCGGTGCATTCAGCTCAGGGAGACAGGAGACGAGCTGTGGGGATCAGCACCAGCCCTCTCGTGCATGGCAGATATGGGTCACTCCATCCCAATGATATGAGTGGTGTAGCATTATTAACCACATCACAACATCTGTTCTAACTCCCTCACAACAAGGAATGTTTTGTTACTGTAGGTCACAATAGTTGGGCTTAAAATGAGTTTTGGTGTAATTTAGTTTGTTCTATAACTTTCATTTCTTTTATTGTTATATAAGCACCTATTTTGATGATTTTTGAAGCATTCCTCAATTCTGATTTTCTTAATTTGATCGTAAAGCATCGTACTACATTTCGTCATCTGAAAATAAGTGCTCTTTTTTTTCAAACTTGGATATTATAACCCATATTATCTACAAAAACTAAAGTAATTTAGTAAGTTTACAATTTGGTTACTTATTATTAAGGTCCAAATTAGTCTCAAGTACAAAGCACAGTTTAAAAATAAAAGGAAATTATAATACATCCACATTAATTAAAAGTGCTTTTTTATGCTTAAGCTTTAATAAGTAAACCGATATTTATTAAAGTGGTTCAGAAACCAACTACTTATCCCTAAATTGTGTAAATTCAGGTCATGTACAAAGATTGCTGGAGCACTGGAGTAGGTTGTAATAGTTTTAATTTTTATGCATGAATTTATTGTGGAAATCAATCTGTGTTTGAAAAAAAAAATCTAGACAAGTAAGATCTAAAACTAGCGTTGTACAGTAGAGGCAAAAAATGATTAAGATATGTAAATGAATGCAGGATGTATCTGCATAAAAACATGACCCATAATGATTATGATTATTGGCAACATGGCCTGTCAACTTTTACTGTAACCCTGGCCATTTCAGGCATCGTTCTCACATACTGTATATGTGCACACTGCCCCTGGCATCCTTTTTTCTCTCTCCGTGTTGGCATGTTGAATGCATCTGAAGATCTGAAATGTCAACAGTCTGACACCCAACATTATGTTTGACTCCTCTTCTCCCTCAGGCATCCACTCTGACCCCTGTAAGACCCTCTCAATCGATCTAGGATAGCTGAGCAACTTGCACATATTGCTTGCACTTCAAACGTCTCTACAGTTTGATCTGTATTACATGAACTTGGTTATTTATAGAGGGATGTGATTCAACTAGAAACTCTTAAAGTTTTGTTCAACCTTGGAGAAATGGGAAGGTTCTTGATTTGTGATGTTTTTGATGCATAAAAAAACACAAGTACAAAAAAACCTGTCGTTATGAAATACATGTTCTGGAGGTAAGCAACAAATCTTGATGTTGTTTTCCCTATTTGACCATGAATAAATTAGGTACCGTTTAACTTAATGAGGAACAATGATAAAATAATCTTTTTTTTTTCTTTCAAGGACTTGAAAACAAACCAACCACCAAAATGGTTATTGTAAACAAATTAATTACCTGTTAAATCTGTAGCTGTTTTTGGAAACATAATTTTATATATATATATATATATATATATATATATATATATATATATATATATATATATATATATATATATATATATATATATATATATATATCTGTATATATATCTGTTAATTATTCTAATAATATTTATGTATTTATTGATTTAGCAAAAATGAAAAGCATGTATTCACGTAATAGCTTTTTGTTGTTGTTGTTGTTGTTAAACATGAAACCGTGTTACTGCAGTACTATGTATTTGTGGACGTGTGCCTTATGCATGTATTCATGTAGGGGCATCTTCCATTTGCTGGCTAGTTTTGGCACACTGACCTGTCACATCGAGGCAGGGATTTCCAGACAGCCTCAGAAGCTGACACAAGCAAGCACCTTAAGGCGTAAACCTAATATTTTGTGATAAGGAGCTTATGCCAAGTTTTATCCAGCGCATCAGCCTCCAGCTCTGCTGTCTCCGGCATTTCCCTGTGTGATAAGTTAACAGGAGGCATCCTTGACCATAACTTAGGAAAACATCCCCCTTATTAGCTATGGCTCCAGGAAAAGAACAGTAAGCAAAGAAATGACAGAAATACTATGCATTGTTTTGAAGTAAGGATTGAGACATATTTGCCCTCAGCAAAATCATACATGTTCACATTCTGATGGGCAAATACAGAGGGATAGCAAGAGAGATCAACTTCAAATGTTTTATTGTATTTGCGCTGTGCTTAACAGTTAACAAATCTTAAGACAAAAACATTTTAGAAGAGAAGCCAGCTAAAATGTTACCACACATAATAAATTATACATAAATTTTGTTAAACATTATTTTGTAAAAAAAAAAAAAAAAAAAAAAAAATCACCATTGCATAATTTAAATAACCAAAATGTGCTTTTTACTTTTTTGTCTTGCTTTTCAACGAAAAAATAAATTACAAAACAACAATTGAAAAATATGTAATTAACACTGAACATTTTTAAGCAGACATTTTCTCAACAAATCACAATTTAACTTAAAATCAATAAAGTAGTAAAATAATATTTTTATACATATTTTTTTACTGTACAAATAAATGCAGCCTTGTTGAGAAGATAATTATTTTAAAACATTAGAATATATTGCAGATCCCAATTTGATCACTATGTGTAAATGTTATAAAAGTATTAATAGAGCTGTTGTAATTATTATTATCATAATTATAGTCTTATTTATTTTAATTATCAGAACAACAGTAAAATTACAATACTGGCATTTATAAATGTTGATAGAGTTCTTGCTTTTTCTCAGCTTTTATTTTGGCAGAAACCCACAGGAAGACATCAATGCTTCTTCTTTTTTTAACAACAGCAATTTTATAAATGATGTTTTTCACACATATCACATTGTCACATGCCTTTAAAAAATTTATAAAAATGTTACTGAGCAACTGACTAGTAAGCACCAAAAACCACTCCTCCCACTTCTCATTAGAGGCATGAGATGCAGCACTAAACGGTCTCTCGCGGTCTGTGCTTGTAATGATTTTTGCATCATTCTCAGATTCTTTTGAATGCTCCCACACTCCCGATATGTTTGCTGCATTAGTGTGTGCCTCTGTTTGACAGTGTCACGTCATTGTTCAGTAAAATTTATTCAGTCTTTTTGTTTATTCATCCGAAAGCCAAACTTTTTTTATTTATTTTTTATTTTGCTATTTTTGGCCCTGAGCAATTTCGTTCGCCAAACATTCAGTGCATCTCTCTTAAATTTCATTTTTAAAAAGCTGTGATTGCTTGAAATTTATTGAAAAAAGAGAAATGTTATATGTTTCTTATGTTCTAAATTTACATGCATTTTTTTATATCAATATATGCATCACTAAGCTTTAGCATTTAGCTTGTTAGCTGTGTATGATTATATATTTGTATAATAGTTTCAGTCTGTGTGCATGTTCTGGCACGTGTTTACTTTCTGTGTCTTTCCTTCGCAGTGGCCTGCTCTCTCAGGGCTGGCCGGCCTTGCGTCAATACGCAACCTGTAAATGACAGTCACCTCGGGATCTTATTTACCCATTTGACTGGGATCTTAAAAAGGTCACACTGTCCGCTTCCCTCCTCTCAGCCTCTCAAACTTTCCATTTATTCATTCAGCCATGCCTACTATCAATCCATATTCACCTCACAGAAAATCTGCCTTTCTACGCATACTCTTCAAGAAAAAGAAAAAAGTGTGTTGGGGGAGGGGGTGTTTGTATGGTCTCTAAACTTCTTTTTCTCAGCTTCTGAGTAATGTAATGACTTTGAAACGCTACGTGGCAACACGTTTTAGAATTTTATCAGTGTAAATGTACATACATGTGTTTAAGCAACAGTTTTAAGTACCGTAGTAATGTGTTTAAAAGTGCCAAATGGATGCTAAAGAGTGTATGTGTGAGTTTGAATGTTTGTGAAAATGTCAGCGTTTGCAAGATCATCCACTAAGAGTGCGAACATCGGGGCGTTGTGAGTATATGCATAATGGTAGGGCGGGAGATGGGTGGAGAGAGTGTGTTGTAGACTGGGAGAAAGAGATAAAGAAAGAGGTCTCCGCAGCACCACAGATCAGGGAGGAACAAAGGGACACTGCCAGAGTGTGTGAGAGTCCGCACTCCCGCTGGCCTCTAATTCAAACCAAACGTTCACCATGAAATAGCTCTTTGACATCATTACATGCTGTGCATGTTGATGTCCTCCACTCTTAAACATGGTAGGGGGAGGGGGCTGGGAAGAATTTTCACCACATGGGTGTAATGATGAGAACGATGGGACTGCATCCACCGTCTTCGTTAAAGCCTTTCCCTCTCTCTTGGTTTAATATCCCAAAGCACATTAGCAGAATTTGGAGTACTTTAGCAGTTTCTATGGGCATTATTTGTCATGTTCAGACAACCTGCACTAACCTTCCCATACCGCAGGATTCTAGTACGTCAGACGACAGGATCGGTCGGCTCTTTAGAACTGAGACTAGGCCCCGCTCTTTCCCCTGATGTGTGCTTAAAAGAGCCCACCTTCCTTTGATGTCAACTGGGCCCAAGTATCTGATCGTACCGAGAATCTGATCCAGTCAATCAAGGCTTTGTGTGACCCAGTATTCCTGGGACCTATTCATGTCTCTGTTCTTTGGCTGAAGCAGCCCAAGGTTCTTCAGCCCTGCTTATTATAGGCCAAGATCCAATTTCCAAGCCATCTTAGATCACAGGAGAGTTGTCTAAACTCCAGAAAACCACAGAATATTTTGGCAACATACGACGGGCCTGGTTTCAATACATTTGTGGACTAAGTCGTGCACTAAGCCCTCATATTGAAAGCTTTATTTTAGGTCACGCAGACTGGAAAAAGTTGATACAGTGTGGAGCTAAAAGGGTTGGTCACTTAGAAGTTGTTAATGTGTATTTAAAAGACCTTGTCAAATGTCTAAAACAATGTGCAAATATACATCCTGAGCAGGAAGAAATGTTTTCAGAGTGCAATTTAAATTAAAAATGACAAGGGCCTAACACTATACCTCTTGCATAACACTTCTCAGAATTTCCTACAGGAAGCAGCCCTCTCTTCACCAAATGTGCTAAAATGGGGTTTTCTCATTCATTATGTTTACATGTGCTGTTATAATTAGGGTGGAAAACAAGTTCCAGAGAAGGTTCCATATATTTGAAATATTGAAACTGAATAACTTTGGACAAACTAGTGAGTCTGTTCTATGTAGTGAGTCAAACACACAAATAACTTCATGGTGTAGGCGACTGCTTGTTCACATGACAACATGCAGTAAGATATAAATTATTTGTTTTATATATCAATGGATTAAATATGTTTCCATATTTTTTGTTTGTGTAGTATTATTGTTTAAGTTGCTATTGGATTGCACGCATGCTGTCTCTAAAAAGACTGTCACACCTTTTATTGCAAAGAATTGCTTTAAATTTATTTATTAATGAAATAATCTCATCATTTGGCCAAGGAATTGCTTTTGTAGTCTAATTAATTGGCCCAATTTGGGTCTGACCGTTTATATGACATTGTAAAAAGACAAATTATTGTTTTAGTTCAACTGAAATCGAACTTTTAAAGTGCATGTAAACGCACTTAATGTCTCAGAGGGGGTCTGCGAGATTCTAATCTACTACCTTCTTGTTTAGAGGAGCTTAATTGGCCATTAGTCTGACAAATATCATGCCTCATCCATTCTATCCTCCGTGCTAGGACTTTGCATCTCTAAGAAATTGAGGTTGAGGAATTATTTGGTTACTCAGCCAGCTCTAGCTAACAAACAGGTTCTACACATTGTGCATCGAGACCTGGACAGTTCTTTAATGATCGATCAATAGACCTTTATAAACCTAATAAAAAGGAGTTAGCTGTGCCTCCTTGTATTTATATTCTAAAGCAAACTTTTACTAAACACAATCAAAGTGCCTATTAAAAGCAATAAGAAGAGATAAAGTGTTTTTTTTACCCAAAACCGTCCGTTGGCATTCAAGAAGTTTCTTCTGGGCTGGAAGAACTTAGTGGGGAACAACATACTAACCAGGGTGGAGCAAAATCCATCCATCCATTGTTCTGTTGTTCTATCTGCTGTTTAATAGTCCCATCTATCCATCATGTTGTTGTGTTACAGTTATATTCAAGTGAAAATTCAAGTCTGAATGGTTCTAAGTGGGAATTTGTGCTTTGTGAAAATTTGATGGTATCGTCAAAATCATTTAATCATATAGCCAACATGGCCTTTACAGAAAACACCAGCAGTTTGTCGGTCTGACTTCATGCCTTATTGTTACTATTTAGTTAGAAAAACCTTTAAATTTACTCATAAAAATAATTTAATGTACCTTGTGGGGTTACATAATACACACATAATTTAAACAGCTGTGTAATGAGGCTGGAAAGCCAGAGTGAGAGAGAGAGAGAGAGAGAGAGAGAGAGAGAGAGATGTAGAAGAGTTTCTCTCGGAATGAACCAATCAATAGCAGAATGTTATTCGTAATGGACTGTGTCAGCTTTTTAACCGGACGAAACCTTCGTCAAGTCAATGAGCGGAGTTAAACCTCTCACTAATCTGAATAATCTGTGGACATATCGACTGACCGAGCAGTCTGCCAGAATAACAAATCCTTTGTGTCCTTTTTTTCCCCGGCTCCATTTTAATATGAAAATTCTGACAGTCTATCTCATTGATTCTTTCTTGTTCTATCATCTATATTCGTTCTCTTTACACAGAAAGGAAGTACTGAATGACAGTTACATGAAGACAAACAATCTGTTTTTGTTCTGCACATGCACTCCTGCTGAAGTAATCTTCCTTTGTGCAATAACAAACACTGTGATCATGGTGGTTATGGGTTTTAAATGAAATATGAATTATTGACGGTGAGCATGTGGGTGAGGGGGTGTGAAATTGCCACAGCTTCATAAAGAATCAAGTGGTGAATAGGTTTTATCTGTCCTGTTTCTTTTAAGTTTGACTTTGAATTTATGTTGCCAAAAAATGATTATAAGCACTTTTCTTAGTAGCATGTTTTTGTTTTTGTATTTCCTCAGTAATTAATTGTATGTTTTTAAGGACTAATTGTTTGGTTTTGCATAGATGATCACTCACAATTCTCAAAGGCTTCTTCACAATAAACAAATCTAAAAACACTGACCCTCTAATTCTGGTCGCTGAAAGTTCTAACATTCCATGAAACTGAAGTAGCCAGTATCACATAGATAAAGTATGGGGAGCCATCTTTGCAATTATATTTTTGGCAGATTTTAGGGCTGACAAGCCAGGTATTTATTTGTAGCTCTGTTAAACCTAAATTGGAATCATCTTTTAGAAGGAACACAACTGCTTGCATTGGTGTATCTTAGAGACAGTGATTTTTTAAGTACCTTGAAGTGCAGGTAGCTTCCTTCTTAAAAGTTCTGTTTGAAAAAGCACAGTTCACACAAAATATGAAACCTCTGTCATCATTCATCAATTTGTTTTTATAATCCTGTGTGACTTACTTCTGCGGAACACAAAAGAAGATAAAAAGATTCAAACTGTCATACTGTATTTTGTGTTCCATAAAAAAAAAAAAAAAAAAAAAAAAGAGGAGCATCATGGTGGTAAATCATAGATTCTTCATTCTGGTTGAACTATCCCTTTAAATGATTCATGCTAAGAAGCTTGTAACTTGTAAAACTACAGTTTTAAAGTAGCTTCCCCACTACTGGTAATAAGCAGGAAGAGGGTTAAAGAAATGACTGAAAAAAGGCTTTTAAGACCAAGTGGAATTCAACTGCCAGAATAAAAAGAGAAAAAAATATATAGCTTTGCACCATATTCTGAATACATCCAGTACTCTTTTGGTGTGAGCATGTGGGTGGGTTGGCAGTGTCAGAAGAACACAAGGCAAAGTTGAAGGGGCCCGCATGGAATCAAGAGAGATCAAGAGAAGTTCGCCGTACACTGACACTCAGGGGGAGGGAATTCAGCCTGAGTCATTAGGAGGTACGAGAGGAGAGCCATCTGATGATGGCAATAAGGAGCAGGCTGAAAAAATAAGGCGTCCATTGATCTGCACATTGAT
The DNA here is from genome assembly GCF_963082965.1 of Carassius carassius. Classification (NCBI taxonomy): domain Eukaryota; kingdom Metazoa; phylum Chordata; class Actinopteri; order Cypriniformes; family Cyprinidae; genus Carassius; species Carassius carassius. Next base: position 14,068,166 of record NC_081768.1, read on the forward strand.
GTGTGACATTTTAACCGAGCCGAGAGACAGAAGTTCACTAACACGTCTAAAGCAGCGCCTCTTTACCTCCCATTCACAATGTCTGTTTCTTCACATCTGTCTGTTTCTATTCACTTTACTCAGTGCCCTTCTTTTTGTCTCCTGTATGATCTCTCTCTTCTTTGTCTCTCTTTCTTTCTTTCTCCCTCCCTCTCTCTCTCTGTTTTTCTCTGTCCCCAAAGCATTTGATTTTTTTGCTCCACAGCCACTGGTCTCACGGGTCACTCCATATTAGCTTACTTGTTAATACTCAAGGGTGGGATCAATACTTAATCAACAAGTAATGGGATTTTGCAGTCATCCCATATGATCTTCCAATAAAGACTTGAATCTATCTACCAACCTTTTATAAAGGGCTCAGGGAGAGGGCGGACGGGCGGGGGGGAGTGGGTGAGAGAAATTGAAGAAAAGAGAGAGAGGGTGGCCGGCGTGGTGTGGTGCTGTGCTTTGGAGCGGGGATTTGCTGCTCCGATGCTTTTAGTCTGATCTGCATCTGATTAAGGTTCAGAGAAGGCACTGTCCTTCACCCCCCTCTTCTTTTATCCCACTATAATGTACCGTGGCACACAGATTCATCATCGGTGGGCTCGCCGAGGCCAGAGCCCAGCCACTCAAGGAATTATTATTGTGTCCTGCTTATGCTGGCCTACTTTCTTAACTAACAAACCAATAAAGCCGTAGCCTCCATTCGGCTCAAAGGAAAGATAAAGCATGAGTGACTGTTTGTGGTCTCCTCACAGGTGTCATGAAATGGACGGCAGTATAATCTCTTTGCCCATGCCTATTTTTCACTGTGGGAGTAAATGTCTGACTGTGTGTGTATGTGTGTTTTATTTTGAAATTCTATTATAAAAAGGTGAGATAAGCCTCAAAAGCCTCATCCTCATCAACCAGAAGCCATAGTGGAATAGCTGTGGTCATATTTGGATTGCTCCCTTGAACACACTCAAGATAAATTCAAAAGCAAACTCTGACAGTTCGCGAAACATCAAAATAAACCTGAGGTTTCACCTTGGTTATCACATTCATAAACTTGTTTAGAGCAATGAACACTCTCATTTAGTTATTACCATCTCAGCAGGTTCCAATACGATATGATGCATTTCAGCACCTTAATATCCAATTTACGGTGATTCTATTACTACGTGTGCAATTATGACGGGATAACTGCGGTGATAATTCCGGTTTGCCATCATACAGTAACTCCCACTGATGTTTATTAGGTTAATACAGCAGTGTGTGATAATGTCCTATTAAATGTTTCGGCTTAGCGCTAGTGTGTAATGTGAGGTTTTTAGAGACTGCTCACTGCCAGGCATTGGATGGATTGTCATTGTTTCATTACGCTGTCTTGGCTGGAACATATGTAGTGTGCTAGGATGCTCATGCACTGCTGCTTCAGAGATATGCTAACATTGCGCTTAGAAAGACAGGAGGTCAGACGTACAGTGTTGGGCTACAGTACGCTCCCTTCCTCTCTATCTCCTTCTGTCTCAAAGGCTTTTCTTTTCTATTCTCCCGTCTATAGGTCACAATGCATGATGTCAGTTGAGTAGAAGCGACCGAGACAGTGTTGTCTCAATGCGTGCTGTGTTTGATATGGACTGGTACCGGCGCATGCTAAACAGCAGATTCGAGGCCCAAAACACGCTGCTCGCTCCTGTAAACAGCTCGGTGCTGCTATTGTCATTTTTCAGAACATTAATATTCATCGCATCTTAGCAGTTTAAACACTTCAGGAGTGTGTGGCTGTCTTCTTGATTTTTTTTTCTTACAGCAGATTTGTAATTTGCATTTTATAGGCGACTTTACTCAACCCTGAAATATTTTAAGCATGGCATTAGCATTACGTCCTGTTATTGTATGTGTATGAGAATGAGAACATGGTGCATGTGTGAGCAAGTGCGTGTGTGTGCATTCCTGGCCAGTTTTGAGTAATATTACATAACCTGAATAATGTCACATTTGATCATAAAGTGCACTGGGCCCATCTCCTCATGTCAGATAGCTGATAAACGGCAGGTTAAGTCAGCCCTTATCGCTCTCTCTCCTTCTTCCTCCCCATCAGTGCATGAGCTGACTGTTAACTGTGGCCACTGCGGCCACTCTCACTTCCTTTCCACACAGGAAGTTTGGTCAGGTGTCAAGGAGTTTGTTGATAGTGTGCTAACAGTCATTTCCTAGGCCTCTGCCCCACTGACCAAGACCCATTGAGACAGCAGTGTCCCAATATCCTGTTTCCTGTCATTCCCAAGCCTCTCTTGGTGATTTATTGACATGAGAAGCAGTCGTTTTTCCTTAGCAGTAACGGTGAAAGTCGCTCAATCTCCATTAGTTAAAACGATTCTGAACTCTTTTAACCTCTTCCTGTTCTGTAGTGATACATGGAAGACCCTGAATTGCTGGGATCTATAAAGTATCAAATTTACCAAATTTGATGGGGAAAAATCACTTTTTTGGATATTTAACGGACATAACACAGGCAGAGAATAAGTGAAATAGTTTTGAATTCCACTGCAGATCTTTTCATTACTTGTCAGGTCACTAAAGATGAAGTCATTTTATTTTGTTTAACTGTTTTCAAACACTATCCTCTTATTCTATTGGTCAGCCAAAAATATAGCCATTCTAAAATCTCATGCCATTGGTTGAGCCCAGGCAGCAGGGTTTCATATTTTATTGAAGCAGCCCTGGGCGCCGCCATTGGCTAGCGGACCCCCACCTGCTGTTAGCATTCCATTGACTCCCATTCATTTTGGTGTCACTTTGACAGCGAATAACTTTACATCTGAGGTGTTTAAAGACTCCATTTGTCCATTAATTATTTTTAAAGAAACACGAAAATGTATAAAAGGCTCCATTACCTTGTATCTTACGTTGTGGCCCCGTAGAAGCAGTTTTTGTAAAAATAGGCTAATGATTGTTTCATAACCTGCGACTCTCTGTCACACAGTAGAGAAATTACCGTATGGACATGAGGAGAAGCTCGCAGGCAATCTTTTACTGTCTATGAGGCAATCGGGGGTACGTGGAGGCATGAAGTCAAGGAAGAAGTCCATAGAGAGTCCATAAAAGCATGGGACAAAATTTTTCGACAACATCTGCAAGATTCAGTGGGTGATTCAGATTTCTCTTGGCACAGCGATTAGAAGGCTTACAATTGTCAGACAGGTTGCTCACGTGACATCTATGTCATCAAGCTCAGTTTGAGTCTGCGCAGTACGCTCGACCCCCAGGAAGTGCGTGCTTCTAATTGACTTCACTTGTCTCCGTTGAATCCAATGGGGTCACTTTGTTCATTTCTTTTACTGTCTATGGTTGAGCCACTGTTGCTGTGTCATGGAGTGCTGGATTCTCAAATAAACAGCATTGTTTTGATAGCACCCCCATGTTTACACTTTTCAGGCGAATCAGCCTGCAAAATGGCTTAATTCTCTGCATACTAAGCTAGGATAGAAGAAAGTGTTTTAACACTTGCAAAATTGTCACACAGAACCTTTAAATACTATGAAGTGACCTGGAAATCAGAAACTGTATAGGCCCATTCACACCAAGTATGGTAACTACAGTATAAAGACAACTATAACATTAACTATGCTAGCATCCACACCAACAGATGATATAATTCTGTTTATTAAAAGTGCAAACTGCAGTTTCTGTCATCCGCTGCTTTAAACACTGGTGCACTTAAAGTCAGATGGATTTTGATTGGAATACAATGTTTTTATTATTCTGATATTGTTCCTCTGTCTAGTTATAATTTTGGATCCGACTTACCTATTCTCATAGAATCAGACTGGTTTATTTTAAAAGTTGTAGTTATCATTATAGTTATTGTCCTTGATGTGAACAGCCCTTAACTCTTGTTTTTCAGTGGACTAATCTTTTCAATAGTCACATATAATCTTTCATTTAACTCCTCAGCTAAGTGGTGCTCTGTGGAAAGGTGGTTTATCTCTCAGGAAAAGTTGAGGTAGTGGAGGCAGCTCCTCTGGAGAGAGCAGTCTTGAGGGGACCGTCTGACTGCATCCGTCTGGAGCTACACTAAATCAAACACGGGGAGAGGAACCAGAGGCTTCCAGACTTCAATCCCTGGTGGAACACTTGCTGCCATACCTCAGAGAGATTCATTTAACCTGGATTACTCTGGTGGATTTTCGCATGAATTTTTCTCAAATAGATTTGTTAGAAACGCTGTAAGAAGCTCCCAGGTGTGAGGATGATGACATGGGGAACGTCTCGTATTTAATTACTTTCAGTTTGTGTGATTAGCTGGATTTTGCGGTTGTGCTAAATACTGTCCACCTGCAGTCTTCCATGGTGAGCTGTTTTGTGGTACTTTCAGATCAAGCCCTTGTGCAAATGGTCATTTTCTATTGGCAAATATTTTAAATATTCACAGTCTACTCAAGGTCAATATTGGTTATATGACACAGACTCTGTGTGAGAGTATGTGTGTGTCCCTGAGGTCTCGAGTCCTTTAATTTCTCCCCTTCCTTGTGTTCGATAATTAAGCCGATACACTTGAAAGAAGTGAGGTCATAATGTCAGTGGAAAAAGACATGGTCTGCCCCATCTGCCTCTGGCTGCCCAGGTCACGGTCAGGTTCAAAGGTCATGTCTGAGATTAGACTACCAGTGTAGATATCAAACACAGTGTGAGCTTTCATTAGACAGGAAGTGTGTGTCAAAAGAGAGGGGAAGCAGAAGGACATATGTGTTCACACGTTCTAACTTAGGTGTGTAGCCCAGCTTTACAGGGCGAAGAAAGGGAACAATGCCGTTCAACCTGAAGGACAAGTCCTACAGCCCATCTTCCATTCAAGACCATCTTTCATCTTTGTAAAAATGTACAATATCTTCTCTTAGATCTCCTTGACCTCTGGATGACAAATACCAAGTCAACAATGCAACACTTATTCCATTTCTTAACCCATAGATAGGAATGTAAAATTAAAAAGAAAACAATTAATTCAACAATAAATTTGTTATGGAACTTCTCTGACATGCTACTCTGACTCTTTAGCCTTGGAGAAACCCAAAGGGTAGAAGGTTGCTACCTTGAGCAATGACACATTTCCTTCCTCAAACTCTTTCAGATGGACAAGGGTCATGCAATGTCACTTCCAAGTAAAGGACTTGGATTGACAGCATCCTTCAATTACCCAGATGTCCTGCCAATCTGCAGGGTCTTGTTGAAAGGAACATCCATTGAGAGCCACAGCCCTGAATTTAAAGGTTCGAGTAAGTTAGGAGTGGAAATGGAGGGGGTTGGGACAGCTATTTTAGACTGTAACCTGATCCTTTATGGCCACTCTTAAATGTGGGCCATGCGTAAAGATCAGAGGCTGGGTTTGTTGTGTCTGGCAGGCTGCTACATCTGGACGGGATGTGTACAACACACACCCTCATCAGTGTGATGCTCAATGCACCTCAAATACTTACAGCCAAACTCTTTTTAGCTACATACAAACCTAAATTCAGTCATTCTGGATTCTTGTAGGAAAATGAGATTTTGGAACTGATGGAATTTGATAATACGTGTGTGGCGACTGAACAGATGTATAGTTTTTAATCTGACCAGTAGAGGCACTATTCCTTACTTAGATAACTTAGACTACAGTACAGCTGTTCACTGACCTGTGATTTAAATGGCTTTAATAATGATGCATGGTAGCCAGTTTTTACAGTGCCTGTGTGAATAGATGGATAAAGGTAATACAGACAAATCCATTTTTTAATAACTTTTACATTACAATCTTTCCTGAAGTCTCTAGTTTTTGCTGTGACTACTAATGCAGCATTCATTTCTAAGGACGTGTTGAAACTAGTTTGTTGTGACAGTTAGTATAGAAAAAAATGTACTTGTAATTGTGCAGAATGTGTATTATTCTTTTTCCCCCCTTCTCATTCTATGTTTTGACTCATTCTCTCACATCTGTCACTTCTTTTTTTTGTATCTCTCTGATCTGCCCCTTTCTTGTTCTCCTCTCCGGTCCTCTCACTTTTTCCACTTTCTCTTTTTTTCTCAATTGGTGTTTTATTTTAAGACATGCAGCATATGCTGATTTCAGGCTGACTTGAGAGAAGGACTTAGGAGCCCAGCTGACCTGCCTGTGCTGGCTAATTGGGACTGTTTTCTTTCCCGGTTGGCCCCAGAAGCCCAGCATTCTCAGCTGTGGCCGCTTGCGCTGTCAGCTGCGCCCCTGTGACAATAGCAACTGTAATATTTCATCCCATGAACTACATTTTTCAAAAGATTATCATATTTATCTACCAGGTTGAGCTGCACCTCTGTATCATCATAAAAGTATTTTTGGAATGCTGGGTCAGAATTATTCTTACGTGACCTCTACAACTTTTTCCCTTCAAATGTACAATCACACTCTAAATGTAAGGCAACTGCACATTGGCTTAGATTAGGGGTCTCTAACTCCAACTACCTTGGGGCCATTTGCCAGGTGTAGCTGAGCAGTGTGTAAAAAATAGAAATGAGGCATCCATCAATTCCCAGTGTAGATAGCTCCGTTTATTATAGCGGGTGCGATCTACTTTTGTTTCATCGTGGTGCTTGAATGCGTTTGATATACATTTGACATGTTTTATGCATTGGGCACAGAGTGATTTACATTACATTCAAAGTATACTGTATGTTTTATCAGTCCAGACATTCTCAGGGAATCAAACCCGTAACTTTTTTTATAAGAAAAAATATTTTTTATTTAAAATATAATATTAATAAAAAATTTATTTTATACAATAATTCTAAAAGTTAAAACAAGTGTGGTAACACTTAAAGCCTTTATATGTAAGGCACCTTATTATGTTTATAATAGACATTAAAATGGCAATTGTAACCACAGTTATACATACATCATTTATTGACCACTTTGGTGACTTTGGTTACAATTGTTTTATTTGACTTTGGTTACAATTGTTTATGAAAAGATATGCATTTTACTTATACATAAAGACTTTAAGCAAAGTGTTACCGATAATGTTATATAATCTTACAGAATCACTGCAGACAAATGTGTGACCCTGTACCACAAAACCAGTCATTAGTATAATTTTTTTTTTTTAATTGAGATTTATATATCATCAGGATAAATAAGCTTTTCATTGATGTATGATTTGTTAGGATATGACAATATTTGAAAATCTGGAATCTGAGGTTGCATAAACATCAAAACATTGAGAAAGTCAACTTTAAAGCTGTCCAAATGAAGTCCTTAGCAATGCAAATTACTATTAAAAAAAATTGTTTTGATATATTTACGGTAGGAAATTTACAAAATATATTCATGGAACATGATCTTTACTTAATACCCCAGTGATTTTTGGCATAAAAGGAAAAAACGATCATTTTGACCCATACAATGTTTTTGGTTATTACAAAAATACCTGTATGTGTTATTTAAGTTTCGTGGTTCAGGATCACATACAGTGTATGCCTATAATAATTATATATAATAATATATTATAAAACCTAAAAAAGAGAAAATATCTTATAATTCCAAAAATAAACATAAGAAAATGCTATACTTTATATAGGCAGTAACAATATTTGAGAACTAATTTTATTAACTCATTATGCTGAATTATTTTGATGTATATACAGCAGGTCTGCAGTTTTTACAGTAATTTCCTCTTTCTTTCTTTCTTTCTTTTTTTCTTTCTTTCTTTCCCCTCACTATCTATTTTAGTCCACAGTGTTTGCCATCTTAATACAGGATGAATATTTAACTGTTCTGTACATTAAACACTTCCACAGCATCCGTGTTGACATGTCTGAAAATGGCCACAGGATGCTGGTTGCTCAGTATCCTGGTGTACATTTGGCTCATTGATACATAATTAACAATCCCTGCAACTGCTCCAGCAAACACACAGATGTCTCCCCTATGGGGTTGCTTTGCCAATATGTCTATGCCCATGTACAGTATGACTGTGTATGTGAGTATCACCAGCGTGAGTTTTGGGCCTCTGTAAGGTGGCAAAGGCAGCTTTCGTACCACTGAATCAGGTGTGACAGTGGATAGTTGTCATGTTTCCTGGAGTTTGCATGATACCAGCACAGTGGCAACCTTCATTTCACACCGTGGAAAGTTGATTTAGTTGTATGTGGCATGGCTGTGTAAATGAAACTCTTCCTGCACTGCACCTCACTGCATGAGTGTGCTGTAACCAGAGGCACTCTATTCAATGGGCAAGCAGCAATTTCAGCTGGACCACCAACAGCAAGGCCAATTAGCAGCTATTGTCTGGGGCAGCAACGAGTGCAGAGACCACCAGGACAG